>NC_064285.1:30550157-30707689 GCF_019186545.1 Solanum stenotomum | reverse complement strand
ATTTTTAAGAACCTTTTGGGTCATTTCACAAACATACTAGAGATTTTTGAACATAAAAATATATATCATTCACTACAAAATGTGTTATTTGGGAAAAAGATATCAAATATATCTGAACTTAGACCTAAATTGTTGTAACAATCCCAAACTTTGGGCATGATCTATTACTCCTCAACATTATTTGATAGTGTATTTTAAAGATATATAAGTACGCAGCTGGACAAGTTATTATTTATAATAATGCAATATTTATGATGTCCACGTGGACACTTATATATCTTTTAAATACACTATTAAATAGTGTAGGGGGTAGTTGGTCATGCCCAAAATTTGGAATTGTTACAACATTTTCGGTCAAAGTTCGAATATATTTCGAACCCTTTACCCAAGTAATTTTTTCATCATGTACACTATTTATAAAGTAATTGATTCACTTATAAACAATAAGCTCTAACAATTATATTAGTCAATTATTCATTTATTTTTAAGTAATATGTACTTATCACATGATATCATAGACAAATAACAAAATCTAATGATGTATATCATTCATAAATATGCTAATTTGACCACTTTGATGACTAACAAACTAGTTTAACCACTATAATGACTAATACAAGTTTCTCATTAAGATCAACTGATCATTAAATAAAATATCCCCAAAAAGAACTTAGTAAAAGAAATAATAAGACCATTAATTTTAGGGGAAAATCTAGTAAATAGTATTTTTACTATTTTGAGAAAAATCTAAAGAAAAAAGATTTTATTCACAATTTCTTATCTATACATTAATTATTATCTTTTAACCAATTTCTCATTTTTTTCCTATAAATAGATTTCTTTAGTTTTAAACTAAACCACACCACCATTTTCATTACACTATGTCACTTCACTTTTCCGATATGACCAACGTTGATAACACCACCGCGGTACCACCCCAAAATGAAAGAGAACTAATCAAACTCCAATTCTGTTCTTTGTTCAATATTTACCCAAAGTAGAAACTTAGATAACTTAAAAAACTGAGAAATAGAAAAGATTGATCGGAAAGAAAGTGAAAAAAGAGGGCTAGGGGTAAAAGGTAGGAGAGGGACAACAAATAAGGTAGGACCCACATATTTCTCACGGAAAAGGGTCAAAATTGCCCCTGAACTATGTGAAATAGACCACTTATACCCTCCATTACATTTTGGGATCAAAAATACCCGCGCAGTTATTCTAGGAGATCACAAATACCCTCAAGAGTTAACACCCCAATTTTTTAGTGACGTGGCAAGCCACATGGGACTAATCCCTCCACCTAAGCATTGCCAACTAAGATTCACTACAAAAGAACTTTACTTTTAGTGGCGACAACGTGGCCACAAAATCCCAAAATATTGCCACTAAAGGTTATGAGTCATTTTTAGTGGCGACTAAGGCTCCAACAACCATTCGCTAGTAAAACCTATTTTTTCAACAAAAAAATATGATAATTAATTTTCAATTGCGATCTAATTTTCTAAAATAAATAACTTGCAATATCCATATTAAAAACATCCAATATTACTACGAAAAATAATCAAAATTACTTCTCGATTCAAATCTCCTACTATATATATATAATGAATCATTGTACATTTTATACATTTACATATGACATAAAAATAAAACATATAGTGTCTTCAAACTCCTACTTAATCGATATCATATTTGGTTTTTTTAAAACAATGAAGAAAAAACACAAAATTAGAATTTAATGTTAAAAACTTTTAGTGACAATTTTCTGGGCTTTTGTGGCGACTGTTGTTGCCGCTAAAGATCTAGTTCTTTTATAGTGAATCCTAGTTGGCAACGCTTAGGTGGAAGGATTAGTCCCACGTGGCTTGCCACGTCAACAAAAATTTGGGGTGTTAACTCTAGAGGGTATTTGTGGTCTCTTAAGATAACAGCAGGGGCATTTTTGATCCCAAAATGTAACGAAGGGTATAAATGGTCTATTTCATATAGTTCAGGGGCAATTTTGACCCTTTTCTGTATTTTTTACTACAAAATAATTCCTCATACACCAACTCATTTATATGCCTCTCACACCATAAAATTTTTCATTGTGTATGGTTACATGCTTCATTAGTACTTTTCTTTAGAATCATATATGTAAACTCTCTCACTAACATTATCATATCCTTCAAATCCGAAGCACTACAAACATAATCACATTTGAAAATCGTGGAGATTTTTGAAACTATATAATTTATTAGTTTCTATGTCTGCCGATGAAATGTGCTTGGCATTTTAACAACTAAACGCTTAGTTGCATGATTCTCAACAACATAAAATTCCAATGTCTCCAACTGACAAGAGATCTGACAACTATCTTATCAGTTGGAGTCATTGGCATTTTAAAGTGTTGGTAAAATCCTAAATTTCTCTTTTACTAATTTGAAAGTAAATGTAGGACGTGAGAACAAACTAGTCCAACAGTCTGATAGCCTTACATACCTGGAAGAACAAGGTTCTTGAAGAATCTTAAAAGGATCTTGAAAAAGAACTTGATTAGAAGTCTTGACACCCTAGCTTGAAGGTATATGATCAAGAAAACCTTTCTTGAGATTCTTGAATTAGTTTCTTGACATCTCTATGACCAAGAATTATGATTTTCATTAGCGATTCATAATTGTATGAAGGAATTTGTGTTGAAAAAATGGAATTCTTGGAAAAAGACTTACCTTGAAGAAGAATCTTGAAAAAGATTGAAAGATTCTTGAATGGAGTCTTCTACTTTGATTTTTTCTTAGGGTTTTACCCTAGGGTTTGAGAGAGAAGAGAATGATGGATTAAAACATGAAAATATGATTGTTTTGAGCCTTTTATTGGTCAAGAAATTCTTTTAGGGTTTTTTGGAGGTAGCAAAACAAAAACAACACTTTTTAATGCTTACCCATCGGCTAATTTGTAACAGTTATGTATCGGTTACTAAAATAGTCATAACCTTTTACTCAGAAATTGGATCGACGCGAAATTGGTGGCGTTGAAAAGTAGATTCAAATAGCTTTAATTTCATAGTGTAAGGCTCACGTAACTTCTTATATTCGAAGAGATATGGTTGTTTGAAGTTGACCCAAGTAGAATCTTACATCAAAACTTAATCGATAAGGAAACTACTAGAACACTTAACAAGAACTCATCAAGAAATTAAATTGCTCAATATTTATGGATAGATTCACAAAACAAACTCATGGTTGGCGTGTGGGTGAACGAACCTAAGACAATGGAAGCTTACATACCTCAACGAACTAGGTTCTTGGCGAAATCATGATTTTATTGAACGAATGGTCGAAACTTTGAACTTTTTCTCCTATTGAATCTTCTCTCCAAAACCCTAAACACTTTTGGGGATGAACGAAACTAATTTTAATCAGTTTTGACTCCTAAAACCTTACTAAAAACGCTCAACTCCGATTGGGTAAGGAAAATACCAAAATACCCCTCACTATTTTTGGGTAACTTTCCTTAACTGGACAACATGACTTCAAAAGGGCATATCTCACACATCCAACTTCGAAACATAGCAAACTCGGTCGAGTTGGAAATATAATTCAAAGACCTTTAATTTTCCATCTCATTGCACACTTAACTCATCATATACTGAGAGTTATGGTCATTTGAAGTTGACCCAAATCTTAGAAGAACTTAGGAATGACCTGAACGAATTCCCTTTAATCCTTTTCTGAACTCAATGTGCTATATCTAGTGACCTTAACACTTAAGAAAATTTAAATTCCTTGGTAAAAACATACTTACTACGAAGGATGGTTCGAGTCTTAGTTCAAAAATTTTTTATGGCGTGTTACAATATCCCCCCTTTAGGATCATTTGTCCTCGAATGACAGCTGAACTAGGTATGCAACGAGGTTACTCTTATAATCTCTATCATACCAACTAAAATTTTCCCGCATTACTATTCGGAACCAACTAAGGGATCTCATTTAGCTATTTCTCATAGCAAAACATCATCCTCCTCTTCCTCCCCATTTATAACCTTAGACAGAATTATCACCCATCATTATCACGATAGGATCATTAACCTTCTCTTTCTAACATCACTCTATTACTAAAAGGACCTCTAAAAAGTTATCCCCTAACTCATTGGAACCCATACCAATCTTATTCTCAAAGACTTGACTTAATTTATCTTCTTATCATCCCCCCTTAGGTCTAAAGCTGACACTTGAAATCTATGGACCTATTCCATCATCTCCCAACTGGTCTACATCTTTTTTACTCTAAACTCGAAAGAACTTTATCTCATGACTACCAAACTTTCATAAGCAGGTACTAAGTTCTATTTCTAACGTGTTTCTCTTAACCTCTTAATGCTCTAGTTACACTTGTGACTTAGCCACAATTCACTGCCCTTATCTAAGGGTTAGGGTCTCTCACTTATACCACTCATATTTATTGCAGCTAATCATCCTAGTTACTCACCTACTCTATGTCAAGTCTTCTAGATCAATCTCAAGACTAACATCATCACACTCATGTTGCCATATTTTCGATCATGACACTCATCTTAAATTGAAGGTTAATATTTATTCCTAAACCCGAATATCAACATGATTGCTTGCCTACTACACTAATTCACAACTACTGTGCACAATTGTAGAAACAGTCGTTTAATAGGACCTTATGACAAATAGTCAATATTTACCTTACGGTCTCCATACTTACAAATTAACTTCACATTTCACTCCAAAATTTAAGTACTACTTACTCACTTACTGCGCATTATCTTTGAAATAGTTCTTTCGTCCTCTTAATACCATGGGGTTTCCCCCTTCAAAAATCATAAGCCTAGCTTAGATCTATCACCTCATGATACTCTTGCTCTTCTATTCAACAACTACACCTGGTCATTACCAACACAATGACACCTCATCATAAACTTATTTCTAGTTAAAATGGACTAAAACACATCGTAACTAGTAACTCTTCCTCTTCCTTCTATCAAGAACTCTCTACAACATTACTATTCCTTTTTCTACACATAAAGAAACTCATCAGTTATAACCGACTAGGTAAATGATTGCAATAACATAATCTTCCCTATCACTATCCCTTTCCTTAGATTACTGAACCTCTACATACTTTCCTCTAACTCTGGGATCTTTCAGTACTACAACTCATGATTTCGTATCTCATGTTACCTTTTCATGTGAAAATACTACCCAAGCTCTAAACATACCTCCTCATAAGGATCTTAATCAAAACAAGGCTTAATGAAAAGAGTACAACTCACTTTTAGCTCAAATGCAAGATTAAGAGTATGAAAGAAAAGAAACTTTTCTTAAATGTCTGTAGTCCCTCATTTATAGAAGTGGCGCCCTCACAACCATAAATAAGATCCTACTTGACACGACTTCATAGAGACCATCAGACTTTTAAAATTTGTGCTCTGATACCAAGTTTGTCACGACTCAAGCCTACACCCTGGACGTGGCCGAAACTCGAGAACCATTGTTGGTCCCTAAGCGAACCCTCAATCTAATTGACTAGAAGCGGAAGACTAACTCAAGCATACGAAGCGTAAAAATTGAATAAAATTCATGAAAGTCAAATACAAAGCTTCAACTCAAATAATTTACTCTGAATATAAATGGAATATTCAGCCAACAATAGGAAACTGAAGTCTTTAAAACATTTAATAAGATAAATAAAACAGACTTCTCGAACTCTACTTTCTATCTATGAAGCCTCTAATTGACAAAGATGGAAGTCGGGACAAGACCCACGACATCCTAACAACTTATATAACTAAAAGTACAAGTGGAACCCTCCGGAAGCAAGGAGGCTCACCATACCTAACTCGAATTGCATGTGGTATCAACGAAGCACCTGTTGATGACCCTGAATACCTATATTTGCATCATAAAATGGTGCAGGCCAAATGGGTCGGTACTTGGAATGTACGAGCATGTAAGGGGAATTCTAAAGCATAACATAAACTTGAACTTGATAAAAAGGAAACATACTTACCTCTTCTCAACTCACTCAACTAACTCAACTTAGGAATAATATACTCAACTCAAAGATAAAATATTCAACTTAGTGAAATAAGGCTCAACTCAATAATAAGATATTCAACTCAGTGAAATAAGGCTTAAGTCAATAATAAGACACTCGACTCTTGGTATCAACTATGGATACTCAACTCAATATAAGGCAACAATAAGAGATGCAATATGTGGAAAGCTTTTAAACTAGTAGAAAGCAACTTAATGTATTTACAAATACAATATACTCAGTTTGTATGCAATGATAAAATATAAACTCTATTTGTATATGAAAATACAAGTAAACTATCTATATATACAAATACAAATATCTTTGTGGGAGTTTCTCTAACCAACAACCATCACTATGAGTTATGTGATCATTCAGCATCTCGCCCACGCTGCAAGAACTGTCATATACTTTGCCAGGGTATAAAACCTACTCATTAAGTGGATCCAGTAGTCTATGCTAAAAACCATTAAGGAATTATCTAAAAAGTATGACTCTTTTCACCCACGTTGGCTACATGGCTTATGGAGGCTCTGAGTTATCTGAACTCGCCCCATATCGATGATCAATACTACTCCCAAAATATACTACCTCATATGTTTAAAAGAATAACTTTTTCTATGGTTTGAGATTATTACTCAAAAACATTTATCTTAAAAGGGATGGTACTCAAACTTCTTAAAAGTCTTATGGAAATCTCAAGTTCCTCTCTTGTTAAATGTGAAAACAATTACTTTTCGAAATATTTAATTCCCATATATCATTTTAAAGAAAATGAACTCAACTCTACTCTTTCTAAAACAACATTTCAAAAATCATATTATAATATGATCCTTTATGACTCGAGAAGTCATACTACATAAACATTGATGGTATATCTAGATACCATACTGCTCATACATTGATGACATACTCGATTGTCATACTAATCATGTTTTAGAAAACTCTTTTATCAAAACACATCTTTACTTTATCAAAACTCAGTTTAAGAACTCAAGTATTAGCTTTAAAAAGCTTTTTAAAATTTATAAATCAAATCATAGGGTTCATGTGGAATTATTTGCATGAACGATTCAACTCTAGGATCTTAATAACAATACAGAACCTCAGTACTCACAACTGAAGACTCAATGATACTACTCATCTCTAGATTGCTCGACTCATAGGGTTTATGTGGAATTATAGGCATGAACAACTCAACTTAAGGGCTTCATGGGTAACATGTAGTAGTCGCATAAGTAGGAATATTATCTCAAATAGATTAGAAACTTAATGCTCAAAGACTTAGAACTGAAGATTCTACTCCTCTCAAAGATTCTCAATGTATGGAGTTCATGCAGAATTTATGAGAGTGAACGACTCGACTCTAGGGTCTAAATAACAATATGGAACTCATGTATACGAGTCTTGTCATTCTCATACTTGCTTCCTCAAAACTCAGTTTAAAACTCAAGTGTTGGCTTTAAAAAAAACATCTCTAGATTTATAAATCAAAATAAGGTTCATGCTGAATTATAGACATGAACAAATCAACTAAAGGATCTCAATTAAAATATAGAAAATCGATAATTAGGAATAGAATTTCAAAAGGAACCATGAACTCGAGAACTCATACTACTGCTCATGATCTCGTAACTCATGTTACCTTATCGAGTGAAATACTACCCAAGCTCTAAACATACCTCCTCATAAGGATCTTAGCTGAAACAATGCTTAAGGAAAAGAATACAACTCAGTTTCAGCTCAAATGCACGATTAAGAGTATGAAATAAGGGAAACTTTTCTTAAATGTCCATAGTCCCTCATTTATAGAAGTGGAGTCCTTACAACCATAAATAAGATCCTACTTGACACGGATTCATAGACACCCTAGGACTCTTGAACTTTGTGCTCTGAAACCAAGTTTGTCATGACCGAGCGTACACCCTGGACGTGGTCGGCACTCGAGAACCAATATTGGTCGCTAGGCGAACCCTCTTCCTGGTTGACTACAAGCGGAAGACAAACTCAAGCATACACACCTTAAAAAATGAATAATATTCATGAATTCAAATAATTTACTTTGAATATAAATGGAATATTCAACTAGCCAACAATAGGAAACTTAAATCTTTAAAACATTTAATAAGATAAATGAAACAAACTTCTCAAACTCTATTTTCTATCTATGAATCCTCTAACTGACAAAAATGGAAGTCGGAACAACACCCACGACATCCTAACAACTGATATAACTGAAGTACAAGTGGAACCCTCAAGAAGAAAGGTGGCTCACCATACCTAACACAAAATGCATGGTGTATCAACGAAGCACCTATTGATGACCCTAAATATTTGTCTCCGCATCATGAAATGATGTAGGCCAAATGTCGCAGTAGATGGATTGTATAAGCATGTAAGGGGAATTCTAAAGCATAATATAAGCTTGAACTTGATAAAAAGGAATCATACTTACCTCTTCTCAACTCACTCAACTAACCCAACTCAGGAGCAATATACTCAACTCAAAGATAAAATATTAACCTCAGTAAAATAAGGTTCAACTCAATGACAAGATATTCAACTCAATGAAAAAAGGCTCAACTAAATAATAAGACACTAAACTCTTGGTACTCTAAGTCTGGATAATCAACTCTGGATACTCAACTCAATATAAAGCAACAATAAGAGATGCAATGTATGGAAAACTTTTAAAACAGTATAGAACAACTCAATGTATTTAAGAATACAATATACTCAGTTTGTATGCAAAGATACAATATAAACTCTATTTGTATATGCAAATACAAGTAAACTCTCTGTATATAAAAATACAAATATCTCTATGGGAGTTTCTCTAACCGACAACCATTACTATAAGTTATGAGATGATACAACATCTCGCCCACGCTGCCAAAAGTGTCCTAAACTTTCCCAGGGTATAAGACCTACTCACTGAGTAGATCCACTAATATATGCTAAAAAGCATTAAGGAATCATCTAAAAAGCAAGATCTTTTCTACCCATATAGGCTACATAGTTTATGGGGGTTGTGAGTTATCTGAACTCTCCCCATATCTGTTCTCAATACTACTCCCAAAATATACAAGCTCATATGTTTAAAAACATGACTTTTTCTGTTGTTTGAGATTATTACTCAAAAATCTTTCTCTTAAAAAAGATGGCTCTCAAACTGCTCAAAACTCTTATGGAAATCTCAATTTTCTTTCATCCTAAAGGTGAAAACATTTACTTTTGGGAATACCTAGCTCCATATATCTTTTTAAAGAAAATGAACTCAACTCTACTCTATCTCAAAAACATTTCAAAAATCATATTATAATATGATCATCGATGACTCGAGAAGTCATATTACATAAACATTGATGGTATATCTAGATACCATACTGCTCATACATTGATTACATACTCGATTGTCATACTAATCATGTTTTATAAATTCTTTTCTGAAAACTTATCTTTACTTTCTCAAAACTCAGTTTAAGAACTCAAGTGTTGGCCTTAAAAAGCTTTTTAAAGTTTATAACTCAAATAATTCCACATGAACGACTCAACTCTGGGATCTTAATAACAATACAAAGCCTCAGTACTCACACCTCAAGACTCAATGATACTACTCATCTCTAGACTACTCAACTCATATGGTTCATGCAGAATTATGGGCATGAACAACTCAACTCAAGGGCTTCATGGGTAAGATGTAATATTCCTATAAGTAGGAATATAATCTCAAAAGGATTAGGAACTCAATGCTCAATGACTTAGAACTCGAAGATGCTACTCCTCTCGAAGATACTCAATGTATGGTGTTCATGCACAATTTATAAGCATGAACGACTCGATTCCTGGGTCTAAATAACAATGTGGAACTCATGTATATGACTCTTCTCATTCTCATACTTATTTCCTCAAAACTCAGTTTAAAACTCAAGTGTTGGCTTTAAAAAAACACTTCTCAAGATTTATAAGTCAAAATAAGGTTCGTGTTGAATTATAGACATGAACAAATCAACTCAAGGATATCAATAAAAATATAGAAACTCAATAATTAGGAATAGAATTTCAAAAAGAACCATGAACTTGAGAACTCAAAATTTACTCGTCTTAAGAATACTAAAACACAGGGGTAAAATCCTAGATTTCTCTTTCACTGATTTGAAAGTAGATGCAGGACGTGAGGACAAACTAGTCCAACACTATGATAGACTTAGATAACTGGAAGGACAAGGTTCTTGAGTAATCTTGAAAGGATCTTGAAAAAGAACTCGATTAGAAGCCTTGAAACCCTAGCTTGAAGATAAACGATCAAGAAAACCTTTCTTGAGATTCTTGAATTAGTTTCTTGAAATCTCTATGGCCAAGAATAATGAATTTCATTAGTGATTCATAATTGTATGGAAGAATTTGAGTTGGGAAAAAATGGAATTCTTTGAAAAAGACTTACCTTGAAGAAGAATCTTGAAAAAGATTGAAAGAATCTTGAATTGAGTCTTCTACTTTGATTTTTCCTTAGGGTTTTTCCCTAGGGTTTGATAGAGACGAGAATGATCGAATAAAACATGAAAATTTCATTGTTTTGAGCCTTTTATTAGTCAAGAAATTTGTGTAGGGTTTACTTAGAGGTAAAAAACAAAAAACAACACTTTTTAATGTTGTCCCGTCGGCTAATTCGTAACAACACTGCATAGGTTACAAAATAGTCATAGCTTCTTACACTGAAATAAGATTGACACAAAATTGGTAGCATTGGAAAGTAGATTCAACTACATTTAATTTCATAGTTCATTAATCACGTAACTCTTTATATTCTAAGATATATGATTGTTTGAAGTTAACTCAAGGAGAATCTTACATCAAAACTTAATCTATAAGGAAACTGCAAGAACACTTATCAAGAACCTATCAAGAAATTAAATTGGTCAATATTTATGGATAGATTCACAAAAGAAACTCATGATTGGCATGTGGGTGAATGAACCAAACACTATGGAAGCTTATACTCAAAGAACTAGGTTCTTGGCGAAATCTTGAATTTCTTGAACGAACGCATGAAACATTGAACTTTTTCTCCTCTTGAATCTTCTCTCTAAAACCATAAATGCTTTTGGGGATGAATGAAACTAATTTTAATCAGTTTTGACTCTTAAAACCTTACTAAAAACGCTTAAATCACATTTGGTAAGGAAAAGTCCAAAATACCCCTCACTATTTTCAGGTAACTTTCCTTAACTGGACAGCCTGACTTCAAAATGGGATATCTCACTTATCCGACCATGAAACTTAGCGAACTTGATGGTGTTGGAAGTATAATTGAAATATTTTTCATTTTCCATCTCATGGTACACCTAACTCATCATGTACTGAGAGTTATGGTCGATTGAAGTTGACCCAAATCTTAGAAGAACTTAGGAATGACTTGAAAAAATTCTCTATAATTCTTTTTGGAAGTCAAGGTGCTATATATAGTGACCTTAACACTTAAGAGAATTTAAACTCCTTGGTAAAAACTTACTCACTACGAAGGATGGTTCAAGTCCTAGTTCGTAAACAATTTCAGGGTGTTATAAAGTTCCCCAATTTCGAGCATGATTTCACACAAAAATGCAGGTAAAAGCAATAAAATATGGAAGATCAAAAGTCGGGTGAGAGGTTACGAGAGTTAAAAATGAGAGAAAATATAGTATTTTGAAATTTTAAACCATTTGGCCTTTAATGCTTTCCAGTTCGCCGCAACTTCGTGGAGTAAGTCGTGCTCCCAAACCACTCAGTGATTCGCCGAGTCGTATTTTACCTCGTTGAGTTTTACAGGACTCCCAATAATTTGGGGGTTCAAATGGTGGACAAAATCGGTACATTCCAAGTACTGATGCATACTCTGCGCTACATCTTTTTATGATGTAGGTTCAAGTTCTCAGCATCCAGATCAAGTGTAGATCGGTTCCCGATCCGCATTCAACAGCTTCAGTGGTGAGTCCTCATTCTTCCAAGAAAGTAGACATGTTTTTAGATTTAGTATTTTATTTAAGTTTAAACTTTGCTAGGGTTAGCTCGGGACATGTCCCAGCAACTCTAGTCAGTAGAGGCTTTTTCATACATAGTATTAGATTCAACGTTACTTTCTGAGTGATTGTTCAGTATCAGTAAACTCTTAGTAATTTATATATATATTCAGACTAGTATTTGGTATTCCCCATCGTTCAGTTATCTCGTGATTAGCTTCCGCATTAGTTTATCTTCCATAGATATATCCTGTTTTGCTTATGATATGCCACCTCAGGGTTAGCTTGGGGTCACTCGTGATTCTAGGCACCGTGTTTATGCCTAAGGGGTAGCCTCGGGGTGTGACAAACATGGTATCAGAGTGTTTGTTTCAAGAGTGCTAGGATGTCTGAAAGTCGCACTAAGTACGGTCTTTTTTCATTAGTGTGAAGTGCACCACATCTAATGAGAGGGAGGCTATGAAGTGTTTTAGGAAAAACTTCACTTTCTTTGCTACTCTTATCATACGTAAGATATGATCCAACTTCTCGTTTCTAATTTGACATTATGAATTTCAGATTATGCCTCCTCATAGAGCTTACCCACGGAATGCTAATGCACGCAATGCTAACGTAAAAACCTCATGTCCCAGACCATGAGATTTCGAATGCAGAGCTTCGGAATGTGATTCAACTTTTGGCTCAGAGTATGAATAATTAGAATAATCAGCAGGTTCTAGTTCCTACTAATAGAAATGGTGGATCAGTGGCAGCTAGAGTTTGAGATTTTATTAGGATGAATCCTCCTTAGTTTTTAGGGTCGCAAGGTAGTAATGACCCACATAACTTCATTGATGGGGTTAAGAAAATCTTTGAAGTGATGCAAGTTACTCGTAATAATAGGGTAGAGTTGGCATCCTTCCAGCTTAAGGATGTGGCTCACATTTGGTTCACTCAGTGGAAAGAAAACAGGGGCGTGGATACATATCCTATGACTTGGGAGTATTTTACTGGAGATTTTCTGGACAGATTCTTCCCAAGAGAGTTGAGAGAGGCTAAGGCAAAATAGTTTATGAATTTGAGGCAAGGTTCAATGTCACTCCAAGAGTACAGACATAAGTTCACCCAACTCTCCAGGTTTGCTCCACATATGGTTGCCGATCCAAGGGCACAAAAGAGTAAGTTTCTGTTTGGAGTATCCGGCTTAGTGAAGACATAGTGCAGAAATGCTATGTTATTAGAGGATATGAATATCTCTAGGCTCGTGACTCATGCTCAACAGGTTGAGGGAGATAAGCTTAAGAAAATAACTAAACACAATAAGAAAGCTAGAACAGGGAACTATGAGTACACTCAGTAGGAATCGGGTGGTGGAAATCACTCATAGTTTCAACAGGATCAGAATAGTAGGTCTCAGTCTACAGTCCCAATAGCATCAGCAGGTCACACAACTCATCACGGTGTGTCATCTTATACAGGTGGCGGTCAGCACCAGGGTAGGTTCTATGCTCTCTAGGCTCACCAGGACCAGGAAGATTTTCCTAATGTGGTCACTGGTACCTTATGAGTCTTTCTTTTAGATATTGTTGCATTGTTAGATCTAGGGGATACTTTTTCCTTTGTAACTCTCTTTATAGCAGTATTTTTAGATGTTAGTCTAGATACTCTTTCAGAACCTCTCAGTCTCTACTCCAGTTGGTGACCTAGTTATAGCTAGACGGGTATACAGAAATTGCCCTGTCAAAGTCTCTTAGAAAGTCAAATAAATAGATCTTGTAGAGTTAGAAATGGTAGATTTAGATATCATTCTAGGAATGGATTGGTTACATTCCTGATTATGCCTGAGTCGATTGTAGAACTACGATCGTTCAATCTTAGTTTCCAAATGATCCAGTCTTACAATGGAAGGGTTGTAGCTCAATGCCGATAGGTCGATTTATCTCTTACCTTAAGGCCAGAAAGTTGATCTCTAAAGGGTAGTGTATCATATGTGATGGAAAAAGGGAAGGAAAAGCAAAATATGTTCATCGGTTGCTCGCTTAGTAGTTAGTCTTTCGGACACATCAGATGGTGGTGTGATAGTCCAAAATAGATCAGAATCTTCATTGGTAACAAAGGTTAAGGAAAAAAAACAAGATAGTGATCGTATATTGCTTCAATTGGACGGTGTAGTTCATTAGCAAAAAGTAGAGGTTTTCTCCCAAGGGGAGATGATCGCTTAGGTGTTGCTAAGGTGGATGAGTAGGTGACACATCCTGATTGGGCCAGATTCACTACATGATGATATGGGAAAAGTTTAGCTCATCAGAGATAGACTTAAGACAGAAATCCTATGCAGATGTACGGAGAAGGGACTTAGAGTTTGAGATAGGTGATTGAGTTTTTCCTGAAAGTATCACATATGAAGGGGTGATGAGATTTGATAAAGTTGGAGGACTCAGTCTGTAAAGGGAGCTACTTAGGGAGCATAAGCAGCCATGAATGCCAAGTATCCTCATCTCTTTCATTCCGATTCCATTTCAGCTTGAGATAATAGTTCCTCTCCAGTCTCTCAATTTACTCATGCGTATATTTAGTCTTAGTATCTTTTCCTTCACTTGTTCTAGAATTTTAGCATATTTGCGTGTTTTTGGAACTAAGTTCAGTTAGATATCAGTTTCTAGTAATTATTGGTAGGGATTGCAACTCCTTCCCTCCATATTCAGCTAGTTTTGACTTCATTCGATGACAAGTTTTCCCAAGGGGGAGATAATGTAACACCCCAGATTCACAAAAGGAAAAGATTATAGATTTTCAGAAGTTGTAGGTTCCACCGACAGAGGCCACCTATGGACCGTAGGTTGAACCGCGGACCATAGGTGGGGTCCGTGGTTTGCCACCTCAACTCCCCCCAAGAACTCCCCAAATTTTTCAGTCAACTCTCAGCCCACGCCAGGACCTATGGACGTAGGTGGGACCAAAGTCTGTGGTCCAGGTCCATGGTTCAGACCCCAAATTTCATCCCTCTAACAGCCAAAGAACGATTGACAGGACGGATCGTCAGTTGACTTACGACCTGTCATTCAGCTTCGTCGATGGGCGAAGCGAATTTTATTCTAAGGGTAATATGGTTTTTTCCTTATTATTTTATCCCTAAACTACTTCGTTTTGGTCAGTTTTAGCCTATTATTCTAGTCAGATTTTTCCCTAAACCATTATTCTCTAAAATTCACCAAGGTTAGAACAAAAGAGGAGATAAAGGTTACTCAAAACACTTCCAAGAATGTAGCAAGTTTTCTTTGGTTCCAGCCCCGTAATTGAAAGATTTCTCTGTGAATTTCGTCACCAGGTATGTGGGATTTCACTAGTGGATTCCTTTTGTCCACTAGGTCCCTAGAATTCAGTCAGATTCTTAATTCTCCATATCTTGTTTAGACCTAGGGTTTCTAAAACCTTAGATATTAATTGTGATTTAGTTGTTAGAGTATTCCTAATCACATTATCATGTTTTCGTGGAAGCGTTGCTTAGTTCTTTGCATGAAACTTAGAACCCTAGTTATGTAGATTCTCTTAGTTCATGAATTACACATGCCAGGTCATTTAAACAGATATACATTCTCCAGTTTCGAATGTCACATTATCAGTATATAATTGTGACATTCTCATATTTGAATGTCTGTATTTTGAGCTATTCAGTATTTTATTATTTCAGTCATAATGTATCATATACATATTCAGTTGGGAGTAGGTTGAGCACCGAGTAGACTAAGGTTTCAGCATACCCTCATAGTTCCAGAACTACGTGCCCTTGTAGGTTTAGAAGTCATCTCTGTTGGGCATTAGATTTAGTGATCACGCTAGTCATGGCTTTATACCCCTAACAAGGTATATTGGGTCCTCTCAATGGGGCGTATACATTGGACTCCACATTTAATTCACGTGGTTTTATGTCAGTTAATAGTAGCTTCCATAGTTAGACTCTAGTGCATTCGACCACGTTTTCAGTTATACTTCAGTATTTAGTCTTAGCATTATGCACTTGGTCAATGCATTCAGTTCAGTTTTTTTCAAAATATTTCAGTATTTCCATCATGTCTAGATTATGTTATAATTCATTTATGCTTTCTTCAACATATAAGTTTGTTCATCTTACATACTTGTATAGTTATATTCTATATCATGCATGCTCAGTACATTCTCGGTACTGACGCATACACTGCGCTACAGATTTTCATGACGTAGGTTCAGGTTCTCAACATCCAGATCATGCGTAGTTCTATTCCCGGTCCATATTCAGCAGCTTCCATGGTGAGTCCTCATATTTCGAGAAAAATAGATATGTTTTCAGATTAAGTCATTCCTTTCAGTTTTAGATTTTATAGGGTTAGCTTGGGACATGTCCTAGGAACTCTAGTCAGTAGAGGCTTTTTCAGATATAGTATTAGATTCAGCGTTAGTTTTTGAGTGATTGTTCAGTATCACTAAACTCTTAGTATTATATATATACATACATATATATATATATTGGGACCAGTATTAGGTATTCCCCATCATTCAGTTATCTCATGGTTTATCTTCTGCATTAGTTTATCTTCTACAGATATATTCTGTTTAGCTTATGATATACCACATTAGGGTTAGCTTGGGGTCACTTGTGATCCTAGTCCCCGTGTTTACGCCCAAGGGGTAACCTCGGGGTGTGACAAACTTGGTATTAGAGTGTTCGGTTCATGAGTCCTAGGATGTTTGAAAGCCGCACTAGGTCCTAGGAGGTAGCCTTGAGATGCGACATCATTAATGACTCGGGAAGTCATACTGCATAAATATTGATAGTATATTTAGACACCATACTATTTAACCATTGATGGCAGAACTAGATATCGTACTGCTTAAACATTGATGGTTGATACGATCAAATTACACCTCCCTAAAGAAGTATAAGCAATCGTTGTCAAATAAAGAACCCAACTTGGTAGGTTGGGGTCAATCCCACGAGGAATATGGTTTAGACCTAAATTTGACTTACTATTATATTCGTTTAATCAACTTATTTTTGAGACAAGTAAGTAAAGGGGGGAGTGGGGTTGTGTAAAAAATAACTGATTATTGTTTAGAGAACAAGTGAGCAAGATTTGAACTTTGGTTGTTATCAATGAGAGAGAGAAACTAGGGTGTATGTGTTCCCCATAAGCTCATAACGCGGTAATCCTAATAATAGTAATCCTTTCTTAGTGTATCACATGCAAAGTGGTAAGTTATGTATCCCTAAGTTCTTGATCTGCCAAATAGGGAATTTCATTCCGCACCTTGGTCCGATTACGTGTGTATAATTTACTAACCCTTACCTTTACCTTAGATTAGGCATCGCATCAATGTATGGCTTAGATTTCACCCTCGCACCAATAGACATTAGACTATTAGATAATATCACACTAAATATCTATTGATAATTCTTTTCTTATTAACTACATCCTTGGTTTGGCAAGTAGCAAAAGGTGAGTTCTAACGCGTGCACTTGTTAAAAACACTTATATGCGAAAGAATTACTAATGGATGCATCAACAATAGTTAATAATTACTTAGTTATTATTCATACGTTGTTAATCGCTCATGGTTCCGACAATCCTAGTTGTGGATTTAGTTACTCATGCTTGGAAGAATACAATTCATATTTTTAGAAGAAGAATTTATGAATTTACGTAATGAGTAGAAGAAACCCATAATCTCCAATTGAAATTCAAAGACAAAATCCAGATATCAAACTGCTAAAGTTTGCAAGTTAATTCCCAAGAAAATATCAAGAACTAAAAGTAAATAATAATGTCTAACCCCAAAAAATGATGTTTACATACCCTATTTCTAGAAAAACTTGTCCTAAACAAAAAGGAAACGAAATAAGGAAACAAACTTCTGGACGCGGCTTCGATCGACGAGACTGACCTACGGACTATGGTTAGACCTACAATCCATAAGTCCCTTTCGTAGCTTGATACTTAGAACGTTTCCATAGAGGCTGGAACCTTTAACTCCCAGACGCAAACGACGAGTGTGCAGTGAGGACCATAGGTGGACACACGGTTCATGGGTTCCCTTCCGTGGCTCCACACTTAGAATTTTTCATCAGGTACAGGAACTCCAAATCTCTGATACAAATGACGGATGTGCATGATAGCCTGTGGGTCGACCTACGCTCCGTCACTGGCCTCCGTGGTTCCACACTTAATCAGACTTCCCTGATGATCATTCCACGACAACCCAAGATGGACCGTGAGTGGTCCTACGGTCTGTAGGTCACCTCCGTGCGCGGTTCTTTCGGTAGAAATTCAGCTGTCATTTCTCTCGACCTCATCCAAGCCTATTTTGCTGCAAATATGACATAATAAACATTAAATCTAATACAAAATGGCCCTAGACACACATAACTCTTCAGTAAAAATGTATTAAAAATACCATAAAATCATGGTATATCAACACCCTCAACTTAAACTCGTTGTTTGCCCTCAACCGACGCTTTAAGACTTTAAACGACACTTGTGCAGAAGCAGACATTTAAACTCAAGCAATCACATGGCTAGATTAATCCATTCCATTTTCTCAGTGCACATCTTTCTCTTAGACTAAACAAGCTAACTCATGCGGATCAAAATATGACAAAGATCGACCAATAGACACCCCAACATACACTTTTCATAGTCACCAAGGTACCATATTTCGGACAATGTAACTAGTGCCCTCACTTCAAATGAAATCCTTTTTCACACAAAAGATATGAATTTTAGAGTTTTAGGATTCATTCAACACTCACTTTCAGAAGTGAATTCAAGTACAATTAGTGCTCAATACCATAGGCTTACCCTTATTTTCACAGCTTAGACTCTACAAACTAGTTGCTAGGATCACTATAGGACTTTGTTAGCTTGTAATGTAGGCTCAGGGTCAGGTGTGGTACATTTGGGTACCTTTTAGTAACTTTCTGCTCTCCTTGACATTACATTGGCTTTTTACCTCTTCGTTGACCTATTTCTGCATCCTTTCATTTTGCTTTCTTTCCCTTATATCTTTTCAACATCGATGTGACTTTTGACTTTGTGAATCTTATTTTTCACTTTCTTCTTTTTTCTTTCACTTTATTTTTATTTATTTCTTTCCACACTTTCACTTATCATATTTTTGCCTTTTCCACATAAAGTCACATCCTGTTTCTTTCTTTTTCCCTTTTCAACACACAACTCTTTTCGCACCCTTTTTATTTTGGTTTCTTCTTCCATAGCCACCCTCAAATTATGGATTTTGTATTAGTTTAGGTGCACAATGTCCGATGTTCGAACCAGAGCCAAGATCAAGGTAACTTTAGGCTTAGCCACCCTTAACTTAGTCTTATGTCCTAAGTCAAGGTGCACATGTCCTAGGAGGGACCGGGTCCAAGACAATATTTTAAGCGAAGGTGAGCTAGGTGAATCAAAAGAAATGGTCTATTTAAGGCTTAATTATTTTGATCAAAAAGGGAATAATGCTTCCATTTGGTTAGATAATTTTAGGCTTAAGTGGACTAATTTGAACAATGACCTATTATCACTACCCAACCTCTACCCTAGATCATCCTAACAGGACCAACAGGGCAAGTTCTAGATTGGCACAAACTGTCTGAGCATTCAACTTTTCTTACACACGCTTGGCACATTGTTTAATTATCAAATTATTACCCAGTTCAAGTTTTAGCATAAGTCAAGAGGTTAAATCAGTTCCTTATCATGTAACATCAAGATCCAACACATTCAACTCATCAAGACTATTGATCTAGCACATTTCAACATTTTTGGACAGGGATCATTTTTTCCCATCATGCTTTCATTTTTATACTAACTCCTACACATACATTCCTAAACATGCCAGTTCAACAGAAATTAAAACAATCTCTTGGGGGAAAGGAACACAGGCAAGAAAACCCAAGAGAGGATTATGAGTTCGGTTACTCAGACTTCACTCTATCACTCACAATCCATTTACCCCACCCCCAACAAAATAGAGTGAGATTGTCCCCAATGCACAAAAAGTAAAAGACAAAGGATTGGATGAAGCAAACATGTGGTGTATATGCGCTGAAGACCTCTCAACAAGCAGGTGGGTTCGGTGTCCTGGAGCCTACTGGTTCAAGAATCAGGTCACCCTTAGTAGTGCCCACATCAACCATCTCAGCACCCTCAGTAGTGCTAACATCAACCCTCGACGCACCATATGTAGTTCTCACCCTGCTAGAGGCACAACACCAATCTCCCTAGCCCGTTGCTAGCGTGTCTCCTCATCAAATATAGATGGCCTCCGAGCCTCGTCAAACTGCTGGAGCTCTCTTATGCGAGCTCTCCCAGCCTCGGTGTCATCTTAGACTGGAGCGGGGGCGCTTTCCATCATGACGGGAAGAATGAGGCGGCGACATCTCATCTCTGAATAAAGCATCCAACACCGTATTATTAACTGGTGTTGTGGGAACAGACTCAAGATCAACCTATGGTGGAGCAAGAAGGGCATCAAGATCAACTTGGAGACTCGCTAATTCCATCCAGAAAGTTGAAACATCAGTTGTGGGGGTTGGTCGCTCTAAGACGCCCACTCAAATGCATCAAGGCACTGATGAGCAGCCTGAACCTTACGGTCCATCATATGCTCCATCCGTTGCTCAACCTTAGTCGTGGACTCCTCAATTGCACGCTACATCTAAGGCCTCACATGCTGAAGTAGTGTAGACATCTGGGCCTCAAGATTCTGGACACGAGCTAGAGGCACAATAGTAGACCCTGAAGAAGAGGTAGCTCTGGAGGAGCTAGGGGACTGATTGGTGGCCGGAGAATGGGAAGCCGGGGCATCCTCAATAGTGGCTGGAGGGGCAGGATCCTTACCCTGCATCTACTCCACATCTGCTACCAAGTCCGCTGCCAATGGTAGTACCTCAACCTGCGGCTCTCTCCGAGGTGCAGCAACATTGGCCTCATCCCGAATCAGGCCGATATCCGAAGTCTTGGTCGGTTGATGCACCTTGTCACAGTGCCAAACCGGTACTCCAGCATCCCTGCATAGCTAGAAAATGAGGCATGGGAAGGGTAAGGTAGTGGTGGCCATGAAGGCCCTCTTGTGTTTCTCCACAATCAATATGCGGGCAAAGTCCATCTCCAACCCTGCAACTAAGGCTGCAACCATAACCGTGTGGTCCCATGTGATTACATTGTCTTCTTGCATAGGAGAGCGCTTTCTCTATCTGTAGTAAGATAATGGGCTAACCAGTACAAAAGGGACTCCCTCTAGTCGGCATTCCTCTGAAATACCCTACTCCTAACGATGTCCCAGTGATAATCGAACTTGGTCATGTTTATTACTAGAGTGTGGTCCGGGACGTAGAGGAACCTCCGAAGAGTGGTCTCCAATATATCAACTGAATACCCACAAACTAGTGTAGCCGTGAGTGGAGCCTGGGTGGTGAGGTTGGCCAGTCTGTCAATCGAACCTCGGAGGGTGTCTTCATAGGAAGCATAGAACTCCCTCATGATCTCCTCATTGAAAGACCCTGGGCTACATGCCATCCACTCGCACCTGTGCCTCTGGACAAGATCATGGATGGCGGGTGCGCTATAGAGGATACCTGTCAGAACCCGACGCTCCTCCGTGATCAGTTGAGCCATCTTCTCTTTCTCATTCATCATTCTGGAGTCTCACCATATCTGGAATTGACCACTCACGCACCATCTATTGGGCTCCTTAAGAACTAGTGCAACATCGGTATTCAGAGGCACTGGAATGTCATTTGCACTATTAGACTCAGAGGATGAGGCGTTGGTACCATTAGAACTGGAGCCGAAAGCAGCAGCGGACTCAGAGTCAGCCAGTGAACCAATCGGTGTATCCGCTTCATCAGACTGGTTTAATTCTGTGTAATGCTTGGTTCAGTTAGGGATGTCCTTGTAGTGGGTGTGATATATGCGGGGACATTCTCCGCATCAGTATCTTTATCGATCAGCCGAAAGGATGGCGCCACTGATTTTGACTTGCCCTTCGCGGCCTAAGTCAGAGTTCTCTTGGGAGCCATAGTACATGTGGAGGCTTAGTTAGTGCCAAAACAAACCAATAACACACACGGAATTTTTTTAGAACAAAGAACGAACCAAAACTAACACTAAAATAAAAATAACAGTAGCAACAGTGACCACCTACGGTCTGTGGATTGACCTACGACCCTTGGGTCCCCTCCGTAGGTCAGACTTCCCAGAAGTTTGGTCTCTGATGGGAACCACAAATGTGTAGAATAGTACATCGATGGAACGACCTATGGTCCATAGGTTGACCTACGGTCCGTGGACGGGGTCTCTTGGGTCAAGTATGTGCCAGGTATCAGACATGCCTCATTTCGTAACCGTTTTTTCAACAAATTCAACAATAAACCTAAGTCTAATCGTGCATTTCAACGTAATATATGGCAATTTGTCATTCATAGGGTTCTGATTACTCACAATTTATTCATTTTAACATACCGAACTAGGAGCCCTAAGTCAAAACTTCCATTTAGACCATATTTAATGGGTTATTCGATTAAAAGGAAAACACAATCACATTCTATCTCCCCAAGGGTGTTTCTAGCATACAAATCATTGTTTACACACGAAATTTTACCACCCAAGGTCACGATCCACTTTGTGACTTTATAAAACAACAATAAAGAGTGAATTCAAAGTCAGGGTCAAGTTGTTTACCTTACAAGTAATGGAAGTGGGTGATTGTGTAATTCAACGAACTCCTTTGACCTTTTTCGAACCTTTTGACACCAAACCCGGACCTTGAACTCTTTTGTGAAGGGGAATATGTGATGATTTTTGGGAGAGAAGAATGGAATTATGGGAGATGAGTAGATAATTAAGGGAGAGGAGAGTTATTAGGGGGATTATTGAGGGAGTTTTGAGATTTGGAGGGGTTAGAAACGGTTAGGGGGGAATATGGGTTGTGGGGGATGAATTTAAAATAAAGAGTTTTGTATTAAAGAGGGGTCTGGGTCGGGTCAGCAGAACCTTATGTTTTGACCCACAAGACCCTGTTTACGGGCCATGGGTCGACCTACAGACCCTAGGTCTAGTCCGTAGGTCACTTTTTCACTTAGAAATTTTGAGGACTTACCTGGGGTCTACGGATACCATTCACGGTATGTGGATGGACCCACAGACCATCGATGGGGTCCGTCGACCTCTGTAAAACCTATTTTCTACAGATTCAGTTGTTCGTCCCTGCACATGTAGCAACCGTTAGGCCTTTCTTTTTACATTTACTGGACACTTTTTAGACATGGGCCCTATGCTATATCTAGCCAACACTAATACAAAATATAAAACACCTATCTAAAGGAATATAAAAATTCAAATAAATAAAGAAAACTCCTAAATCGAAAAGAAAAACTTATCGTTGGCTAGGTTGTACATCTTGGGTTCCCTCTCAAGCAGCGCTTGATTTAACGTCATGGCACAACGTAGGCCCCTTGATTACTCAAACTTTATCAAGGGAGTAGGCCTCAACCACTTCTTGCACACTCTCTTCTTTCCCCATGTAGACCTTGATCCTTCACCCGTTCACCTTGAACCTTTTTCCCTCCTTGTTCTCAAGCTCAAACGCTTCATGTGGGAACACTTTAGTGACTATGAATGGTCGGGTCCACTTGGACTTGACTTGCCAGGAAACAAGCGCAACCTTTAATTGAATAGAAAATCACCCATAACAAATTCACGCTTTTCAAGCTCATTCATGTCATTGACTGTTTGACTCGATGCGGCGCCCCAATCTAAATTCAAAATTATTTAGCACCCACGTAGCCTTATTGTCGAGCTCTACTGGCAAATGGAAAGATTTCCTATATAAAAGTTGATAGGGGAACATACCTATGGGAGTCTTGCATGCGGTGTGATAGTTCCATAGAACATCATCATGCCTCCTTGAAAAATCAGTCCTATTTGCACTCACAGTCTTAGCAAGGATTTGATTTATCTCTCTGTTGGACACTTCAACTTGCCCACTAGACTACGGATGGTAAGGAGTGGCTACATTATGATGGACTCCACATTTCTCTAGCAACACCTTGAACAACCAATTACAAAAGTGGGAACCTCCATCACTGATAATATCCCTAGGTGTACAAAATCTGGAGAAGATACTATTTTTCAGGAATGCGGTGACACTTTTACCTTCATTGTTTGAAAGCGCAATTGCTTCCACCCATTTCGACACATAATCAACCACAACAAGAATATACTTCATCCCATCTGAACTCACAAATGGACACATAAAATCAACACCTTGAACAACCAATTACAAATATGGGAACCTCCATCACTGATAATCGCTCTAGGTGTACAAAATCTGGAGAAGATACTATTTTTCCAGAATGCGGTGACACTTTTACCTTCATTGTTTGAAAGCGCAATTGCTTCCATCCACTTCGACACTTAATCAACCGCAACAAGAATATACTTCATCCCATCTAAACTCACAAATGGACCCATAAAATCAAGGCCCCATACATCAAAAACTCAGTCACCAAGATCGGATTCATAGGTAGCTCTTGCCTCTTTGAAATTCCTCCTTCTCTTTGGTAACGACCACAAGATTTGGCGAAATCATAACCATCTTGGTGTATGGTATAGTAGTACCCACACGACAAAATTTTATGCATAGTCCGAATACCACTATGATTCCCACCAACATGCGAAGAATGACACGCCTTTAGTATACTCATCATCTCAACCTCAGGCACACAACGACGAATAATCCCTTAAGCACAAATACGGAACAAATAAGGCTCATCTCAAAAGAACTTCTTCACATCATGCATAAACTTTTTCCTTTGGAGAAAAGACAAATCCGATGGAACCAGATCACTTGCCAAGTAGTTAGCAAAGTCTGCGAACCAAGGAATCAGATCATGAGACGCAGCCAATACTTGTTCGTCTAGAAAAGCATCATCAATTTCAGCCCCATCTTCAAGCTTGAGCATAGCTTCTTCCTATAATCTGGACGAGTGATCGGCAACTTGATTTTCTATCCCCTTTCTATCTTTCACCTCCAAATCGAACTCTTGTAGCGACAACACCCATCTGATCAACCTCAATTTTGCATCTTTCTTAGCCATCAAATACCTCAATGTAGAATGGTCAGTACACACTATGATCTTAGTACCAAGCAAGTAGGATCCAAATTTCTCGAATAAGAAAACAACAGCAAGGAGTTCCTGTTCAGTCACAGTATAGTTTGTTTGTGCCACATTCAGAGCTTTGCTGGCATAATAAATAAAGACTCTTATCTCACCTCTATCCCAATACCACATCAAGTGCCACTCCAATCGCATCACACATCACTTCAAAAGGTTCCCTAAATCTGATAAAATAATGATAGGTGTAGAAACTAGCTTTGGTTTCAACTCTCCAAATGCTCTCAGACAAGCATCATCAAAATCAAACTTACACTCCTTTTCGAGCAATTTGCACAATGGGTGTGCAATTTTGGAGAAATCCTTGATAAACGTCCTATAAAAGCATGCATGCCTTGGTAAACTTCTAACACCTTTAACAGAGATATGTGGTGGACGCTTTTCTATTACCTCGATTTTCGCTCTATCAACCTCAATACCCTTCTCAGAAATCCGATGCCCAAGAACTATCCCCTCTTTCACCATGAAGTGACACTTTTCCCAATTGAGCACAAGATCACACTTTTCATACCGTTTAAGTACCTCGGCTAAGTTATCCAAACAACCATCCAATGAGCCACCTACCACAGAGAAATTATTCATAAATACCTCAATAGTATCCTCCACCATATAAGAAAATATCGACATCATGCAACACTGGAAGGTCACTGGAGCATTACACAACCCAAATAGCATCTGTTTCAAGGCGAAAGTCCCGTAAGGGCAAGTGAAGGTGTTCTTCTCTTGGTCTTCCGGAGCAATGGAGATATGATTGTAGCCCGAATAGCCATCAAGAAAATAATACCAACCCTTAACAGCAAGGCAGTCCAATATCTGATCCATGAACGACATAGGGAAGTGGTCCTTTTCTGTCCAAGCATTTAATTTTCGGTAGTCCATGCATACTCTCCATCAAGTCACAGGCCGCATCGAAACAAACTCATTTTTCGCATTAGGAACCACGTAATCCCACCTTTCTTGGGCACACAGTGAACAAGACAAACCCAACTACTATCTATAATGGGATAAATGACTCAAACTTCCAACCACTTGATGATTTTCTTTTTCACTACCTCTTTCATTGGCGGATTTAGTCTCCTTCGGTGCTCGACACTAGGCTCGTGTTCCGGCATGAGTTAGATTTTATGACAATAAATTTTAAGAGGAATCCCAATAATGTCTGCAATAATCCATCCAATAGCCCGCTTGAACCTCTTAAACATAGAAACCAATGCCTCAACTTGTATCGCATTCAAGTAAGCCACAACGAACACCGGTGTACAATGTCTCCCCAAGAATACATACCTCAAATGTGATGGTAGAGCCTTAAGCTCCAATTTTGGAGCCTCTTCAATAGACGATTTTGCGGGTGGAGAGTCGCGATTTTTCATATCTAGCTCCAATTTCTTTGGTTTGGAACAAAATTTGAACCGATAAAGTGCGGCGACCAATTCATCATAGTCTTTAATACCATCACCCTCAAAATTCATCATTACAGTTGCCAGTGCATCAACACCCAACCTCTCTTCAGTAGATACATCAGAACCTCGCTCAACAATATGATTCACCATTGACACTGATTTGAGATCACTTTTCTGCCTCATGGACCTACGGATATTAAAAGTTACCTCCTCACTATTCAATCGGAACTTCATTTTCCCTTTCTCCATATCGACCAAGGCGTTCCCAGTAGCAAGGAATGGTCTCCCAAAGATGATAGGAACCTCAAAATAAATCTCACATTCAAGTATCCCAAAATCCAACGGAAAGATAAAAGACTCCACTTTCACAAGTACATCTTGGAGCATACCAATGGGCCTTTTCACAGTTTTATCGGCCATGATCAATTGCATCGCAGTCGGTTTTTGAGCCCCTAAACCCAACTTCTTGTAAATAGAAAATGGCATCAGATTAATGCTAGCACCCAAATGAAACAACGCCTTAGTAAAATGCAACAACCCTATGGTACATGGAATAGTGAAGGCACCAGGATCCTTCTTCTTCTACACAAGTGACCTCGTAGCAATAACACTACAATGTTGCAACCTATCATCATCTTCAAAACTAACGACCCTCTTCTTTGTTATCAAATCTTTCATGAATTTTGCGTACCCAGGCATTTACTCCAAAGCTTCTATCAATGGAATATTGATGGAAAGCTGTTTCAACATAGTGATAAACATGTGGTACGTTCCTTCCTCATTCTTCTTCACCAACCTCTGTGGGAATGGAGGAGGAGGTCTAGGCATGGGACTAACTTTTTGGGTTTTCTCCGCTTCCTTCTCTTTAGCATTCTTGAACTCTCCAGTGACCTCAATCTCATCATCATCCTTTACACCCACAATTTCAACCTCAGACGATATAGGTGGATCAATGGTTTACTTATCCCCTCGAGTAGTGACTGCCATACAATGCCCATCATTCTTCAGATTTTGGATGGTGTTGCTAGGAATTGTGCATAGTTGACGTGGGTTTACTGTAATGGACAATTGATTCATCCACTTCTCAAGTTGCTTGATCGACATTGCATGGGCATCAATTTTTGACCAATACTAGACAAGTCATTCCACATCTCCTTCATATTCGCATCAGTCGAATCAAACATGTTCATTATCTTGTGCATCATATCCTCAATACGTGACATACTACCCCAGCTTCCCTATTACCAGATTCCCAATTTGCAAGAGGAACATAAGGACCAACCCTATTATTTATGTTGCCATAGTTGTTACGGTTATAGTTGTTGTCACGATTGTAGTTCCCATCCCGGACATATTGACTTTCTCAGTTGTAGTTACCATAGTTCCGACCTTGGTTTCCTTGCCTTTGGCGCTAATTATCAAAGTTGGAACCTTGGGCGTTGGCTCGACAACCCCCTATCTGATCATTCACCAAATACGCATTCCTTAACCGGTGGTGGTGGATTCATAGTAAAATAATTCACAACATTTACATTTTCTGAACCTCCGCTTACATGCTTCAATACCAACCCAAGTTTTGTCTTTATCTGAGACATCTCCTCGCGAATATCATCTGCAGATTGAATGGCAAAAGTGCTTATTCTAGTGTCTGACTTTTGAGTGCTCCATGCTTTATTGTTTCAGGAAATCTTCTCCAGTTTCTCAATGATCTCCTCAATAGTGCACTCTCCATATGATCCTCCAGCGATAGTATCAATCACAACTTTACCATTGTCCTCCTGACCTCTATAGAAATACTCATTCAGTGACTCATCATCAATACAGTGATTTGGAACACTTCTTATAAATGAAGTGAACCTATCCTACGAACTACTCACAGACTCTCCAGGTAGTACCACAAAGTTATTGAGTTTATCTTTGTGGTTCAGCTTCTTGGACAACGGGAAGTACTTGGCCATGAACACCTTGTGCAATTGATCCCATGTATGAATTGAGTTGAAGGGTAGTTCAGAAAACCAGATCGCAGCAGCTCTAGTCAATGATAGAGGGAAGACTCTCAACCCTATGACGTCCATGTCCAACTCTATTCTCCCCACACAACTGTTACAAGCACTCCTCAACTTAGCCATATGCCCATGCCGATCTTCCAAAGCCATACCAACAAACAAACCCCTCGCTGTAAGCATCAGCATTAGACTGCTAGTCACTCTGAATGTATGCCCTGGAGATAGTGGAGGGAGAACAATGGGTCATTCTGATTCAACACTCGACCCTGTAGTTATCTTGCAGCCTTGGCTCTGGCGGATTCTTCACACTCAATGCATCTCCCAGTAGATTACCACCATGATCTGCAGCGTGCTCATTAATAACCCCAAGACGCTACAACACAACTCCATCACCTTGATTTCCTCCGATTGGATTGACTTGGACCCATTGATTATTCATTTTTCGCAAAGTTTTGCTTAACTCTGGATCATCTGGGGTCAATGGTTTGCGTCGACTCTGTGTACTTGACATACACTAAAGTAGAAACCTATAGAAACAAAAACAAAATTACACGTAAAATTAGGAAATAATTGACTAAAGTTCAATAATGTAGTTAAACATAATCTAAAAGCCATATTCCCCGGCAGCGGCGCCAAAATTTAATATGCTCAAATTACACCTCCATAAAGAAGTAAAAGCGATTGTTGTCAATTAAAGAACCCAACTTTGTAGGTTGGAGTCGATCCCAAGAGGAATATGGTTTATACTTAAACTTAACTCAATATTATATTTGTTTAGTCAACTTATTTCCGAGACAAGTAAGTAAAGGGGGGCTTTTGTGAAACAAATAACTAATTGTTGTTTAGAGAACAAGTGAGCGAGATTTGAACTTTGGTTGTTATGAATGAGAGACAGAAAGTAGGATGTATGTGTTCCCCATAAGCTCATAACGTGGTAATCCTAATAATAGTAATCCTTTCCTAGTGTATCACAGGCAAAGTGGTAAGTTATGTATCCCTCAGTGCTTGGTCTACCAAATAGGGAATTTCACTCCGCACCTAGGTCTGGCTACGTGAGCTTTAGTTACTAACCCTTACCTTTACTTCAGATTAGACATCACATTAATGTATGGCTTAGTTTTTACCCTCGCACCAAATGACATTAGACTATTATATAGTATTACACTAACTCTTTGTTGATAATTATTTTCTTATTAATTATCTCCTTGGTCCGGCAAGTAGAAACAAGGTGAGTTCTCACACGTGCACTCGTTAAAAAGACTTCTAAGCGAAAGAATTACCAATGCATGCATAAACACTAGTGAAGAATTAGTTAGTTATTATTCTTACGTTCTTAATCGTTCATGGTTACCACAACCCTAGTTGTGGACTTAGTAAATCAAGCTTGGTAGAACACAATTCATATTTTTAGAAGAAGAGTTCATGAACTTACGTAATGAGTAGAAGAAACCCATAATCTCCAAGTGAAATTCAAAGCAAAATCTTTATAAACAGAAATTCAGAAGTAAAATTGCTAAAGTTTGCAAGTTAATTCCCTAGAAAATACCAAGAACTTAAAGTAAACAATAATGTCTAACCCAAAAAATGAGGTTTACATACCCTATTTATAGAAAAGCTTATCCTAAACAAAGAAGAAATGAAATAAGGAAATAAACATCTCGACGCGGCTTCGATCGACGAGACTAACCTATGGACCGTGGTTAGACCTATGGTCTGTAAGTCCCTTCCGTTTCTTGATATTTAGAACTTTTCCACACAAGTTGAAACCTTTAACTTTCAGATGCAAACGACGGGTATGCAATACGGACCGTAGGTTGACCTATAGTCTGTGGGTCCCCTTCTGTGGCTCCAGACATAGAACTTTTTATCAGTTACTTCAACTCCAAATCTCAAATACAAACGACGGATGTCAAGAAATGCCCGTGGGTAGACCTACACTCCGTCACTAGCCTCAGTGGTTCCACACTTAGTCAGAGACATCTCTCATGATCATTCCATGCCAACCCACGATGAACCGTGACTTCACCTACGGTTCGTAGGTCACCTCCGTGGGTGACTCCTTCTGCAGAAATTTAGTTGTCATCTCTCGAGACCTCGTTCAAGCCTATTTCCTGCAAATATAACACAATAAACATTAATTGTAACACAAAATGTCTGTAGACACAGATAACTCTTAAGTGAAAATGTATTAAAAATACCGTAAATTCACAGTATTTCAGCGGTATATCTAGATACCATAATGCTCATACGTTGATGGTATACTCGATTATCATATTATTTATGTTTTAAAAACACTTTTCTCAAAACTCATCTTACTTTCTAAAAAACTCAGTTTAAAACTCAACTGTTGGCTTTGAAAAACCTCTCAAGATATATAACTAAAAATAGGGTTCATGTTGAATTATAGACATGAACAAATAAACTCAAGGATCTCAATAAAAATATAGAAACTCAATAATTAGGAGTAGATTTTTTAACAGAACCATGAACTCAAGAACTCAAATCAACTTATCTTAAGAATATTAAAATCTAGGAGTAGAATCTTAGATTTCTCTTTTACTGATTTGAAAGAAGATATTGGGCATGAGGATGAACTAGTACAACACTATGATAGCCTTACATACCTGGACGTACAAGGTTCTTGAAGAAGAACTTGATTAGAATCCTTGAAACCCTAGCTTGTAAGTGAACGATCAAGAAAACGTTTCTTGAGATTCTTGAATTAGTTTCTTGAAATCTCTATGCACAAGATTTATGATTTTCATTAGTGAATCATAATTGAATGGAGGAATTTGAGTTGAAAAGAACGAAATTCTTGGAGAAAGACATACCTTGAAGAAAAATCTTGAAAAGGATTCAAAAAATCTTGAATGGAGTCTTCTACTTTGATTTTTCCATAGGGTTTTTCCCTAGGGCTTGAGAGAGAAGAGAATGATGGATTAAAAGATGAAAAAATGATTGTTTTGAGCTTTTGATTAGTCCAGAAATTCGTTTAGGGTTTTTTTGGAGGTAAAAAGACAAAAATGACGCTTTTTAATGTTTTCCCGTCGGCTAATTCGTAACAGCACTGTATAAGGTTGCTAAAATAGTCTTAACTTTTTACTCAGAAATTGGATTGATGCAAAATTTATGAAATTGGAAATTAGATACAAATATCTTTAATTTGATATGTTACGAGCCACGTTACTCTTTATATTCTAAAAGATATGGTCGTTTGAAGTTAACCCAAGTAGAATCTTATATAAAAACTCAATCAATAACGAAACTTCAAGAACTCATGAAGAAATTAAATTGCTCAATATTTATATTTATGGATAGATTCGCAAAAGAAACTCATGATTGGCATGTAGGTGACCAAACACAACACTATGTAAGATTACATGCCTCGCAGAACTAGCGTTTAGGCAAAATCTTGAATTTCTTGAACGAACGCTTGAAACTTTCAACTTTTTCTCCTCTTGAATCGCTTTGGGGATGAATGGAACTGATTCTAATCATTTTAGACTCCTAAAACCTTACTAAAACGTTTAAATCTGATTGGGTAAGAAAAGACCAAAATACCCCTGATATTTTCCGGTAACTCTCCGTATTTGGGCAGCCGGACTTCAAACAGGAATATCTCCCTCATACGAGCTCAAAAATTAGAAAACTCGGTGGCGTTGGAAAGAAGATTCCCAGACCATTCATTTGATATCTTATGGGTCTCCTAACTCATTCTTTGCTAAAAGTTATTTTCATTTGAAGTTGACTCAAAACTTAAAAGAACTAAAGAATGACTTGAATGAATTCTCTTGAATTCTCTCTGGAACTCAAGGTGCTAAATCTAGTGACCTTAACACTTAGGAATAATTTAAATTCCTTGGTAAAAACTTACTATGAAGGATGGTTCAAGTCTTAGCTCAAAAATATTTCTGGGGTGTTACAATATCTCCCTCTTGGGATCATTTGTCCTCGGATGACGATTGGACTGGGTATAGAATGGGGTTACTGTTACTACAATCTGAGTCTAATGGTATGCTCTTACTATGTTCAAGCTTAACCCAAATCCTAAGGTTCGGGTTTTATACCTCTCTCTAGGGAGTCTCATCCTAAGAACATTACTCTTTATCACCACATTTAATCAACATTGGGATCATATCAAGAACTACCTCATGTTTAACAACACCACATTCAAGATTAGTCTTCTAACAACTCCATGGACTATTACTAACCAACTCCCTAAGAAGTTATCATTCTCTCATCATCCCTGCCAAACCAATTAGGATTTCCCACATTACTACTCGAAACCAACTAAGGGCTCTTATTTAACTATTTCTCATAGTAAAACGTACTCTTATCATCCCCTCTTAGGTCTAAAGCTGACACTTGAAAGCTATGGACTCATTCCATTATCTCTAAACTGGTCTACATCCCCATTTACTTTTACACTCATGAAAAGTTTATCTCATGACTACCGAACTCTCCATAAGCAGGTACTAAGACTTCTTTCTAAGATGTTCTTCTTAACCTATTCTAATTACATACCCTATCGGTACACCTCTTAATGCTCTTTTTTTTAATCTTGTGACTTAGCCACACTTCACTGCCCTAATCTAAAAGTTAGGGTCTATCACATGTACCTCTCATTTATTGCAGCTAATCACCTTAATTCGACACCTACTCTATTTAAAGTCTTCTAAATCAAATCTCAAGACTAACATCATCAACCTCATGGTGCCATCCTTTTGATTAAGACACTCATCTCAAATTCAAGCTTAATATTTATTTCTAAACCCAGCTATTAATACGATTGCTCGCTTACTATACTAACTTACAACTATTGCATAAAATTTAGAATCACTCGTCCACTATGACCTTATGACAAGCAGTCAATCCTTACCTATAAGTCTCCGTACTCACAAATTTCTATCATATTCGACTTTGAAATTTAAGTATTACTTACTCACTTACTACCCATTATCTCTCGAATAGTTCTATCACCATCTTAATACCATGGGGTTTCCCCCTTCAAAATTCATAAGCCTAGCTTAGGTCTACCGCCTCATGAATACTCTTGCTCTTCTATTCAACACTTATATTTGGTCATGACCAACACAATGACACTTCAACACAAACTCCTTCCTAGCTTCAAAACACTAAACCTCTTATGATGGAATCTTCACAACTCATCACTTCTTAGTCTACCCATAAGGGAAGCCTCTCCATTAATAACTTACTAGGTGCATGACTATAGTAACACAGCTTGTCGAAACACCATCTCCCTTACTTAGATTACTAAATCTCTACATACTTTCTTCAAACTCTTGGCACTTTCACTACTATTGTTCTTGATCTCGTTACTCATGCTGCCTTTTCGGGTGAAAATATTACCCAAGCTCTAAACATACCATCTTCTTAAATATCTCAGTCGAATAAGGTTTAGGGAAGAATGTACAACTCGCTTTTAGCTCAACACACGATTCATATGAACATGAGTGCATTCCTCTGAAACTCAACACTTAACTCACTCATGGGCTTCTCTCAAGCCCCTCTGGAGTCTCATGACTTCCTCATGACTCTTTCTAAGAGCAACTCATCAATAAAGGACTGACTTTTCTTTTCAACCATATAAGTATGACGGGTAGTCGAATAAATCTAAGAAAAGTAGGAGTATGAATAAATCTGTATGACACATCACTACTGCACGATTTAGAGTATGAAAGAGGGAAAATTTTCCTAACTGTCTGTAGTCCCTCATTTATAGAAGTGGGGCTCTCACAACCATAAACAAGATCGACTTGACACGGCTTCCTAGACACCCTAGGACACTTGAACTCTGTGCTCTAATACAAAATTTGTCACGACCCGAGCCTACACCCTGGACGTGGGCGGCACTTGAGAACTATTTTTGGTCCCCAAGCGAACCCTCATCCTGGCTGACTACAAACGGAAGACTAACTCAAGCATTCAAAGTTTAAAAGCTAAATTAAATTCATTGAACTCCAATAGTGAAATTTAAGAAAGTCTGAACAATAATCAAAAGAAAGTAAATACAGAAAACTCTTTAACTCTGTCTATCTATGAGGTCTCTACTATTACACAAAGATATCGAGACAAGGCCCACGGCATCTTAAACTACTAACTGTAAGGCAATAAAGTCCTCCAGAATATAAGAAGGCTCACCAAAGCTGACTGGAATATCACATGACCTCAACGAAACACAAGTTGATGATCTTCAATACTTGTATCTGCATCATGAAACGATGCAGACCAAATGGCTTAGTAAGTGGAATTTACGAGCATGTAAGGGGAATTCTAAAGCATAAACATAGGCTTGAGCTTGATAAAAAGGAAACAGACTTACCTCTTATCAACTCACTCAACTCAACTAAACTCAAGAATAAGATACTCAAATCAATGATTAGCTACTCTACTAAAAGATATCATACTCAACTCAAACGTACTCAACTCAAGATACTCAACGATAAAGCGACAATAAAAGATACAATATATGTAAGGCTTTTGAAAACAATAGACAATAACTCGGTTGTATGCAAACATATAATAATTACTCAATCGTATGAAAATACAACAATAACTTAATCTGTATATAAAAATACAAAATAACTCTATGGGAGTTTGTCTAACTGACAACCATCACTATGAGCTATGTGATGATAAAACGTCTCGCCCACGCTGCCAGAACTGTCATATACCTTGTCGGGGGTATAGAACCTCTCAACTAAGTAGATACACTAGTCTATGATAAAAATCATTAAGGAATCATCTAAAATATATGACATTTCTACCCATGTTGGCTACATGGTTTATGGGGACTGTGAGTTGAATAAACTTTCCCTCATATCGGTGCTTAATACTACTCCCAAAATATACTAGCTCATATGTCTAAAATCATAACTCTTTCTATGTTTTGAGATTATTACTAAAAAATCTTTCTCTTAAAAGAGATGGTACTCAAGCTGCTCAAAACTCTTTTGGAAATCTCAGTTTTTCTTTTATCAATGTAAAAATTGATACCTTTAGGAATACATAATCCCCTTATACTCTTGCGCAATTCATACCTGAAAACTTTTTCTCAAAAACATATCAAAATCATATTTTAATATGATCATTTATGACTCAGGAAGTCATACTGCATAAGCATTGATGGTATATCTAGATACCATACTACTTAACCAGTGATGGCATAACTAGATACTATACTTCTAGTATATCTAGATACCATACAACTCATACATTGAAGGTGTAATTGATTATGATTCTAATCATGTTTTGAAACTCTTTTCTCAAAATTCATCTTTACTTTCTCCAAAACTCAGTTTAAAACTCAAGTGATATCTTTGAAAAACTTCTCAAGATTTATAACTCAAAATAGGATTCATGCTGAATAATAGACATGAACAAATCAACTCAAGGATCTCAATAAAAATATATAAAGTCAAAAATTAGGAGTATAATTTTTAAAAGAACTATGAACTCAAGAAGTCAAATCAATTTATCTCAAGAATACTAAAATCTAGGGGTAGAATCCTAGATTTCTATTTTACTGATTTGAAAGACGATGTAGGGCATGAGAAGGAACTAGTCCAACACTATGATAGCCTTAAATACCTGGAATAACAAGGTTCTTGAAAAAGAACTTGATTAGAAGCCTTGAAACCCTAGCTTGAAGTAAACGATCAAGATAGCCTTTCTTGAGAATCTTGAATTGGTTTCTTGAAATCTCTATTCCCAAAAATTATGATTTTCATTAATGATTCTTAACTATATGGAGTAATTTGAGTTGAAAAGAATGAAATTCTTGGAGAAAGACTTACCTTGAAGAAGAATCTTGAAAAAAGATTGAAAGGACATTGAATGGAGTCTTCTACTTTGATTTTTCCTTAGGGTTTTGCCCTAGGGTTTGAGAGAGAAGAGAATGATGGATTAAAAGATGAAAATCTGATTGTTTTGAGCCTTTTATTAGTCAAAAATTCATTCAGGGTTTTCTTGGAAGTAAAAAGACAAAAATGACGCTTTTTAATGTTTTTCCATCGGATAATTCATAACATCACTGTATCAGGTTACTAAAGTATTCATAACGTTTTACTCTGAAATTGGATTGATGAGAAATTAGTGGCTATGGAAAATAGATTCAAATACCATTTTTTAAATAGGTTATGGGTCATGTAACCCTTTATATTCAAAGATATATGATCGTTTGAAGTTGACCCAAGTAGACACTTACATCAAAACTTAATCGATAAGGAAACTTCTAGAACAGTTATCAAGAACTCATCAAGAAATTAAATTGCTCAATATTTGTGGATAGATTCACAAAAGAAACTCATGAATGACATGTGGGTGAACAAACTCAACACTATGGAAGCTTACATACCTCAAAGAACTAGGTTCTTGGCGAAATCTTGAATTTCTTGAACGAACCCTTGAAGCTTTGAACTTTTTCTCCTCTTGAATCTTCTCTCTAAACCCTAAACACTTTTGCAATGAATGAAACTGATTCTAATCAGTTTACAATCCTAAAACCTTACTAAAACGTTCAAATCCAACTGGGTAAGGAAAAGACCAAAATACTCCTCATATTTTTGGCTAACTTTCCTTATTTGGACAGCTCGACTTCAAACGGAAATATCTCCCTCATATGATCTCAAAAATTAGCAAACTCAACAACGTTAGAAAGAGTATTCCAAGACCTTTCATTTGATATCTTATGGGTCTCTTAACTCATTTTATGCTAAAAGTTGTGGTCATTTGAAGTTGACCAAAAACTTAAAAGAACTAAGGAATGGCTTGAATGAATTCTCTTTAATTCTTTTTGGAACTCAAGTTGATATATCTAGTGACCTTAATAGTTGAAAAAACATTAAATTCCTTGGTAAAAACTTACTCACTATGAAGGATTGTTCAAGTCTTAGACCTTCAACAATAATATTGATACTTTGATTTTAAAGCACCCTATCATCATAAACATCATTTTCATAAGACATGTATAATTCTTCGAAATTCATAGCTTATACGTTCATAGGTTCATCATACGTTCATAGTTGAAAATCACGAATTAGGCATGGGTCAATATAAATTCAACGAAATATCATGTATTATCATTGAATCATGTAGTAGAAGATTTATCCATATAAAAAGCATAATTGGAGGAAATACATATAGAATTAGGAAGAACGCTTACTTGTTCAATTGAATTTGAAATTGAGAAAGTGGAAACTTTAGGGATCCCATGGAGGAATGAACTCCATGAGTGAATCCCATACCTTGCTACTCAGAGCCCATGATGAATGGTTCATTTATTCCCTTAAATGAACCCTAGCTTCTTCTTCTCTCTTAGGATCAGAGAGAAATTGGGGAGTGAATTCAGATAGGTTTTGGGGAAACAGGGAAATGGATGTTTAAGTGGGTACTTTCAGACTAAAATAGCCTTAGGATGAAGGGCAAAATCACTTAGTTATGGTATAAAGAAAATAGAAAAAGAACCAAAAACCCCTTAAGATAACTGTCAGACTTGATCTACGGTTCCAACCTACAGACTGTACAACTTTCTACGGTTCGTACTGGTTAATTGTAGACCAAGTACTTGGACAATGAATTTTAATAAACTTTGCCTGAATACTTCTATGGCTCGTAGGTCTTCCTAGGGTCTATAGTCACCAATCCTAGAAACCAACTTGTGCCCTTAAAATTTAACTAAGTCTTGATTGTTTCTATGGACCCTATCTACGACACATAGCCTTCTACTACTTCCTCACTAATTCTTTTCAACCAGTAGCTTGTGTGGAAAAATATTTTCATTTATCCCGATTCTTCTATTGAAGAGGGAAAGGAAAAAGTTTTTCAAACGTCTCAGCAATTAGGTGCCATTAATTTCCTTAAAAGGCATTCAATAGCAAATAAAATCTGACGTTTTAATTCTTTTCCATAACGGTAATATTAAGGAAATATTAAGTAATAAATTTCTTTTATGACCAGCAAAAAAATATTTTTGCCATTAAATAAATTATATAAACCCAATAATCCATTTTTTTTTCAGAAGACCAGTAAAGGTTACTTCTTCTTCCGGAACAATTCTTTTTCTTCTTTTCATAACTGGTTATTAGTTAGGCATAGTAGGGACCATAGACTTAATACCTAAGACTTCTAATTTCAATATTAATTTTCAAAGTAATGAATTAATCATATTGTAATAAATTACAAAGTATTCCACTAAAAACTGTAATTGCAATCCTCGATTTAATTTTGAAATCTACCATTACATCTTATTTAACTCCCTATGTTAGAATTACTGACACCGATCAATTAAATTAAATTTTCTAAATAATTTAATTTATTGACTAATTTAATCCTTTATTATTATAATTAACGTGTTTCACATAACATATATAAAATCCACCTACAGGGTTTTCACGTGAAAACTTATGAGTATACATAAAAGGGTATCTTTTATGTCAAGTCTGAGACATGGTTCTACCAATTAATTATTATTTGACTAATGTGATTTTTCATTACTCAATCTATTAGTAATATATTGACTCATAGTAGAGTCTCACCATTTAATAGATTAAAATTAAAAGTATAAGTACACGTAATAGACTACAGAAGTTGTTTATAAATATTCTGACAATAAATGAACATCTCTAATTGGTCTGTTCAATACACAAAAAATGTACTAGCACAAGAATTTGGAAGCTAACCATTCCCATAATTAAGATCGAATTATGTTTAATCATACACCACAATTTTCAAGATGTTTGTCATACTTCATCTTTGTTGTTAACATCTAATTTATAAATTATAAGAACCACCAATTTGAATCTTTTGTGTATGAGTTAAATAACTCCATACACAAAAATTGTCTACTATATAAGTAATCGATACACATATTATGTATCACCTCGGATTGGGAAAAGAAGGAAAATGCAATTTTTTGGTTGAAGTCTGTGTTTACGGGTCTCATCTGCAAACGTAGAAGCTTCTACGGGCCGTAGATGGCAACCATAGGAAGTGGGGAAAATATTTTTTATAATCAAGTCTCAATACCCTTTTTATGGTTCACCAGGATGGTCCGTCAACCATTATACAAGTCATAGATTGGTCTCGTAGGTGAGTCTGAGACTTCGTGAAATTTTGAAGGTCAAAGTTGGTTTATATGGTTGGTATGTACGAACCGTAAGATGACCTATGAGACATAAAGGGGTGTCTCTCCAAAGTTGGCCATATAAAGGGTCTCTGATCATTTCTACGACTGATCAAAACGGTCCGTAGGTCCAAACTGTAGGAGTGAGCCTATAGTTATTTTAAAGGGGCTTTTGGGTATATTTCCTATTTATTTTAACTCAATATTATGTCATTTTGTCTTCTACCCTAACCCCTATGAATTATATCCTCCAATTTACCCATTTTCAACCTATTGTCCTAAAGTCCCTAAACTTGAAAAAACTTCATTCTCCATAATCCTATCAAGTTTAAGGAAGAAGAAGAAGGGTTAGGGTTCCATTCAAGTCTCCAAATTCTCTATTTTGCTTGGGCTTAAAGGATCAAGTTATGTGTGTATTTACCCATGGAGTCCTTTCCTCCATGGGGTCTCCAAGGTTTCCTATTCTTCTCAAATTCAATTTCAATTGTTAAGTTACGGTATGAATTCCATCTTTATGGGTTCTCTTGAATTACAATCTTATTAATTAATCCATATCTTCTAATGTATGAATTGATTTGACTTCATGATTTTTAAGTTAAAGTTATATAGACGCATGCATTATTTATGATTTTTGTTGAGAACCCATGATGAAGCTATGATAAATACATGAACCTATGATTTATGAACTTATGAAGGTATTCATCCTTTTATGAAATTATTATGAATGATTTAAGGAAGCTTTGAAAGGAAAGTGCCAATGCTATTGTGAAAGTTGTTCTCACATTTTAAATTGATGAAAGGTTTTCTCATCTATGTTGAATTATGTTAAGGAGCTATTCTATGTTTTGATTTTGAAAGATGTGGATTAGTATTGATTATTTCCTTCCCTATTTTAAATTGACATTTGGTTTTCATCAATTCCATTGGGATTTAGACAGCACTGATAGGGCTCAATGTGGAGGTTTAAATAGGGTAGTCTCGGGTAGCAATCTGTAGTCTCAAACTATGTGCCCTAATAGGATTGTCTTAAATGGTTTCTCCTTTTTCGGTATGAGGGATATAGCGGATTACATTATATAGCTCTTATAGTTTTATTGTCGATTAAAGATAAAATCCCACAAAATGAAGGTGTTTTCTTCAAAGCTCTTACTATGTCCTTGCATCAAATGCATTAACTATATCATGATATTTCCATGTTTTATTTCCTTATGTTTAAATGTCCAATTATTAATCATATTTAAATGTTTTAAAACCATTTATACTACCATGTTTATACATATTGCATCATACTTAGTACATATGTACTAATGCATACTTTTACCTACATTATCTCATGAATGTGTGGTCCAACATTCCTACCCCTCATCCTCGTGGCTAGACTTCTATTGGGTGCTTCAACTACTAGTGAGTTCTTATGTTCCAAGGACTAAGATAATTTATTTATTTATTTATGTCTTTTCGTATCATACTTGTATGTGATGTATGGTTTACGTTCCAATAACTTATTTATGATGTACTAGATGGCTTTGAGACTTATGTTAGACTTTTGTTTGTCCAACATTTTATATATGAAATGCTTTCTTTCAAGTCTTCACTTCTATTTATTGTATGATGTATGCTAAGTGGCTTGTGTAGGTCCTCTTGGTGTCCTATATGCCATGTTACGCTTAGGGTGTACTTTGGGTCGTGACAAACTTGGTAATACAAGCATAAGGTTTAGAAAGGTCCTAGTATGTCTCATAAGCCACGTCGAGTAGAGTCTTGTTCATGAGTGTGAATCGAGACACATTTATGAATAGGAGGCTATAAGATGTTTAGGAAATTCCACTTCTTCCATTATTCAAAAGTCGTGTGATAGAGTGTTACTCTATATGTGTCTCTCCTAATCTTTATCCAATCCTTTTTAGCATATGGCCCCTTGAAGACCTTATGTTAGGAGGAATGTGAATAAGAATGTGGAACGAAAAGCTCCTCAATCGCCTCAAGAAGCTCATCAAGTTTTGGCTGACCCTTTAGCTGAACAACTCAGTAATGTAGACTTTTAAGCTGCTTTTATTTGTTGGCCAAAGCCATAACAACTCAAGCCAATAGGGAGGCTACGGTTCCCGTGAACCCATATGTGGGTATGGTGGCAACTAGGGTGAGGGACTTCACTAAGATGAATCTCCTAGAGCCTCTTGAATCTAGGTTTAGGAAGATCCTCGAGAGTTCATTAATGATGTATACAAGGTGTTGATTATCATGGGACTGACACCGGTAGAAAAATCAGAATTGGCTTCTTATCAACATAAGGGTGTTGTTCAAATTTAGTTCAACCAATGGAAGGAATAGAGGGTTGTAGATGTCAGTCCTCTTGATTGGGAAAAGTTTAAGGTTACTTTTCTTGATAGGTATTTTCCCCTTGAGATAAGGGAGGCAAAGTTACTTGAATTCATCCACATTCATTAAGGAAATATAAGTGTGATGGAATATGGCTTGAATTTCACACTATTTTTTATATACGCTCTAACTATGGTTGTCGATGATCCTAGGGAAAGGATTAACAAGTTTTATTTCAGGAGTGTCGGAGATGGCGGTTAAAGAATGTCGTACTGCCGTGTTCATCAATGAAATGGACATTTCTCTCTTAATGATTAATGTTCAACAATTGAAGGGGAAAAGCTGAAGGAAAGGTCTAAGGAGGAAAAAAGGGCAAAGAACAGTGATGTTGACATTTCACATTCAAGGACCGTCGGATATGGTCGTTCTATGTTCCGACAAAGGTTTTCCAGTCTACGTTCCTCCAATGCTCCAGCTCCTAAATTCGACAAAGAAATAGTGTCTAGCACTAATCCTCAAGGAGGAAATGGTTGTTGAAATGGATCTTTGTTCCCCACATTCCAAAGGTGTGGCAAGAGTCATCCAGGAAAATGCTTGATCTGTATAGCTAATTGCTTTTGTTTTGGTAAAAGTGGTCACCACTTGAGGGGTTGTCCATTGGGAAATGATAAGGGAAATGATGGTGGGCAAGATTCTGATAGTGGTTTGGGTTCATGTTCTCCAAAGTAAATCTTGTTCTATGCACTTCAAACTCGTCATGATCAAGAGGGTTCTCCCAATTTTTTTACCGGTATGTTGACACTCATTCAACTTGATGTTTATGCTTTGCTTGATCCCTGTACTACTTTGTATTTCTTGATGCCATATATGACTATGAGGTTTGATTTTCTTCCTGATGTGTTTACAGACCCTTTTTCAATCTCCATACCTATAGGTGAATCTTTTATTGCTAAGAGAGTCTATATAAATTATCTCGTCTCCTTACCCCCATAGAGCCACTTATGTTCATATGGTTGAGCTTGATATATTTTATTTCAATGTTATACTTAGTCTAGATTTACTATATTCATGTTATGCTTCTACAAATTATACAACTAGAGTAGTCAAGTTTCAATTTCCTTATGAGCCCATCCTATAGTGGAAAGGGGGGAAATTTTATGCCTAAGGGTCAGTTTGTTTCTTGTCTTAATGCTGGAAAGATAATTTCTTAGGGTTGCATTTACCATCTTATTCAGGTTAGGGATACGGATTCTAAAGCCCTATCTTTGAGTTGGTCCTCATTGTTAATGATTTTATGGAAGTGTTTCTCGATGATTTACTCAGTGTTCCTCCTGAAAGGGAAATAGACTTCGGTATTGACCTCCTCCCAAATACATAACCTATCTTTTCTCCTTCGTACCGTATGGCTCCGGCAAAACATAAAAAATTGAATGATAAATTGAAAGATTTGTTGGGTAAAGGTTTCATCCGACCGTGTATCTCTCCATGGGGTGGTCCAGTCTTGTTTGTTCACAAGAAGGACGGTTTCCTTCGCATGTGCATTGATTACCGTATGTTGAACAAAGTAGCCATCAAGAACATGTACCCTCTAGAGCATTGATGATTTATATGATCAACTTCAAGGAGAGAACTACTTCATTAAGATTAATCTCTGTTCAGGTTATCACCAGTTGACGTTGAAGGAACGTGATATCCGAAAGATGACATTTTGAACTCGATATGGTCATTACGAATTCTTCGTTATGTCATTTTGATTGACCAATGCTCTGGCCACATTTATTGACTTAATGAACAAGGTGTTCAGGCAATACCTTGATATGTTTGTGATATTGTCTATTGATGACATGTTGATTTACTAAAGGAGTGAGAATGAGAATGTCGATAATTTGAGGATGGTGTTACATGTCCTTAAGGATCACAAACTCTTTGCAAAGTTTAGTAAATATGAGTTTTCATTGAGATCCATGGATTTTCTTGGTCACATTGTCTCTGGCAGGGGAATTGAGGTAGTTCCTAAGAAGAAGGATGTTGTAAAGAGTTGGCCTAGACCTCTATCCCCTTCGTATATTTAAAGTTTCTTGGGTTTGACTTGTTATTATAGAAGGCTTGTGGAAGAGTTTTCCCCGATTGCCTCTCCGTTGACGGCATGGACCCAAAAGAAATTTAAGTTTGTATGGTCGGAAGCGTTTGAGAAGAGTTTCCAGGAATTGAAAGATAGACTTACCTTCGCTCTAGTATTGACTTTACCGGAAGGGTCATATGGGTTTATAGTTTATTGTGATGCCTCAAGTATTTGACAAGGGTGTGTTCTAATGCAAAACATGAATATTATTGCTTATGCTTCAAGGCAACTAAAGATTCATGAAAAGATCTATCCTACCCATGATTTGAAACTAGCGGCAGTTGTTTTTTTCCTTAAAGATTTTGAGGCATTAATTATATGGTTTTCATGTCGATATCTTTACCGACCAAAAGAGCATGAAATATGTGTTCAAGCAAAGGGATCTAAGTTATCGCTAAAAGAGGTGGCTAGAGTTGCTAAAGAATTAAGACATGAGTGTTCTATATTACCCCAGTAAGGCAAATGCGGTAGTGGATGCTCTTAGTTGGCTATCAATGGGTAGTGTTTCCCATGTGGAAGAAGATAAAAAGGAATTGGTTCGTGATGTTTAGAGATAGGCCTGTAGGGGTGTTTGGTTATTGACTCCACCAAAGGTTGTGTTATGGTTCGCAATGGTTTATAATCGTATTTTGTGGTGGATGTTAAATCAAAGCAAGGTCTTCACTCAATCTTGTTGAGTTAAAAGAAGTGATGCTTAAAAAGTCCATTGAGGCTTTCTCCCAATGGGGAGATGGTGTGCTTTGATATTAAGGTCATTTGTGTGTTCCCAATGTTTGATAATTTGAGAGATCAAATATTATCATAAGTATATAGTTCTCGATATTCCAGTCACTCGGGAACCACCAAGATGTACGAGACTTGTGGGAGCTCTATTGGTGGAACGGGAGAAAAAAGGATATTGCGAAATTTATGGTTAAGTCTCCTAATTGTCAGCAAGTGAAAGTTGAACATCAAAATTCGGTAGGCTTGTCTTAAGATATTTGCATTCCTACTTGGAAGTGGGAAGATCTGAATATGGAATTGATTGTTTGTTTACCCCGCACTAGGTGGTAACATAACTCAATTTGGGTTGTAGTTGACCGTATGACGAAGACAACTCATTTTTTCCCCTCAAGGTTTCTTATTCGGTAGAAGATTATGCTATGTTGTATATAAGGGAGATGGTTAGGTTGCATGGAGTGCCCCTATCCATTATCTCTAATCATGGTACCCAATTTAATTCCCAGTTTTGGAAATCTTTCCAAAAGGGACTTGGTACACATGTTAAGCTTAGTACAACCTTTCATCCTCAAACTGATGGAAAGCAGAGCGTACAATCCAAACTTTGGAATATAGGTTGAGAGCTTGTGTGATTGACTTCAAGGTTAATTGGGATGATCATTTGCCTTTGATTGAGTTTGCATATAATAATAGCTCGCAAAAGTCACTCAGTGACTCGCCCAGTGAGTTGTTAGATCGCCAAAATATCATTTGGCTCATGAGTGAAACAAACTCGAACAACTCACGAGAAAAAAAGCACATCGTCAAATTAAATGGTGATCTCGACTTAGATCACCGAAATGATCAGAATAACTGGAGAAGGAAATCAACTCCAATAAGTGAGAGAAGTCACAAACAATGAGTCGGCAAAATCATTAGGTGATATACATCGGGTTCGCAAATTGAGAAGACAAGAATTAAAAGGCTGATTTTAAAAAATCATGATATGGCTTGCCCATAGGTGGATCACCGAGTCATTCATCAAATGATGAGTCGGGGATTTCAAATCATTTTAGGCTTAATATTTAAGGATTTAATGACCTCAATGTCTATTTTACGCTCATAACTAATGTTAAAATGTTAATTTGAAGAATGAAGGCAAAAAGAGCAAGGCAAGGGTATTACAGGGCAAAAAGGACCGAAAAAGCTGAAGAAGTTAAAGGAAAGCAAAGCTAGTACTAGCCAAAGCCACTCGGTGAGTCACCGAGTGGACCTTCAGCTCACCAAAGGTTCGAGCATGCCAGCGCATGCACAAGAACAACTTGGCGATAGGATGGGTATTTCGACGATTAACCGAAGTGTTCGGCGAAGCCAGTTTATCCCCCAAAATTTACATAGAAATTGGTGATAAGGCAAGCCAAAAAGGTGAGAAGAGGAGCACTTGACACGTCGTTGACTAGGTTGGCTAGCCCGACCTAGATCGCCTAAAGTTACAACAAAGAAAGGGTAAAAATCTAGACAAAGAATGCGATGGAAAGAGCACTCGGTACATCACCGATCAGGTTGGCGAAGCCTAACTTACTTCGCCGAGTGACTCCGAATCTAAAATATTGGGAACATATAAATGCACTTTTTAAAAGAAGAGAAGGAGTTCCCACATTGTCCAATTTTGGGTTTTTTCCTCAACATATTAAACATTGTTTACACTTTTTGAGTAGAGACTAATGGTTTGTTTGATTTTTATCTTCAATTTTAGCATTTGGAGACTTGTTGATCGTTGCCCAACAAGATGGAAAACATAATTGGTAACGATTTATTGTTCTTTATTATGTTTGTTAAAACCCCCATTCTTGGGGGTGTGATTATATAGTTGAATGTTTCAATTTGCATATGGGTGTTAATATTATTGATTTTATTGTTGATTTGAAGTGGGTTCAATTAATAGTTTGAGTTTTAATTGATTAATTGTAGTTGCAAATGCAATTCAAGTTCAGCTCTCTAAACTTGATTGAGAAAGGAGTTTAGAGTTAAAACTATTAGTTGATGATTGTAGTGATTGTGTTAGTGTAGATTTGATATTTCATGGGCCACCTAACACATCCTGTGTTGAAAGTTATGATCGTTTGAAATTGACCCAAAACTCAAAATTGAAGAATAATTGTACCAATCTCAATTAAGCTCTTTCTAATTTAGTTTTTTCCAAATTTAATTTTTTGTAAGACCGAGGTGTTACATAGAATCTCATTGTGACTAGTCGAATCTCAATTGTGAATGTTGCAAGGACCATTGCACGTGAGCTTAACTTGTAGAGCTATGATCAATGATTGTGTTTGGATTCCATGTGAGATGAGGTTTACTTGAAAAGTGTGCATGAGGATACCTAGAACTTGCTTCGTTGGTCCAATTGATTAGCATCGGTGAATGGAAGAAACGATCTTAGGAGTGAATTTTGAGAGTGAACCTAACTGTTATACTTTTCTGTGACCACCTTGTGAGTGTGTGAATTTAGCTTGGTACCATTTGAGCCTAACATTTTCGTTGGATGAAACATGAACACAAATGTTTAAACGGGTTGGTGAAATTGTCGTGTCCTTCCCACTTATAACCTTCGTGTAGCATTGGTTTTTTTGAATAGCCAACTTAGGCCAAAAACCTAAGTTGGTGGTGTGGCAAGATTGAGGAAAGAAACAAAGAAAAAAGTTTGTGAAATTCGTCCTTGGAAGCATGTGGTGAAAAAGTTAGGGACCCTTCCATATATTAAAAAAAAGAAAAGAAATAAAATAAATGAATGATTTGTATTTGTTGTGCATTATTGTGGAAGTAAAAGGGGTGTCCCGTAAGCTACAAAAATTTGTGTGTGCTATGAATAGGCCAATGATGAGTTGTGAATATGAAACGAATCGCAGAAAAGGAAAAGAAGTGAAATTTTAGCCATACTTCATGAAGGTAGAGTCACTAAACCAAAATGAGCATACCCTCAGTCTCAGTCCAATTACAAGCTTTAAAAGACCTTTGTGATCTTGCATAAGCCAAATGATGTGTTAGCTAGAAAATACCAGCAAGCGTATGAGTAGAATCATGCATGTTTTTCTCAATGAGAGTGTGAGAATTGATTTCGATTCCTTAATTTTAGTCCTTGATTAGCTTTGTGAGAGGATGGAATCATTCTTGATGTGAGGGCATTCGAATACTTTTGTTGGGCATAAATTTGCATTTGAAGTAAGCATTTGTGAGCATGAACTCTAACTAATGATGGCTAGTCATAGTTTGAAGATTGGAGTGCATAATGGAACATTGCATCTTTCTTTTGGACCTTGTGTGCACTTTAATGTTGGCTCTCAAGGAGCACTGCTTGTCGACATCCATGTTGACCTGATTGATCTCGTGTCTTACTTAAGGATAAGCAAATATTTAAGTTGGGGTATTAATGAGTCGGGAATTTTGACCCATTTAAGGCTTGTTATTGCATGAATTAGTGTCCTAGGGTTTTTGACCGAAGATATTTAGGTTTGACGGTTGTAGTCTTAATTTTTAGCATTGAGTACTGGAGATTTTGGCATCTTGATGGAACATCTTTTTGGTAACTTTTAGTTAGTTTTTACTATGTTTGGTAAAACCCCCTTACCTTAGGGTTGAGATTATGTAATCGAATACATAAATTATTGTTAATTACTAGATTTAATGTTGTTTTGAAATGGGTTCAGTTATTTACTCATGTTTTCATTTTTGGATTGAATTTGCAAATTCAGTTCTAGCTTTAACTCTCTAACTTTGCTTGTGAAAGATGCTTAGGGTGGAGTATAATTAATAGTTGTATTGACTCTTGTCTTCACAACCCAGCTTGATAATGTGAGTTAAATTAAGGAATTGGGTTGCTTCGCATCGTAAGCTTGTTGAAGTTCGAAAGAACATGCTTGAAATACAGTAGCTGATTGAAAAATGGTTGTTTTAGTTACAATCCATCCTACTCATGGATATTCAACTACTTAAAGAAATTAGTCATTACCCGTTAAGAGAAATTAGTATTCTATTGCACACACACTCCTAAGATCCCTTCTTTATTTATTCAAAACTCGCGTTAATTGTCTTAGTTAACAATAGGTTACTGAATCCTCTTAATATTGGTAATCTAAATTTATTGATTTACGTTATGTTGTGTTTTATTTATTTCCATTCTACAAGAAGTTAGAACACTTTCATACTTCATATTTGAATTCTTTTCTATACCATTCCTCGTGGGGTCGACCCTAACTCATCGTTGGGTTTATACTTATTGATGACTACCTACACTTTGAATCATAAGGGGTGTAGTTGAGCGCTATCATCACACTAAAATTGTGTAGAATGTACCAAAATACCCTTTAATCATGTCATCTTAAACATATCATGTAAAAAAATATAGAATGAATGATTCAAACAAAAAGGAAAAATACATTCTTTTAAAATAATAAAAAGGAAAGTTGGATAGAAAAATTGAAACAGAGAGAGTATCAAACACAATAAATTATGTTATTTAAAAGTGCTTTTTCTGAAACTCATTTGATACAAATACTTTTAACTGTTAGGACCGAAATAATTACATGTCATGCGGAAGTTACCAAAGAATATCTTGAAAGACCACGTGTAATAAGACAAATGAGAAATATACCAAAAGGGGCACAAACATTTGACGCAGTTTCATCGATCAACAAAATGCACATGAGAAAATGAGCGATCTACGATATAAAAGAGTAAAAAATTCCATCTCCAAATCTCCCCCACTAAATCTATGTCTCCACACATTGTAACACTATGATAAAATTTCTCAAACAAAATTTTTCGTTATCATCAAATAGGTTGCGGCTAGAACTGAACACGCCAAGACAGACACTCATTTTTAACCTCATCTCATCTTATGTATTATGTAAATTAACTGAACCACATTAAATATATATGTCTCTTTTGACATATAAAAGAGATTCATAAAAGTAATAATCTAATATTTGTGTCTCACAAATTCTCCCTATAAACAAAACTCTTAAGGCTCTTAGGACTACATTGTTGATGATGTCATGTTAGTATAAATGAGCATCTATTTATATAGTCATAAACCTTTCCTACAAGGGTTCTAGTACCTGATGTTTGAAGATTCTAAGTGTGGAGCTACGGAGAAGGATTGACGGACCGTAGATCGATATACTGTCCGTACTGGAGTTCCGTCGTTTGCTTCAGAGAAGCTAGTTTTTGGGAAGCTGAAATATTTTCTAAGTCTTGGCTGACGGAACGGACTCACGAACCGTAGATCCATTGACGGTCCGTTAGTCAGTCTCGTGGAATGAAGACGCGTGCCTGAACAAACTTTCCTTATTTTGTTTCCCTATTAATTTAAGACTTGTTTTCTATAAATAGGGCATGTAAACCTCATTTTTGGGGGTTAGATTTTATTACTTTTATTCTAGTTCTTGACTTGAGAGATGAACTTGCAACTTTAGCAATTCTTAACTTAGTTCGTTTTGAAGATTTTGGTGTTGCAATTCAACTGGAATTTCTGGGTTTATTATTCTTCTTACGTAAGTTCATAATTCTTTTATCTAAAATAATGAATTGTGTTCATATGATTATGGGTAACTAAACTCCACAACTAGGGTTGTGGGAACCATGAGCGATTAACAAAATATGAATAGTAAATGAGCAATTCTTGAATAATGTTTTGCATGCATTGATAATTCTTTCGTTAAAAAGTCTTTTTAACGGTGCGCAACGTTAGAACTCGCCTTGTTGCTACTTGCCGGACCAAGGAGGTAATCAATAAGAAAAGAATTATCAACATAGATTTAGTGTGATACTATCTAATAGGCTAGTGTTGATTGGTGCGAAGTAATAACTAAGCCAAACATCGATGTGATGTCTAATATGAGGTAAAGGTAAGGGTTAGTAAATTATACACACATACCTGGACCAAGGTGCGGGGTGAAATTCTTTAGATGCTGGACAAAGGATTTAGAGATACCTAACTTATCATTTTGCATGTAGTATACTAGGAAAGGATTGCTATTACTAGGATTACTGCGTTATGAGCTTGTGGGGAACACATATACCCTAGTTGATTCTCTTATCTTGATAACAACCAAAATTGACTTTTGTTTACTAATTACTTACTGAATTCTTACAATTTATTTCACAAATTCCCCCCTCTTTAATTGCTTGTTTCTGGAAGTAATTTCACTAAACGAATATAATTGTTGGTTAAAGTTAAGTCTAGACCATTTTTCTCGTGGGATCGACCCCAACCTATAAGTTGGGTTCTTTACTTGATAACGATCGCTTATGCTTCTTTAGGGAGGTGTAATTTGAGCGTATCAAATTTTGGCTCCACTGCCAGGGAAATTGACTTTTTGATTAATTTTAACTACATTATTGAATTTTGGTCAAATATTTCCTAATTTTACTTTTTGTTTTTGTTTTTGTCTCTCTTAGGTTCTTACTCCAGTGTATGCCAAGTACACATAGCCAAGATGAACCACTTACTCCTTACGATCCAGAATTGAACCGAACTTTGCACAGAATGAACAGTCAAGGAGTTCAAGTTAATCCTATCGGAGGTAACCTAGGTGATGAAGTTGAGTTGCAACCTCCAAGGGTAGTTGGTGGAGACAACCAGGTTCTAGCTGAAAATCAATTGGAAGATGCAATGAGGATGCATGGGCCCACCAGGCCCACGACTGCATGACAACTTTAAGGGCAACGTAAACATTGCTGACTCAGATGGACCTCCTGTCCTACCCTATTTGCCTCCGGGACACACATTTGTAGTGACCAATAGCTTGATGCAAATGCTTACAGTGAGGGGCTTGTTCTCGGGGTCACCATCAGAGGACCCACATGCTCACAGAGCCAAGCTAAGGGTGGTCTGCAAAAGCTATGTAGGTCGACCAGACTTGGATATGGATGTTATCGGATTGCGAGTACTCCATCTATCACTGATAGATGATGATGTTGTATGGTTCACTAAGCTCCCTTATAACTCAATCTATACATGGGACCAACTGAAGGATGTGTTCTTAGCAAGATATTATCCATTGTCCAAGAAGCTCAATCGAAAAGATTAGGTCAACAATTTTGTGGCATTACCTGGAGAATCTGTAAGTAGCTCTTGGGACAGATTCACTGCTTTTGTAAGAGGTGTCCCGAATCACCGTATTGATGATGAGTCGCTGAAGGAATACTTCTATCGTGGACAAGATGAAAACAATAAAGCAGTGCTTGATACTATAGCTGGAGGATCATATGGTGAGTGCACATACGCTCAGATTGCAGAAAAACTGGAGAAGAAATCTCGCAATAATAAAACATAGAGCACTAGGAGGTCGGATACTGGAAGAAACAAATTTGCCATTCATACTACAAACAACTAGTCTGCAGATGAGATTCGTGGGGAGATTGGTCAGATGAGGACCGAGTTAGGGTTGGTATTGAAACATGTGAGGGAAAGTGCGGAAAAGGTAAATATTGTGAATTACTTGACTAGAACTCCACCACCAGTTGAAGAGTGTTATTATGAAGAGGATTCTTATGCGGTGAATGATCAGACGAAGGGTTTTCGACCAAATGTCCAAGGATCCAACACGGATAATTGGCGCCAAGGTCAAGGAAACCTAGGTCAGAACTATGGTAATCACAACTGAAAGGGTTCATATGTCCGGGATGGGAATTTCAATCGCGACAACAGCTACAATCAGAACAACTATGGCAACAAAAATGATCAGGTTGGACCTTATGTCCCCCCTCAAAATCGGGAATCTGGTACTAGGGAAACTGGAGGAAATATGGCGCAAATTGAGCATATGATGCAGAAAATGATGAGAAGGTCTGATGCAATTGATGAGAATGTGAAGGAGATGAGAAACGACTTTTCTGGTATTGGTCAAAAAGTTGATACCCATGCAGTGTGAATTAAGCATCTAGAGCAGAAGATGACTCAGTTGTCTACTACATTGAACCCACGCCAACCTGACACTCGTCCTAGCAACACCATCCAAAATCCAAATAATGATGGTCATTGTATGGCAGTTACCACTCGAGGGGGTAAGCAAACTATTAATCCACCTATGCTGCCTATGGTGGATGTTGAGATTAGAAAAGAAGATGATGTGGTAGAGGTTAGAGAAGACTCTGAGAATGCTACAGAGAAAGAAATAAATATATCTCAGAAAGTGGTCCCCATACCTAGACTTGCACCACCTTTTCTGCAGAAGTTAGTGAAGAAGACGGAAGATGGTAAATATCGCTGGTTTATTACTATGTTGAAGCAGCTTCCCATCAACATTCCATTGATAGAAGATTTGGAGCAGATGCCTGGGTATGAAAAGTTTATGAAAGATATGGTAACAAAGAAAAGGTCTGTGAGTTTTGAAGATGATGATAGATTGCAGCATTGTAGCGCTATTGCTATAAGGTCTCTTGTGCAGAAGAACAAATATCCTGGTGCTTTCACGATTCCATGTTCTAGGGGGTTGTTACATTTTGCTAAGGCACTGTGTAACCTTGGTGCCAGCATCAACCTCATGCCATTATCTATTTATATGAAGTTGGGTCTACGGGATCCAAAGCCTACTACGATGCAGTTACTTATGGCCGATCGAACCGTGAAAAGGCCCATTGGTGTACTCCATGATGTGCTAGTGAAAGTGGATTCGTTCATCTTTCCGACGGATTTTGTGATTCTTAACTGTGAGGTTGATTTTGAGGCTCCCATCATCCTTGTGAAACCATTCCTTGCCACATGGCATGCATTGGTTGATATGAAGAAGGGGCAAATGAAGTTCAGACGAAACAATGAAGAAGCAACTTTCAATATTTGTAGGTCCATGAAGCAGAGTAGTGAACTCCAAACAATATCTGCTATAACTTACAGAGTTGAAAGTGGAATAGAAGTGCAAATTAAAGAGCGACTCGGTGTTAAGGCACTAGTTGCAGTGATGATGAACTTTGATAGTCATGGAATTGAAGAGTATGATGAGTTGGTAGCTGCACTCGATAGGTGCGAATATATGTCAAAACCTAACAAGTATGAGTTAGACATGAAGAATCATGAGTCTCAACCCGCAAGACCATCTATTGTGGAGGTACAAAAATTGGACCATAAGGCTCTACCACCGCATTTGAGGTATGTATTCTTGGGTAGAGATAATACCTTGCCGGTCATCATTACGGCAAATTTAAATGCGAGACAAGTAGAGTGCTTAGTGACTGTTTTAAAGAGGTTCAAGCGAGCTATTGGGATATTATTGGGATTCCTCCTGGTATTTGTTCCCATAAAATCCAATTCATTCCAGATCATAAACCTAGTATTGAACACCAAAGAAGATTAAACCTGCCTATGCAATAGGTAGTGAAAAAGGAGATCATCAAGTGGTTGGATGTTGGAGTTATCTATCTCATTGCAGATAGTAGTTAGGTATGTCATGTTCAATGTGTGCCCAAGAAAGGCAGGATTACTGTGGTGCCTAATGAGTGAAATGAGTTTGTTCCAATGCGGCCTGTGATTGGATGGAGAGTCTACATGAACTACCGAAAGCTAAATGCTTGGTCAGAAAAGGACCATTTCCCTATGTCATTCATGGATCAAATGTTGGATAGACTTGTTGGTAAGGGTTGGTATTGTTTTCTTGATGGTTATTCGGGCTACAATCAAATTTCTATAGCTCCGGAAGACCAAGAGAAGACCACCTTCACTTGCCCTTATGGGAAATTCGCCTTCAAACGGATGCCCTTTGGGTTGTACAATGCTCCAACGACCTTCCAGCGTTGTATGATGTTGATATTTTATGATATGGTGTGGACACTATTGAAGTGTTCATGGATAATTTCTCTATGGTAGGTGACTCTTTTGATCGATGTTTGGATCAGCTGGCTAAGGTGCTTAAAAGGTGTGAGGACTGCAATTTGGTGCTAAACTGGGAGAAATTCCACTTTATGGTGAAAGAAGGGATAGTTCTGGGTCATTGGATTTCTGAGAAGGGCATTGAGGTAGATAAAGCGAAAGTTGAGGTGATAGAAAAACTTCCTCCACCTATCTCTATAAAAGGTGTTAGGGATTTTCTTGGGCATGCCGACTTTTATAGGAGGTTCATCAAAGATTTCTCCAAAATTGCACATCATTTGTGCAAACTGCTCGAAAAGGAGTATAAGTTTGATTTTGATGATTCTTGTCTAAGAGCATTTGGAGAGTTGATGGAGAAGTTGGTTACTGCACCTATCATTATCACACCGGATTGGGGACAACTGTTTGAGGTAATGTGCGATGCGAGTGGAGTGGCGCTTGGTGTAGTATTGGGACAGAGGCGAGTGAAAATTCTCCATCCTATTTACTATGCTAGCAAAGCTCTAAATGTGGCCTAGAAGAATTATACTGTGACTAAACAAGAGCTTCTTGCATTGGTTTTCGCATTCGCAAAATTTTGAGCCTACCTTCTTGGTACTAAGGTCATAGTGCATACTGACCATTTTGCGATAATGTATTTAATGGCAAACAAGGATGCAAACCCAAGGCTGATTAGATAGGTATTGTTACTGCAAGAATTTAATTTTGTGGTAAAAGATAGAAAGGGGATCGAAAATCAAGTTCCCGATCACTTGTCCAAATTAGAGGAAGAGGCGATGCTTAAGCTTGGTGATAGGGCTGAAATTAATGATACTTTCCTAGATGAACAGGTATTGGCTGCTTCTTAGAATCTGATTCCTTGGTTCGCAAACTTTGTTAATTATTTGGCAAGCAATTTGGTGCCCCCAGACTTGTCTTTTCACCAAAGGAAAAAGTTTATACATAATGTGAAGAAATTCTTTTGGGATGAGCCTTACTTATATCATAGTTGTGCTGCTGGGATTATTTGTCGCTGTGTTCCTGAGGTTGAGATGTTAAGTATACTTGAAGCATGCCATTTATCGCCTGTTGGTGGCCATTATAGTGTTATTCAGACTGCTCATAAAATTTTGCAGTGTGGGTACTGCTGGCCTACCATCCACCAAGATGCTCATGATTTCGCCAAATCTTGTGATCGTTGCCAAAGATAAGGAGGGATTTCAAAAGGGGCAAGAGCTTCCTATGAATCCTATATTGGTGATAGAATTGTTTGATGTATGGGGCATTGATTTTATGGGTCCATTTGTGAGTTCACATGGGATGAAGTATATTCTTGTTGGGGTTGATTATGTATCAAAATGGGTGGAAGCAGTTGCATTCCCCAACAATAAAGGTAAAAGTGTCACCGCATTCTTGAAATAGAATATCTTCTCCAGATTTGGTATACCGAAGGGGATTATCAGTGATGGAGGTTCCCACTTTTGTAATAAGTTGTTCAAGGCACTACTTGAGAAGTATGGTGTCCCCCATAATGTAGCTACTGCTTACCATCCACAGACTAGTGGGCAAGTTGAAGTGCCCAACAGAGAGATGAAACAGATTTTGGCGAAGACGGTGAATGCCAATAGAACGGATTGGTCAAGAAAGCTTGATGATGCTCTATGGGCCTATCGCATTGCATACAACACCCCCCATAGGTATGTCTCCTTACCAACTTGTATATGGGAAGTCTTGCCATTTACAGATAGAGCTAGTGCATAAGGCTTTGTGGGCGATGAAAAAGCTAAATTTGGATTGGGGCGCCACATCTAATCAAAGAATGAATGACTTTAATATGCTTGATGAGTTTCGCCTAAAAGCTTATGAAAGTTCAGCCTTGTACAAGGAGAAGATGAAGAGGTATCATGATCAAATAATTGAAAAGTGAGAATTTGTTGTGGGTGATCTTGTGCTTCTATTCAACTCTTAGGTTGCGCTTGTTTTCGGGCAAACTCAAATCAAAATGGACTGGGCCATTTTTGCTCACAAAAGTGCTTCCCCATGGAGCAGTTGAGCTTGAGAACAGTCAAGGAACAAGTTTCATGGTTAACGGGCAAAGGATCAAGATCTATATAGGAAACGCAGAAAGTGTGCAAGAAGTTATTGAGGCCTATCATCGTGATGAAGTCTGAGTAATCAAGAGGCCTGCGTCGTGTCGCGACGTTAAATCAGGCATTGCTTGGGAGGCAACCCAAGAGGTAAAATCTAGCCAAAAATAGGTTTTTGTTTTCCGTTTAGTAATTTTCTTTGTTTAGTTGCTTCTCTGTACTCATTTAGATAGTTGTCTTACTTTTGTTTTAATGTTGGCTAGAGATAGCATAGGGTACGTGTCTAAAAAGTGTCCAGAAAATGTAAAAATGACATGCTAATGGTTGCTACATGTGCAGGGGAGAAAAGCAGAATCTGTAGAAAATAGGTCTGGTGCAGCGGTCTACGGACCCCATTGACGGTCTGTGGTTCAGTCCATGGATCGTCAATAGTGTCAGTAGATCCCAAGTAAGGTTTCTGAATTTTTAAGTGCAAGTTTGATCTAGGGTCCCCATCTACGGATTGTAGACAGGGTCTCGTGGATCCAAACCCTAATTATGTCTGACCCGACCCGGACCCCCTATTTAAAATTCCCCTAATTTGAAATCATTTCCACTTCTCTCTATTCACTCTTCAACCATTTCAAACACTTCAACTCCCCTAAAATTACTCCATAACTCCCCCATAAAATCATCCCTCTCATTGCCCCAAAATTTTCACGATTCCTTTCCATTCTAAATACTACTCATTCAATATTCCACAAAAAGGGTCCGATGTTTGGGTTAGTAACGAAGAGGTGATTTTTTGGTCTTGCAAGCATCTGTCATCACACAATCACTCCATTCCCGTTGCTGTAAGGTAATAGACTTTCTCCTCACTTTGAATTTCGATTCATTGATAGAATATAGAAAGTCAGGGATTGGGTCTTGACCTTGGGTAATTCTTATATGAAATTGCATGCTAAAATTGGAAGTTACAATACCCTTGGAACGATAGAGAGTGATTGTGTTGCCTTGTTGTATGTGATTATAGGTCTAAATGTAAGTTTCGACTTAGGGTTCCAAAGATTGTCTTACATACCTATTAAAATGATTAATAGAAATCCTAAGAATGACCAACTAGCATGATTAAGTGTTGAAAAGAATGATTAGAGTAGGACGCTGTTGAAAATGGTCAAACATGTAAGATAGAAAGTAAAGTTTGTCGAAAACCTGGCACAGATCCCATCCACGGACCATAGAACAATCTACGAACCGTAGACAAGGTCCGTGGTTGGAAGCACTTTAAAAGTTCACTAAGTGTGAAACCACGAATGTGGACTACAGTCCGTAGATCAATCTACAGACCATTCTGTACAGTCATGGTTTCCCTCTGCGACAAATATTGTTTGTGCTCTGATCTACGGAAGGGAGCCACGGACCGTAGATCAGTCTACAGACCACAGATCTCCATTGTAGATGACCACTATAGCCACTGTCTGAAATTTTTGTTAGTCTTTGTTGGTGTTCGTTTTTAGTTCTAAAATTATTTTGAGTGTGTTGTTAGTTAGTCTTGATACTAATAACTCTTCCACAGGTTCGATGGAACCCAAAAAGCTAGTCACCTATACAAAAATGGGCAAGTCAAAATTTGTCGCCCCTAGCTTCAGGTTAATTGACGAAGATAACGATGTGGAGACGGATCCGACATACGTTCCTTCAAACACAAGGACCTCTCCCACCGCACCCCAAGTAACCAGAGGCACCCCGTAGAAGGCGATTCTCGGCATAGTCACTGTCTCCTAGTCTGATGAGGAGCACACACTGATTGGGTCACCAACTGGGGTTGCTTCGAGTTTAGAGAATGGGTATGCATCCGGCTCTGAGTCTAACCAAGCTTCAGGGCCCGATTCTACCCATACTTCAGGGTTCGAGTCTGCTCAGGCTACATGGTCCATTTCTAAATAAGCCACAGATTCCAGCGATAATGAACAAGCAGCCTCGTCTGATGAGGCCACTAGCTCATAATCAATACCAGCACCACGGAATTATGACCCTACTCTAGTGGTAGGCGAGCCAAATAGATGGTGTGTTGAGGGCCAATGGAAAATTTATTGGGATGCCAAGATGAAGAATGACAAAGAGAAGATGGCCCGACTCATTACAGAAGAGCGCAAAATCCTCACGGGTAGCTTGCACAATATCCCCGACATCCACCGGCTTTTTAAACTTCACAAATGTGACAAGATGGCTCGAGACCTTGGGACCTATAGCGAGGAGATTGTGCAAGAGTTCTACCCTTCCTGTGGTGCCACTCTATGAGGTTCGATTGACAAGAGTGCCAAGCCCACAGCCTAGGACCAAATCACTTCTACTATGGTCCAAGGTTTTTCCAGTAGACATCTCACATACCACCATCAACCGATTCCTCTATGGCCCTGGTCCTAATCACACTTGGGCCCTCAACACGGCTGAATTTGATTACAAATGGGATGTTGTAAGGAGTGGAGCCTTCACACATAATGTCGAGCAGAGGGAGGTTTTTTTACTGTGGTTTGCTAGGCACATAGTTGCAGATGGAGAGCGTGTGGAGTGGGTTAGTTCACCATGTTTGGGTATTCAGAAGGCCACCTTGACTTTGGTGGCCAATTTTTTTTGATTGCTGGTGCGGAACAGGGTGTCGCCTACAAAAGCTGACAACCAACTCACATGGGACAGAGACGTCATGGTTGCAACATTAGTAGCAGGATTGGAGATCGACTTTACCCGCATGCTACTGGCAAAGATTCACGAGAGGGCGTTAAAGACCTCCACTACTTATCCCTTTCCATGTTTGATTTTCCAATTGTGCAGGGACTCTGGAGTGCCGCTCTGGCATTGTGACAGGTTGATCCATCCTATGGGGACCTTAGATATTGGCCTAATCCGGGACGAGGCAAATTTGGCTGCTCCTCACAGAGGGCCAAGGATCGATGTGCCATTGGGTACTGATTTAGTAGATGTTGTGGAGCAGATGCATGGTGATGAACTTGTCCCTCCAGCCCACACTGATGATGCCCCAACCTCCTGCTCTCATGGCGCTAGTCAGGCCCCAAGCTCATCTAGAGCCACCCCGCCTTTAGGAGCCTATGTTATACCATTGAATTGAGATCCAGAAGTTAGAGGCCCAAATGGCCACCTTGCTGCACCATATTAAGCCCTGTATGTGGAAGTTAATTGTTGAGTTCGAAGAGAGAGTAGAATCAAGGATGGAGGCAAAAATGGACCAAAAGGTCCAAGTAGTTCATAAGCTGCTCAATGCCTTCTAGTTGAGAGTTCTAGAGAGGCCAGCTCCTACTACTGATATATCCTCTTTCCGCGAGCTAGCTAGTCTCCGGGCCGATGTTGACACCATTCTCTGCGTTAGGCGATGATACAATCTTGGGTGCACTATTCAGTGGAGATGATGCAGATGCGCAGCTCGAGCCTGCACGTGCCCGCGGTAAGAGTCACCGATCTAGTCACAAAATTGAGCTCACGGAGGAGGAAAAGGCTAGCAAAAGGCAGCGCAGGCAGGAGAAAAAGGCCCAAAACCCCTCCATAATAAATGAGCAATTGAGGCAGCAGAGGGCCCGTGAGATGATTATTGGGGCATCGAGTACTATACCCGTGTTTAAGGTTCTGCCTACTATGACGATTGATGTGAGCACCACTGATGGTGCAGTTAGAGTCACAGATAACACTACTGATGGTGTTGTCCTTGTTGATGCGGGCACTACTGAGGGTGACCCAAGTGTTGATTTAGCGGGCTCCGAGAAACTGACCCACCCGTTTGTTGATGGTTCATCGGTACTATGCGCCTCAGGTTTGCTTCACCTAAATCCATTATTGTTTACTATTTTTCGATGCATTGGGGACAATTGCACCGGGTTTTTTTTTTGGGGGTGGGGTAAATGGATAGTGAGTAATAGGGTAAAATCTTAGTAACCCAACTTATAATCCTTTCTTGGGGTTTTCTTGCCTGTGTTCTTTTTTCCCAAGAGACTGTTTAATTTTTGTTGAACCGGCATTTGTTAGGATCGTATGTGTAGAAGCATGAAAATGAATGAAGCATGATGGCTTATGAAAAATGATACCCGTCCAAATTTTGTGTGCTAGAATTTATAGGCTAAGATAAGTTGAATATGTTGACTCTGAGTATGACATGATATTGAATCAACTTGATGACATGAAGTAAGCTAAAACTAGAACTGGGAAATCTGATAATGAAACTATGTACAAGAGTGTGTGAGAATAGTTGATTGTTCAAACAGTTTTTATGCCAACCTAGAACTTGCCCGGTAGTCCTGCTAAGACAATCTACTCTAGAGGCTAGGAAGTGATCATAGGCCCTTTTACTGATAAACCCGCAAATTGCATAAAATAAGAGTCCTACCAAATGAAATAAATGCTTCCTTTGATCCAAATGCTTTGAGCCTAAATTAGACCATTTATTTCTAAACCCCTAACTCACCTTCCCATAATCTACTATGTTTGCCCCAGTCCCTCCTTGGACATGTGCACCTCGACTTAGGTCAAAAGCTTAAGTTGAGGTTGGCTAATGTAAAGGGTAACCTCAATTTTGGCCCTGATCCGACATCGGATATTGTGTACCTTAATAAATGGAAAACCCATAAGTTGAGGGTGGCCATGAAAGAGGAAACCAAAAGAAAAATGGGTACGAAAAGAGTTTGATGTTGAAAAAGAGAAAAAGAAAAAGAGAAGAAAGGATGTGACTTGTTGAAATATAAAGAAAAGAATACAACACAAGAAAAAGATGAAAGTGAAAAATAAAGAGCTACAATATCTAAAGTCACATCCTTGGTTGAAGAAAATCAAGGGAAAGAACGTAAAAAGGTAGGATGTCAAAAATAGGGCAAAAAGAGGTTGAAAGCCTATTGTAATATCAAGGAGGGTAGAAAGTCACTAAGATGTACCCAAATGTACCACACCAGACCCTGAGCCTACGTTACAAGCCAAAAAAAGTCCTATAATGATCCTAGAATCTTGTCTAGAGAGTCTAAGCAGTGAAAATAAGGGCAAGCCTATGTTATGACCATTAATTATACTTGAAGTTACTTCTGAGTGTGAGTGTTGAATAAATCCTTGTACTCAAATTCGTATTCATTGTGTGAAAAAGGGATTTCGTTTGAAGTAAAGGCACTTGTTACATTGTCAAAAAGTTGGTACCTTGGTGATAGTGAAACAGTGTATGTTGTGTGTTGGTTGGTCGATCTTTGTCATACTTTAACCCACATGAATTAGCTTGTCGAGTCTAAAAGAACAGAATTTGCACCCAAAAAAGAGAGTTGGGATAGAGAGCCATGTGATTGCTTGGGCTTGAAATTGTTTGCTTCTATACAAGTGTCGTTTAGAGTCTTAGTGCGTCTCTTGAGGACAAACAATGAATTTAAGTTGAGGGTGTTGATATACCGTGAGTTTATGGTATTTTTAATACATTTCACTTGAGAGTTGTGTGTCTCTAGGGCCTTTTTATATTGGTTTTTATGTGTTTTTATCATGTTTTGCAGGAAAGATGTTGTCACGCCCTGAGCTAGCCCCGAGACACGGACACGGGACCTAGGACCACAAGTGATCCCAAAATAACCCTGCTGACATAATCATGACCATACTAAAGATAATAAACTGATGCGGAAGATAAATCATAAATAAGAATGAAAAGATGGAGAATACCCATATACTATAACTGAGATAAACGAAAACTGATGAGTTTAATACAAAGAAGATATTAACTCAATACTAAGTTGAACCTAACTATGTCTGAAATAAGCCTCTAAACGGACTAGAAGTGTTGGGACATGCCCCAGCTAAGTCTAGAAAACCTAAAACTAGAAGACTGAAAACTGAAAGATAACATGACTATTGTCTTCGAAGAATGAGGACTCACCACTGATGCTACAGAATTGGAGATCAGAAACCGATCTAAGCGTGATCTGGATGCTAAGAACATGAACCTACATCACGAGAAGATGTAGTGCACGTATGCGTCAGTACATGAAAGGTACTGAGCATGAAGGATAGAGTAAAGCTGAAATAATATATAACTGAACAAGCAATAAAGGAATGAAATAATCTGGACATGATATAGATACTGAATACTAACCTAACTGAATGCAATGACCAATTTATAACAAGCTGACTGAATACTGAATAAAGTGTAAATGTGGTCAATGCAATAGAGTCCGACTAAACTATGGGAGCTACTAATAACCGGCAATAAAACCACATGAGCTAGATGTGGAGTCCGATGTATACGCCCAATAGAGAGGACCCAATATACCCTGCCATAGGTATAGAGGCATGCTGGCGTGATCACTAAATTGATGTTGCCCACAGAGGGGACTTACACCTACATGGCTCGTAGTTCTAGCACTATATGGGTACGTTGAATCCTAGACCAACTCGGTATTATGCTACTCCCAATGAATTAAGTGGATAACTGGTTATGACTAAATTTCTGTAAAATACTGCATAGCTCAAAACTGAACATGCAAACTGCGAATGCAACAATTAATCTGATAATGATGTATTAATAACTGAGGCATGTATAACTAAATAACTGAGATATCTGAGCTAGCATGTGTAGTTCAAGAACTAAAGAAATACATATCTAAGGTTCTGAAATTCATGCGAGAAACGATGTAATAACATGATAATCTGATTTGGAACATTTAAATAACAAATTCATGATGATCTGTTGTAATTCTAGAAACCCTAGGTCTGTTTATAATCATGGAATCAAGAATCTAACTGAATTCTAGGGACCTAATGGGCAAGGAACCCACTAGTGAAATCCCACATACTTGGTGACGAATTTCACGAAGAAATCCTTTTTTTTCTGGGATGGAACTGGAGAAAACTTGTTGCTTTCTTGAACTAGGGTTCTTGACCTTTTCATCATCTCTTGCTTCTAATTTTCAAAATTTTGATTAATGATTTGACTTGGATAAGTTCCAGTTATGTTTCTAGGCTTAAACTGACTAAAACCTCATGAGTTACGGTCTAAATGATGTACCTTAGGGGTTAAACGAAATAGGAAAAGGCCAAAAGACCCCTAACTTAATTGCTGTCGGAGTGACCGACGGACTGGACCTACGGGCCATAGGTCAATCGACGGTCCATCCATTGGAGTCGAGTCTTCCCGACAGGGCTTCATAAAAATGAGCATAACTTTGTACTTGGAGGTCGAATTTTAGCAAACTCGGTGGTGTTGGAAAGATGATTCAATTATCTATCATATCATAAGTTATGGGACACATAATTCCCTCTGTGCTAAAATTTATGACCATCTGAATTTGATCCATCAACAATTTTATGCTAACTGGCTGGTGACCCTCATCTACGGTAAGACCTACGGACCGTGGATCGAATGACGGTCTGTGATGGTCGACCATAGTTTGTGTTAGAGGCTAGGTAAAGGAGGTCTCAATCTACGAACACAGGCCACAGACTGTAGTCTGTTCTACAGACCGTGGGTCTGTCCGTGAGTCGGGACTTAGCCGACTTTTTTGAGCTTCTTTGGAGAGGGGTTGTAGTGGTGAACCATGGACCACCAGCACGGGCCGTGGTCTGACCTACGGTCTATGGATGGTGAACGTAAGTTGTACCTACAACTTCTCAATATCTGTATTTTTGTTCTGTTTCAGATTTGGGGTGTTACATTATTTCCCCTTTGGGACCATTCGTCCTCGAATGAAGACTAAACTAGCTAAATTGGAGGGAAAGGGGCTGCAATCTCTACCACTAAACAATGGGAACTGAATTTCTGACTGAATTGAGTTCCAAGAACATGCAAATACGCTAGAAATGCAAGTACAACTGAAGGAACATGATTCTAAGACTGAATTTACGCATGAATGACTGAAAAACTAAAGAGGAACTATTACCTCAAGCTGGAATGGAATCAGAAGGAAAGAGGTGAGGATACTTGGACTTAATGGCTGCTTCTGCTTCCCAAGTAGCTCCCTTTACGGACTAACTCCTCCACAAAACCTTGACAGAAATGACTTCTTTATTTCTCAACCTTCTAACCTGACTATCGAGAATCTCTACTGGTACATCCTCATAAGAAATGCTATCTTTTACAGCCACAGTCTCTAATGGCACTACGGATGCTGGATCACCCACACACTTCTTCAAAAGTGAAATGTGAAAGACTGGATGCACTGCTGCTAAATCTGCTGGCAACTCTAACTCATAAAACACTTTACCAATCCTTTTCAAGATCCGGTAAGGGCCTACATATCTGGGACTGAGCTTCCCTTTCTTGCCAAATCTCATCAACCCTTCATAGGTGACACTTTCAGGAAAACCCAATCATCAACTTGGAACTCTAGTTCCCTTCTTCTGACATCTACATAAGACTTCTGGCGACTCTGAGCAGTCTTAAGTCTATCTCTAATGAGTTGCACTTTCTCCNCAATCATCAACTTGGAACTCTAGTTCCCTTCTTCTGACATCTGCATAAGACTTCTGGCGACTCTGAGCAGTCTTAAGTCTATCTCTAATGAGTTGCACTTTCTCCATAGCATCAAGGACTGAATTTGGTCCTATCAAGGCTACTTCACCTACTTCAAACCAACCAACTGGAGATCTACATCTACGCCCATTCAATGCCTCATAAGGGGCCATCTGAATGCTGGAATGGTAACTATTGTTGTAGGCAAACTCAATAAGAGGAAGGTGATCGTCCCAACTACCCTTGAAGTTGATCACACAAGCTCTCAACATGTCCTCTAAGGACTGAATGGTACGCTCTGCCTGACCATCCGTCTATGGATGAAATGTTGTGCTAAGGTTAACCTGAGTACCAAGACCCTTCTGAAATGACCTCCAGAAATGAGAGGTAGACTGAAGACCTCTATCTGAGATGACAGACAAAAGAACCCCATGCAACCTCACAATCTCATTAATCTAAAGCTTGGCGTAATCCTCTGCCGAATATGTAGTCTAGACCACCAAAAAGTGAGAAGACTTAGTAACCGCATCAACAATCACCCAAATGGAGTCATGTTGTCTGCGAGTATAAGGTAAACCTGTGATGAAGTCCATGTTGATCACTTCCCACTTCCAAGTAGGAATTTCAATCTCTTGAGTCATACGTCATGGTTTCTAATGTTCTAGCTTGACTTGCTGGCAATTGGGGCACTTAGCCATAAAATCTGATATATCTCTTTTCATACCATTCCACTAATAGACTTCCCGCAGATCGCGGTACATATTAGTGGCACCTGGATAAATAGAATATTTGGAATTGTAGGCTTCTGCGAGAATATGCTATCTCAATTCACCCACATCAGGAACACATAATCTACCCTGATAGCGAAATACACCATCTCCCCCTTGGGAGAAAACCTCCACTCTCTGATTGTGGAATGCACCTTTAAGCTCAAGCAAGATTGGATCACTATTTGATATGCTCATAAGACGAACTCCTACGCAAGCAAGTCAGTGAACATCTTTAGCTAGCTCTCTTCTTTCTTCCTCAACATGTGCTACACTGCCCATGGATAGTCTGCTAAGGGCATCTTCTACTACATTTGCCTTACCAAGATAGTAATGCACACTTATATCATAATCCTTTCTGGGTGAATACATACTGGAGGCTCTTATGGTCTGTGAACACATCTATATGAACACCATACAAAGAGTGTCTCCAAATCATGAGTGCAAACATCACTGCTGCAAGCTCGAGGTCATGAGTCAGATAATTCTTCTCATGCACCTTCAGTTGTCTGGAAGCATAAGCTATAACCTTACCTCGCTGCATCAATACAAAACCTAGGCCGACCCTGGATGCATCACAATAGATCGCATAACCATCTCAACCCTCTTCTAGAGTCAAGACATGAGCTGTAGTCAACCTAGTTTTCAGTTCTGCAAAGCTTTTCTCACAATCATCTGACCACTGGAACTTAACCTTTTTCTGAGTCAACCTCATCAATGGTGAGGCTATGAATGAAAATCCTTCCACGAACCGTCTGTAATAGCCCGCTAAACCCAAGAAACTTCTGATATTTGGAGCAGAGGTAGGTCTGGGCCATTGTTTCACTGCTTTTATCTTCTGGATATCTACTCGAATTCCTTCACTAGACACAATATGCCCAAGGAAAGCAACTGATTGTAACCAAAACTCGCACTTGTTAAATTTTGCAAATAACTGGTGATCTTTGAGAGTTTGCAGAACAACTCTAAAATGACTTGCATGTTCTTCCTCATTCCTAGAGTAAATGAGGATATCATCAATAAAGACGATAACGAACAAGTCTAAGTACTACTTGAACACTCTATTCATCAAATCCATGAAAGCTTCAAGAGCATTGGTTAATCCAAATGACATAACTACAAATTCATAATGACCATACCGAGTTCTAAAGGCTGTCTTCGGAATGTCACTATCTCTGACTCTAAGCTAATGATAACCTGATCTGAGGTCTATCTTTGAGAAATGACTAGCACCCTAAAGTTGGTCGAACAAGTCATCAATCCTAGGGATGGGATACTTATTCTTGATTGTGACTTTGTTCAACTGCCTATAGTCAATGCACATTTTGAGAGAACCAACTTTCTTCTTTATGAGCAACACTGGTGCACCCCATGGCGAAATACTAGGTCTGATGAAGCCCTTATCTAGAAGGTCTTTCAGTTGCTCTTTCAATTCCTTATGCTCAACTAGAGCCATTTTGTAAGAAGGAATAGAAATAGGATGGGTATATGGAAGGAGATCAATTCCAAAGTTGATTTCCCTTTGAGGAGGAACTCCGGGAAGATCATCTGGAAATACTTTTGGAAACTCATTAACTACAGGAACTGACTCAATAGTTGTGGATTTGGAACTAGAATCCTTAACCCGAATTAGATGATAGAGATAACCCTTAGATATCATCTTTCTGGCCTTAAGGTAAGAAATGAATTGACCCATAGGCGCTAAGCTAATACCCTTCCATTCTAAGATTGGTTCGTCTGGAAACTGAAAATGAACAATCCTAGTTCTACAATAGACTGAGGCATAACAAGAACATAACCCAAGCATAAACATCAAGATCAAAGACACGTAACGTACCAGTGACTACATCAGGAGAATCTTCCTGATCTTGACGAGCCTAAAGATCATAGAGCCTATTTTGGCACTGTCCGCCACCAGTACCAGATGAGTTACCCTGCTGAGTTGGGCGACCTGCTGGTGCTGCTGAAGTTATAGACTGAGCTCTACCATTATTTCCTCTTTGACCCTATCTAGAAGGACAATCCTTCAATCTATGACCGGAGTGACCACACCCAAAGCATCCTTCCTTACCTGCAAGGCACTCACCCGGATGGTTCTTACTATATTTTGGGCAAGTTGGGTAGGTTTTGGTGCCTGAAACACGTTGTTGAGACTTAGAGCCTGACGTCCTACCTTTCTGATCATTATGAAACTTAGGGATGGAACACTAGGTGATGAACGTACTGGAGTCGAAGACTTCTGTTGAAATTGTGAGCGATTTCTATCACCCAATTTTTGTTGGGAATACTCGTAGTTACATGTTCTTGCTTTCTTAGTCTCCTTAGCTTGTTCCCTAAGCTTATCACCCTCAATCTGCTGAGCATGAGTCATGAGCCTAGAGATGTTCATGTCTCCCAACAACACAGCATTCTTGCACTTAGTCTTCACTAAGTCTGACACTCCATAGAGAAACTTATTCATCTGAGCCCTGGAATCAGCAACCATGTGAGGAGCATACCTGGAGTGTTGGTTAAACTTGAGCCCATACTCTTGGACAGTCATGTTACCATGCCTCAAGTTCATAAATTCTTAGGCCCTTGCTACTCTCAACTCTCTGGGGAAAAACCTGTCCAGAAAGGATTCGCTGAAACAATCCCAAGTAATAGGAGCGACATTTGTAACCCTGTTCTCCTACCACTGAGTATACCAGATATGAGCCACATCCTTAAGTTGGTAAGATGCTAACTCAACTCGATCATTCCCAGTGACCCGCATCACCTCAAAGATCTTCTAGATCTTATCCAAGAAAATCTGGGGATCTTCACCAGTCTGCGATCCTAAGAACTCAGGCAGATTCATCCTAACAAAGTCAAGGACCCTTGCTGCTGCTGATCCACCATTTACATTCACAGGAGGTTGAACCCGCTAAATGTTCTGGTTAGTGACACTCTGAGCCAACATCTGAATGGAATTCCTGAATTCAGCATTTGAGACTTCCTGATCCGAAACTGGAGGAGTTGCGTTCGCGTTTCTGGCATTCGCATTCCTGGCATAAGCTCTACGAGGAGGCATGATTAATGAAACATCGAACGTCAAGTTAGAATAGAGTTTAGATCATACCTTACGCACGATAAGAGTAACAAGAAAATGAAGATTTCCTAAAACACTTTGTAGCCTCCCCCTCATTAGATGTGGTGCGCACTACACATCCATGAAAAGGACTCGACCTAATGCGGTACTTTTCAGACATCCTAGGACACTTAAACCTAATGCTTTGATACCAAGTTTTTCACACCCCAAGCTACCCCCGAGACGCGGACACGGGACCAAGGACCACAAGTGATCCCAAGCTAACCCTATTGGCATGATCATGAGCATACTAAAGATAATAAACTGATATGAAAGCTAAATCATAAATAAGAATGAAAAGATGGGGAATACCCATATACTATAATTGCGATAAACAAAAACTGATGAGTTTTATACAAAGAAGATATTAACAAAATACTAAGCTAAATCTATCTATATCTAAAATAAGCCTCTAAACTGACTAGAAGTGCTGGGACATGCCCCAGCTAAGTCTAGAAAATTAGAAACTAAAAGACTTAAAACTGAAAGTTACATGACTATTGTCCTCGAAGAATGAGGACTCACCACTGATGCTGCTGAACTGGAGATCGGCAACCGATCTAATTGTGATCTAGATGCTGAGAACCTGAACCTACATCACGAGAAGATGTAGCGCACGTATGCATTAGTACTTGAAAGGTACTGAGCCTGCAGGATAGAGTAAAGCTGAAATAACATATAGCTGAACAAAGCAATAAAGCAATGAAATAATCTGGAGATGATACAGATACTGAATACTGAGCTAACTAAATGCAATGACCAATTTATAACATGCTGACTGAATACTGAATGAACTGTAAATGTGGTCAATGCAATAAAGCCTGACTGAACTGTGGGAGCTACTAATAACCGACAATAAAACCACATGAGCTAAATATGGAGTCCGATGTGTATGCCCCATCGAGAGGACCCAATATACCCTGCCAGAGGTATAGAGGCATGCTGGCGTGATCACTAAACTGATGTTGCCCACAGAGGGGACTTACACCTACGTGGCTCGTAGTTTTGGGACTATATGGGTACGCTGAACCCTAGTCCAACTCGGTATTATGGTACTCCCAATGAATTAAGTGGTTAACTGGTTATGACTGAATTTCTGTAAAATACTACATAGCTCAAAACTGAACTTCCAAACTAAGAATGCAACAATTAATCTGATAATGATACATTAATAACTGAGGCATGTATAACTGAATAACTGAGATATTTAACCTAGCATATGTAGTTCAAGAACTAAAGAAATACATAGATAGGGTTCTGACATTCGTGGTAGAAACGATGTAATAAAATGATAATCTGATTTGGAACATTTAAATAACTAATTCATGATAATCTGTTGTAATTCTAGAAACCCTAGGTCTGTTTATAATCATGGAATCAAGAATCTGACTGAATTCTAGGGACCTAATGGGCGAAAGGAACCCACTAGTGAAATCCCACATACTTGGTGACGAATTTAATGGATAAATTCTTTGATTTCTGGGTTGGAACTAAAGAAAACTTGTTGCGTTCTTGAACTAGGTTTCTTGACCTTTTCCTCCACTCTTGCTTCTAATTTTCTAAATTTTGATTATTGATTGGACTTTGATATGTTCTAGTTATGTTTCTAGGCTTAAACTAACTAAAACCTCATGATTTAGGGTCTAAACGACGTACCTTAGGGGTTAAACGAAATAGGAAAAGAACAAAAGACCCCTAACTTAATTGCTGTCAGAGTGACCGACGGACTGGACATACGGGCCGTAGGTCAATCGACTGTCCGTCGATTGGAGTCGTCGATCGAGTCTGCCCGACAGCGCTTCACTAAAATGAGCATAACTTTTTACTCAGAGGTCGGATTTTAGCTAACTTGGTGGCGTTGGAAAGAGGATCAAATTATCTATCATATCATAATTCATGGGACACATAATTCCTTTTGTGCTAAAATTTATGACCATCTGAAGTTGACCCATCAACAATTCTCAACTAACTGGCTGTTGACCCTCATCTACGGTCAGACCTACGGATCGTGGATCAAATGAAGGTCTATTCTTGTCAACCGTAGTTTATGTCAGAGGTTGGGTAAATGAGGTCTCCATCCACGGATCGGGTCTGATCTACAGACCGTGGGTCTGTCCGTGAGTCGGGACTTAGCTGACTTTTCTGAGCTGGTTTGATGAGGGGTTGTAGTGGTAAACCACAGACCACCAGCACGGGCCGTGGTCTGAACTACGGTTCGTGGATGGTGAATATAAGTTGCACCTGCAACTTCTCAAAATCTGCATTTTTGGTCTATGTCGGAATCAGGCTGTTACAAACGTGTAGGCGCGGAAGTAATGAGACAGCTAAAAGAAATACAGAACAAGGCATCTACGAAGGTGATCTATGGACCGTAGGTCCATTGACGCTCCGTAGATGGTGATCGTAGATCAGCAGGCAAGGCATGGAAATCAACTCAGGGAAATCTAACCAAGTGTCGAACCACGGTTGCCATTGACAGTTCGTAGATTGATCTACGGACTGTATTGCTTATCCGTAGAATGATACTACGAGGGTTCCAATACCTGATTTTTGAATTCTAAGTGTGGAGATACGGAGAGGGCTTGACGGACCGTATATCGATCTACGATCTGTAATAGAGTTCCGTCGTTTGTTTCAGAGAAACTGGTTTTTGGGAAGCTAAAATATTTTCTAAGTCTTGGCTAACAGAAGGGACTCACGGACCGTAGATCCATTGACGGTCTGTGAGTCAGTCTCGTGGAATGAAGACGGGTGCTTGAACAAACTTTCCTTATTTTGTTTCCCTTTTAATTTAGGACTTGTTTTCTATAAATAGGGCATGTAAACCTCATTTTTGGGGGTTAGATTTTATTACTTTTATTCTAGTTCTTGACTTGAGAGATGAACTTGCAACTTTAGCAATTCTTAACTTCCTAAGTTCGTTTTGAAGATTTTGGTATTGCAATTCAAGTTGAATTTCTGGGTTTATTATTCTTCTTATGTAACTTCATAATTCTTTTATCTAAAATAATGAATTGTGTTAATATGATTATGGGTAACTAAACTCCACAACTAGGGTTGTGGGAACCATGGGCGATTAACAAAGTATGAATAGTAAATAAGCAATTCTTGAATAGTGTTTTTATGCATTGATAATTATTTCTTTTAAAAGTCTTTTAAATGGTGTGCAACGTTAGAACTCACCTTGTTGCTACTTGCCGGACCAAGGAGGTAATCAACAAGAAAATAATTATCAGCATAGATTTAGTGTGATACTATCCAATAGGCTAGTGTCGATTGGTACGAAGTAATAACTAAGCCAAACATCGATATGATGTCTAATATGAGGTAAATGTAAGGGTTAGTAAATTAGACACACGTAGCTGGACCAAGGTGCAAGGTGAAATTCTCTAGATGCTGGACCAAGGATTTAGAGATACCTAACTTATCACTTTGCATGTAGTACACTAGGAAAGGATTGCTATTACTAGGATTACTACGTTATGAGCTGAATTCTTACAATTTATTTCATAAAATCCCCCCCCCCCATTAATTACCTGTTTCTTGAAGTAATTTGACTAAACGAATATAATTGTTGGTTAAAGTTAAGTCTAGACCATTTTCCTCGTAGGATTGACCCCAACCTACAAGTTGGGTTCTTTACTTGATAATGATCACTTATGCTTCTTTAGGGAGGTGTAATTTGAGCGTATCAGTGGTGTTATGGTTCACAATGGTTCAAAATCATCTTTTGTGGTGGATGTGAAGGCCAAGCAAGGTCCCAGTCCAATTTTGGTAGAATTGAAGGAGGCGGTACTTAAGAAATCCATATGGATTTCTCCCAAGGGGGAGATGGTAAGCTTAGATATCAAGGTCGTTTATATGTTCCAAATGTTGATGACTTGAGGGAACATATTTTTATAGAAGCACATAGTTCGCGGTATTCCATTAACCTGGGAGCCACCAATATGTATCATGATTTGCAGGAGGTCTATTGGTGGAATGGGATGAAGTACGATATTACAGAGTTCGTGACCAAGTCTCCTAATTGTAAACAAGTGAAAGTTGAGCATCAGAAACCGACAGGTTTATCTCAACACATTAGCATTCCTACTTGGAAGTGGGAAGACTTTAATATAGACTTTATAGTTGGTTTTTCTCGTACCCGGCGACAACATGATTCAATTTGAGTGATAGTAGATCGGATGATGAAATCAGCTTATTTCCTTCCCGTTAAGGTTTCCTATACGGCGAAGGACTATGCAAAGTTGTACTTGAGAGAAATGGTAAGGTTACATGGAGTGCCTTTGTCCATTATTTCCGATCATGGTACTCAGTTCTCTTCTCAATTTTGGAGGTCATTCCAAAAGGATCTTGGCACTAAAGTGAATCTTAGAACAGATTTTCATCCACAAACTGATTGGAAAGCAAAACATACTATCCAAACTTTGGAGGATATGTTAAGGTCTTGTGTGATCGATTTTAAAGGCAATTGGAATGACCATTTACCATTGATTGAGTTTGCCTATAACAATAGCTATTACTAGAGTATTGGTATGGCTCCATTTTAGACATTGTATGGTAGGAGGTATAGATCTCCTATATGATGCTTTGAGGTGGGTGAAGTTGCCCTAATAAGTCTCGAGTTGGTACATGAGACCACAGAGAAAGTTTGACTTATAAGAGAAGGGTTGAAAATGGCTGAAAGTCAGCAAAAGTCATATGTCGATCTGAGAAGAAGGGATCTTGAGTTTGATTTTCATGATTGGGTTTACTTTAAAATCTCACCCATGAAGGGTGTAATGAGGTTTGGCAAGTAGGGGAAGCTTAGTCCCCGATATGTAGGCCCATATCAGATTTTGAGGAGTGTTGGTAAGGTTGCTTATAAGTTAGCTTTGCCAAATGAGTTGGCATCGGTGCATCCAGTTTCCATGTCTCTATGCTTAAGAAGTGTGTTGGAGATCCAACATCCATAGTTTCCTTAGAAGGTTTGGGAGTTAAGGGGAATCTTTCTTTTGAAGAAGTTCCGGTGGAAATTTTGGACCGACAAGTCAAGAGATTGAGAAATAAATAAACAGCTTCAGTGAAAGTGTTGTGGAGGAATCAGTAAGTTGAGGGTGCTACTTGGGAGGCCAAGGCCTATATGGTGTCCCGATATCCTCATCTCTTTCCTTCTACTCCTACGCTAGCTTGAGGTAAAGAGCTCCTAATAATCGACATAAAACCACGTGAGCTAAACGTGGAATCTGATGTATATGCCCCATCAAGAGGACCTAATATACCTTGCCAAGGGTATAAAGGCATAACTAGCGTGATCACTAAATCTGATGCCTATGGAGGGGACTTATAAACTTATAGGGGCACGTATTTCTGGGACTATAAGGGTGACTAAACCTAGTCCAACTCGGTGTTAAGCCTACTCCTGAAATAAACTGGATAGCTCAATATTTTGACATGCTAACCGAAAATGCAACATTTAAATACTGATAATGAAACATTCTTAACTGGAGCATGTATATATGTTTAATCTGACCTAGCAAGTGTAATTCATGAACTAAATGAATCTACACAACCAGGGTTCTGAGTTTCATGCAAGAATCTAAGCAACAATGTTACGAAACTATGATAATTTGATTAAGAACACTATAATAGCTAAAATCGTAACAATTATCTAAAATTCTAGAAACCCTAGGTCTAAGAAATATATAGGGAATCGAGATTCTGATTGAATTCTAGGGAATTAGCGGATGAAAGGAATCCATTAGTGAAATCCCACATAATTGGTGAGGAGTTTCACAGAGAAATATTTTGATTTCAAGGCTGCAACTGAAGAAAACTCATTGCGTTCTTGGGGGGGTTTTGGTCGTCTGCGTCTTCTCCTTTTGCTCTGGTTTGATCGATTTTTGGAGAATGAATCGATTTAGGTAAGTTCTGATTTAGTTACTATTCTTAAACTAACCAAAACAACGTAGTTTAGGGATTAAACGATGTAGCTTAGGTGTCCAATGCATAGGAGAAAATACCAAAATGACCCTAACTTATAATCTGACGGGGTCATTGACGGGCCTGGCCGACGGACTTACCTATGGTCCGTCCTGGTCAATCGTTGTTTGGCTTCAGAGGATGCGTTCGTGGGTCACGATCCATGGACCTAGACCATGGCTCGTGGTCTGACCTACGGGCCGTGGGTCGTGCCTTTTTCTGGGCAGTTGTAGGTGGCCAACCACGGACCCCACCTACGGTCCGTAGGTGGCATCTGTAGGGGCGCCTGCAACTTCTGTAAAACTGAAATTCTTATCCTTTCTGAATCTAGGGTGTTATATATATATATATATATACATACAATTTTTCGTCTTATCATTATAAATAGGAGGTCATTATTATGAAATGTCATTAGAATTTCAAAAAAAAAATCATGGATAAAAAATTTGCAATTTTTTATAAGTTGCAAGCATTCAAACATTTGTGTACACATTATAAATACTTGAAAACAAAGGACAAGGATAAATTAAATATTAAAATATTTCAGATCAAATTTACTTGTTTGTGTGAAAACTTGTTTAGGACGGTCATCAAAATACTTATGACAAATCAAATCAAATCAAAATATATCAAACGCAACATAAATTCAGGATCAAACCAAAAATGCTTTAATTTATTTTTAAAATGAAGAACTAGAAGATTTATACAAATTGTAGCACTCATAATATTTTCCTGTCTTGATTGGTAATTTTTCTACACAAATTTTATTGTTTGCAGCCATAAATTATGGGTAATATGATAAATTATAAGTGTGAAAATAAAATGAAACTAAAACATTTCCCTGGATGCTACTAAATATCTTTAAATTATGATAAATATTTGATTTTCTACCCAACTTTTTTTTATATTTATAATTCCCTTTGTTTTAATTTATTTTCCATACTCTTTTTTTTTATAGTTTTATTTTTAAAATAAATTCTCTTTCCTTATTTTGGTAACTCTGTAATTCTTATTTTTCACATGACATATTTAAAATTAGAAGATTAAAAACTATTTTTGACACATTTCATGTAATTTTAGTTTAAGATTACACGATTCAAAAATCTTATTACTTTCTTAAATTTTATATCAAATCAAAATCAAATAAATTAAATTATTTTCTTAAATTTAATGTCGTTAAATAAAAATCAGATAAAAGTATAAACCAAAATCACACGAAGAAATTAAAAGAGAGTATTAATTTCCAAATTTGTAGGAAAAAAAACGTAATTGTCTCATTTCCTTTTCCTTCTCCACAAATCTCTCTTTTAGTTATTAGCCACATCCACTCTTTATCTCCCCACGTAAAACTTATCTCCCATTATCTTTATTTTTATTTTTTATTTATATTGAATTTTGAGTGTTTTATCATTAGATGCATATTCCTTAAATAATATGAATATGCAACCCTCTCTTACTTTCTGCTATACCTCACTTGAAATTTCAGTGGGTTTCTTAAATTTATTTTAGGCGGAATGACCTGGAAGACCCCTGTACTTGGCTCTTTTTGTCAGTTGGACCCTCCTACTCATCACTTTCCCAATCAAACCCTTAAACTCATCAAAACACAATATTTTAAACCCCTCTGACCATTGACCGAGCTTATGTGGCATTAATATTGGTGAGTTGGAAATATGCGTGATTACACGCGCTTAGAAGCGAGTTAAAACAATATTTTTTTAAAAAAAAAAAACAATTTAACAAAATTTTTTAAAAAAATCATCTTCTTCAACCCTCCTTCACCCACACCCACCATTTCTTCTTCTCCACCAGCCCTCTCTCCTCTACCCCTCACCACATCCCTCACCTTTCTTCTTTCTCCAGCCCATTCTTCTTTCTCCACCCCCACATTCACTCTTCTCCGCCTCTTCTCCACCTCTTCTCCGCCTCTTCTTCTTCTTTTTTTTAATACAAATCAGTAGCCTCAACTTCTTCTAAAATATTCGTTTTTTAGGTTTGAAAAATATTAGTATCATTCTTTTATTAGTTGGTTTCAACGAGGAGATGCAGATAATGTGAAGAATGATTGTGACTATTGAAAATTTTAAAACTCCATTGATAAGTTTGAAAAGGCTTAAAAAATAATAAATGGGTCTTGTGAATTTGTAAAATTACTTAAATTTTTTGATTGGGGTTCATTGAGTTTGTGTTGGTGAACTTGTAGTTGAATTTACAAGTTAACTCAAGAAGAATTTGATCTGATGGGTAAGAATCTAGTGCTCAATTTGTGACCAAATATGAAGAAGATGACAATTTGAAAAGTTAAAGAAATTAAAATATAGATTTATTTGATTTTTTAAAATTTTTTAGCACTTAATTTCGCATGTGGCACTAAAAATGATGTGGAATTTCACGTGTAATCGCGTCCATTACACACACTCTGACCGGAGGAGAAAAGGGTTTAAAATGTTGTTTTCTGATGGGTTTAAGGGTCTAGTTGGAAAAGTGATGAGTATGAGGATTCAACTGACAAAATGAGCCAAGTACAAGGGTCTTTCAGGTCATTCCGCCTTTATTTTAATTTGTGAACTTTGTCTCCCTTCACTCTAGTGTTCTTTATTTTTTAGTATGATAATTCAAAGTACGAGTTAGTTGTGTTTAACCTATAAATTTGTTCCGTGTTAGAGACTTCTAGGGACTTATTAAAAACTATGAGTTCATTTTTTTGATTGCTCTATATACTAAGTAAGTTTCTTTATCTCGATTCTTGATTTTTATTGTTTGCAGAAAAAGCTCAAGGTCTATATCTTTAGAAAAGAAGGAATGATAATTTTACCATGTAATTTGAGTAAGTATCTTTTCTATTTATTTCTCATTCTAATATCAATTTTATAATTAAATTTTGATAATATATCATGTTATATTCTTAATAGCAGTGAGTACATATTAAAATTATATTTTTTTTCCTTTTCACACAGGTACGTACATGAATGGAAAAATTGAATGAAGAGTATAGTTATAAGATAAGTTGGCTACATTAGCATATAAGGAGTGATATTTTTATTTTCTTATTGACGACTAACATTACGTACTTTCGTTAGGATCATATAAGAATCTTTTAATGAGATTATTTCAATAGTATTTTAGTTCTAAAATATTATATGATCATGAGTGACAATTTTTGTTATTATGTTAAATTTTTTATTTTGTTATTTTGAGTTTATGTTATTATATGATATCTGCTAAGTTTAAAAAAATAAATTTAATATTTTTCATGATGTTAATTTTGTAAATTTTCATGTTACATATTATGACTTTGACTTTTCATTGTAAAATTTTTATATTGATGAATTAATTAATCTTGTAAAATATGAGAAAAATTGTCACCATGTATAAATTATCAAGCTAATGAGAAACTAGTGAGTTATTACCACAAATTTGAACGTCATCAAATGTTTTTTATATTTAGTTGTTTTTAATTGTATGATAATGGATGGATTTTATTATTATTTGAGATATTTTTATTATTTATTTTCAATTTATGCAATTTAGTGACAAGATGATAGATTTAACTACAAAATTGTTAACCTTTTTATAATGATAAATTTGTCACTAATTTATATATTTTAGGACGGAATAATTTTTTGTGTATAAAAAATAGTCATTAGTGAAAAAATTACATTTGTTCAACTACGAAATAGATATAACTTTAGAGACAATTGATGTCGTCACTAATTTAACTAAATAAATAGTGACGATGTAATTTTGTCGGTGAAAATAATTTTTTAGTGACAAAATCATACTATTAACTACAAATAACTTACACTTTTTATGACACATAAATTCGTCACAAATATCAACACATTTGGGGATGATTTCTCTTTTCGTAGTTAATACAACTTAAAGAAGAGCAACTTTCACATATAACAAACATAAAAATCATATTTGTATGTTATAACTATAGTTTGCATAAATGCGCTCCATAACAAATTTTATATTTGCTATGGAACTTTTGATTTGTATAATTCGCTACAAACATCTAATTTTATACAAATTGTTCAGTTTTGTATAAATTCATTTATACATTGTAATTTATATAATAAGATCTGTATTTGTATAATTATAAGTGTATAGGACGAAAGCATTTATATTTGTATATACATTTTTCTCTCGCTTTATACAAGCACAAATACATTTTATACCGAAATGTATAAAATGGCTAATTGTATACCGAATCAAATGGCAAAAAAAGGGGATGTTTGCTACTAATTACAATTAAAATAAACTATGGCTATAGCATTTAATTTGAATTAATAGTTTGCTATTTCATACAATTTTCCCTTAAAAGAAAGTTGTTCCTTGTGCACTTTGAAGCAGCATGTCCAGTCAATCCCTTTTCTTACTCTCCTCCATTTCCCTTTGTAAAATCCCTTCCATTTACATACATCAGGTTGTTTCCTTAAGAATAGGAATTATATTGTCAGTTATATATGGTTCATCTTGGATATAAGTTGAATGTTGCTGCTCTATTTAACCAAAAAAGGTTGGAAGCTGCAGCTGATAAAGTTAAGATTAAATTCACTCACACAAGATGTGTTTTCTGTTTTGAGAAAGAAGAGAGTGTTGAGTGCAAACTCAACTTTATTATTTCCTCAAGTTATTGAGGTTTAAATAACTATGTTTATATGTCCTAAAAAGGAAAGGAAATCAACACAAATCAATGCTTAATCACAATTGGAGTAAATTAAGCTACCTACTATCTTTACATATATTGTAGAATATTCACAAGGATTCTAATACTCTCCCTCAAGCTTGTGTATATAAATTATATGTACCAAGCTTGCTACATATATATATATATATATATATATATTGTTGTGGAACCATCTTACTTGATGAATATGTCTGCTAGATGATCATTTATCCACACAAACCCTGTAATGATATCTCCTCCGAGTACTTCCCAATCAATATCTATGTGTTTAGTCTTCTCGGGAAATACTGGATTCGATGCAATGTGAAGTGAAAATTTATTATTACACACAAGTTTTATTTCTTTAATATCTCCAAATTTGAGGTTCTTCATTAGTTGTTTGAACCATATGAGTTCACATATTGCCACTGCCGCAGCCCGATGTTTTTCTTCTGCGCTAGATCTAGCAACCACATTTTGTTTCTTACTTTTCCAAAATATTTAAATTTCACCAATTATAACTTAGTATCTAGAAATGGATCGCCTGTTATAGGTAACTGCCCATTTGCATATGAATATCTAACAATTTTCCTATGTCTTTAACTTTCATAAAGTAGTCCTTTCCGTTGAGCAGATTTTAAGCATTGAAGAATGTGAATAACTACATTCTCATGACTGTAACCTTGGAGAACCTACGAATTGACTTACAACATTAATTGTTAAGGTAATGCCACGTCAAGTCACAGTGAGATAATTCAACTTTCCTACCAACCTCATGTATCATCCAGGATCACTAAGAGATTCTTGTTGTCCTGGTAGGAGCTTTATTAAAACATAAACACTCAAAAAACTGATTTGATCATTAAAAATAGAGTGAACTTATGAAATTCCAGTTGTGTATTAATTTGTAGAAGATCTGAATTTATACAAGGAAAAATCTAACCATTTCCTATCTAGTAGCCACTAACAAAGTGGATGTTAAAATTAAATAAAAACATGTGCCACTAACACCCATAAAAGGGGCTACTAACAGCCATTGAAGGGGCCACTAACTTCAGAAAGTTGAGTAACTAAAGTTGACTAAGTCTAGCTAGAAAATAGTAAGCACTAAACTTAAATAAGTAAAAAACAGTAAAAATAATAAGTTGGAAAAAGTGTCAATTGTCTAACACTCCTCCTTGGCATTTTTGTGGCAATCAACAATTCTTTACCTCAGATCTTCAAACCTTTCCTTTGGTAATGACTTGGTGAAAATATCAGCTAGCTGGTTCTCAAATATACAATGAACAAGCAACACTTCATTAGATTGTTAGACTTCTCTAATAAAATGAAACTTGATCTTGATATGCTTAGTTCGACCATGAAGCACTAGATTTTTTGAGATTGAAACTGCTAAACTATTGTCACACGTGATCTTGGTAGCTTCTATTTGTTCATGGCCCAAGTCCTTCAACACCTTCCTTAGCCAGATAGCTTGATTCACAGCAGATGCAACAACTATGTACTCAGCTTCTGCTGTTGATTGAGCTGTAGTTTCTTGTTTTCTAGAGCTCTAACTAAAACAACTTGTCCCCAAACAGAAAAGATATCAGAGGTGGTTCTTGAATCATCAACTCCGCCAACCCACTCACTATCAGAGTACCCGATCAGGTTCATAGTTACTTCAGCAGATGTTGGGAAAAAAATTCCAAACTTGTTGGTTCCTTTAATATACCTTAACACTCTTTTAGCCATTGTGAAGTGTGTCTCTTGGAGAATGCAAGAACCTAGAGAGAAAACTTACAACAAATAGAATGCCAGGTCTGCTTGCAGTTAGATATAGAAGACTGCCAATTAAGCTTATTACATACTATCATCCACTTTTTCGAAATCCGCATCCTTTCCAAGTTTCACACCAGTGGAGATTAGAGTACTCATAGGTTTGTAGTCTTGCATTTTGAACCTGTTTAGAATATCCGAAATGTATTTCTGCTGGCATATGAAAATTCTATCACTCGACCGCAACACTTCCATGCCAAGGAAGTACTTCATGACACCAAGATCAGTCATTTCAAAGATTTTCTTCATTTCATCCTTGAACCGTTGGATTAGTTCAATTTTGCTTCCTGTCACAAACATGTCATCTACATAAATTAAGACAATTAAGGACTCACCTACAGTGACTTTCACATACAAAGTAGCTTCACTTTGACTTCTACTAAAGCCAAGTTGGATGAGATGATTGTCCATCCCCTCATATCATGCCGTTGGGGCTTGTTTTAGGCCATACAAGGCCTTCGTTAAGAGATAAACTTGATCCTATTTTCCAAGAATTGAGAAACCATAAGGTTGCTCTACAAAGATCTCTTCAGCAAGAAAACCATTCAAAAAGGCCGATTTGACTTCAAGTTGATAAATCTGCCAGGAAATATGAGATGCAAATGCAAGAATAAGCTTGATTGTGTCATACCTTACTGCATGAACAAATGTTTCCTGGTAATGCACACCATATTGTTGTGCATATCCCTTAAGAATCTCGATCTATTCATTTTATTACAGTTTTGTTGTATCTGATACATTTTATTAAGAGTAGGCTTAATACCGAGTTGTACTAGGGTCAGTCACCTTCATAGTCCCAGAACTACGTGCCCCCATAGTTAAGTCTTCTATGTGGGCATTATACTTAGTGATCACGCTAGTCATGCCTCTATACCCTTAGCAAGGTATATTGGGTCCTCTCAATGGGCCGTATACATCGAACTCCACATTTAGCTCATGTGGTTTTATGTCGGTTATTAGTAGCTCCCACAGTCAAATTTTAGTGTATTGACTAGGTTACCAGTTACATTTTCAGTATTCAGTTGCAGCATGTTATGTACTTGGTCACTACATTCAGTTAGTTCACATTCAGTATGTTTAGCATATTCTCCATGTTCATTTTATATATTTGATCAAGATGCTCTATTATATATATGTATATATTGTTCAACTTTATTCTATCATGCATGCTCAGTACCCTTCAAGTACTGACGCATACTCTGAGCTACATCTTCTTGTGATGTATAGGTTCAGGTCCTCAGCATTCAGATCACGGATAGATCGATTCCCGATCTCCAGTTAAGCAACATCAGTGGTGAGTCCTTATTCTTCAAGAATGAGTGACATGTTATCTTTCCATTTTCAGTCTTTTAGTTTCAGTTTTGCTAGAGTTAGCTGGGGACATATCTCAATATCTCTTGCCAGTAGAGGCTTTTATTTAGACATAATTTAGATTCAGTTTTAGTTTGAGTTTGATCTTTCATTTTTCATTAAATTCAGTAATATATATTCAAACTTATAATGGGTACTCCCCATCATTTCATTTTATGATATGTTTCTAGCTTCCGCACATTATGACTATTATGTTGAAAATCTTCAACTATGCTTATGATATGGTAGCAGGGTTAGCTTTGGGTCACTCATGATCCTAGATCCTGTGACCACGTCCTGGGCCTCGGGGAGTGACAAAAATCTGATTTTTGACTCAGTGCGGGATCAAATTTTGGCTGGCCTTACCAATCAAAGAAGAAAATATATACAAGAGAGGTTATGAAGGTTGAGATATGCAAATATATCGCAATTTCATCAAGAAAAATCCAGAAATTTTATTATATCACTGAAGGTTGAAATCACACTTTTTTTGTAAGTTGGCTCAACTCGAGGGAGCTAAGTGACCGAAATCTTATTTCCAGCAAAGATATCTGCAGCATATGTTCCATGTAAACCTTGTGATGATGTTGATTTCATTCTCTAATTTACATTAAAAAAATTGATGGACCAAGATTTAATTTCTTTCCTTTGTTTCTCCAGTAACATATTTTAACAATTTTTTCTCTTGCTCAAAAACCAGGAGGTATTATGCACTCCTTGGTAAGCTGATTTTGAATAAGAACTATTTTATTAGTAGCTTTTGTTATTATTCATTCTGAATGTTTAGATGGTCAAAATATCCCTTCTTTTTACCTTATATATAGTCATCTTAGGGCTTAGGATATTCAGACTACTGCTATTTTGTTTTTTTGCTGTATGATTCCAAGATCAACTCATGAAATGTTTGCACAGAAGCTCTAGCAGACTTTCCAAAACCATAAACGATTAAGCTAGCCCAAGTTGGCTCGTTCTGACTTCACCATTTTACACTATGCTGGTGATGTAAGTCATTTCATCTACTGTAACAAAATTTGAGCTAAGATCTTCAACTTTATTTTGAAGCCGTGGATAATTATAATTTTTCTTTTCTTACAGGTCACATATCAAATAGATTTGTTTCTGGATAAACACAAAGAATAGGTTGTTGATGAAAATCAGTCACTCTTGACAGCTTCAAAGTGTTCTTTTGCATCTAGTTTGAGTCCAAATTCAGTGGAAGAATCCTCAAAACAATCAAAGTTTTCTTCTATTACTTCTAGCTTCAAGGAATATTGCTTTTGTTTTCTAACGTACTGAAGAAACCTTACCCCTAGTGCAAGAACTAAGTTCTTGTACGTTTGCCTTAGAAAGTCTCTTGATTTCTGAATTGGCAAAGAATACTCTATTCATGCTTCCACCTTGTCCTTTTATAGAGACTGATTTTAGCAACAAATTTGTACAAGGAAAGATTTTAGTTTTCCTTGAATGCTAATCCTTTTCCTTTTTGAACTCGTGTGCCTCTTTTCCTTATTTGCGTTGGACTCTTCCATTTTTAATGTTTTCCTCTTTCGACTCTAATTACTTTTTAAAACAAACGTTTCCTTTTTATATCTGTCGGAGTTCTTCTTTCCGTCTTTTACTAATTTTGTAGTCTGAGACATGTTATATGAACCTGGTTCATGTTCTCATCATCAAAACCTCTTTTTCAAAGATATGTCAAACCATCAATTTCTCCCTTTTTGATGATGGCTGATCTTGGGCATATTTATATGCTGAAGTATTACGAATTACCCCTCTTTAACTTGAGTTTAAGAACAGTCACTGATCTAATTTACATGCTTTACCTTAGGATTATCTTCCTCACGAGGATCCCCAAGTGCAGATTAGAAACTTCCTAGAAATAAGCGATACATACTTAACGAATGGGGTATTACCTTATTATGTGGTGTTGACTCTTTTCCCACTTTCATTAGTGGGAACAACTAGGAAGTGGTTAGATACAGAGCCACAAATTCCATCACTACATGGGATTATTTAGCGAAGAGGTTCTTGATTTGATTCTTTCCATCGAGAAAAACTGCAAGGTTGAGGAGTGAAATAGTAAGCTTCAAGCAAAAAAATGGAGAAGATATATACCAAGCATGGGCTCGATTTAAGCAAATGTTAAATGCTTGTCCGCAGAGAACGAGGTACTCGCTCACAATTTCTTTGAAGGTCTTGATCATAATGCATGAGTACTTCTTAATAGTGTAGCAAGTGGACAAGCTTTGGCAAAGACCCATGAGGAACTATTTGACCTTCTAGACAGACTGTCGGAGGGAAACCCCGAATGGAATGGGAAGGTACCAAGGACCACGACAGTAAGGGTTGCAAGAATTCTAGATGTGGATCAAGTTACTGCTATAAATGCAAAATTAGATGCAATGAACCATAATATAGCCATGTAATTCAAGAAATCACACTAAATTAACAATCACCGGTGAATGCTATACAATAATTTGTTGGTTGGTGCGGAGTCTGTGGAAGTGAACAACATGTAACTGAATACCGTGAAGCAAATACAGACTCCATGAACTATGTGGGTAATGCTCAAGGAGGTGGAGGTACGCAAAATTATGGTAATACATACAACTCGAGTTGGAGAAAGCATCCTAACTTTTCATGGTGTGGAAATCAAAATCAGGCGCAAGGGTCCAACCAATACCGACCACAAGGATATGGGAAGCAATTTCAAAATAATAGCCAAGGCAGTAATTAAAGTGCACAGAAAGGGGGAATGACTAATGGAGATTTGTTCCAAAAGATGATGGTAGGAATTGGTAAGAACAGTACTAAAAATGCAAAAACAAATGCAAGGGTTGATAGGCAGGATCAAAACATGAGGAACATCCAAATATCGCAGATGAATCTGGAAAATCAAGTTGCGAAAATAGCTACTACGCTCAATATGTGTCCACAAGGAAGTCTGTCGGGTAATACTTAGTCCAACCTAAAGCAATTGAATGCGGTGAATACCAGAATTGGGCTATAACTAGAGGAACTAGCTCCAAAGAAGAGAGATATTGAAGTAGTCAGTGAAGGGAAGAAACAAGAAGAGGTGGTAAAAAACTTAAATGTTGAGAAGAGGGTTCTTCAAGTGAAACCACCCTTTCTTTTTTCATAGAAGTTCAAGAAGAAGAATGAAGATGAATGCTTCGGTAAGTTTCTCTCTCTCTCCTTAAACAAGTTCACATTAACCTGCCTTTGGTTGATATTTTCCAGTGAATCCCTAAGTATGCCAAGTATGTGAATGAGATAGTGGCAAAAAAGAGAAGTTTAATGGAGTATGAAATGGTAGCACTTACTGAGGACTTCAGTTCTCAAATTCAGAATAGACTACCCAAGAAGCTGAAGGATCTGGGTAGCTTCACTGTTCAAATTACTATTGGACAAAGTGTCCATGCCAGGGGTTTATGTTATTTTGGTGCTAGCATTAATCTCATGCTGGTATCCTTATACAAGAAACTTGGGTTGAAAAGTCCAAAACCACCCACTGTCATTCTACAACTGGCGAATAGATCTATTGCGAGGTTAGAAAGGGTAGTAGAAGACATGTTGGTGCAAGTGGGATTGTTCATTGATCTTTCATGTGGACTTTGTAGTTCTAAATTTTGAGCCTAATTCAGAAGTTCCATTTATTTTGGGGGCATCCTTTCTTTGACACGGGGCGACAATTGATTGATGTAGAAGCTGGAGAGTTAACCATGAGAGCTCATGATAAGGTTGAAGTGTTTGATGTTTATCGCTCTATGGAATTGCCTTCTGTCTATGAAGAGTTATCCACCCTTACTGTTGTGGATCTAGCCGTAGAATCATAGCATATTACTTCCGAGGATCCCTTGGAAAGATTTTTGGTGGGATATGACATTGATGGAGATACTGAAGATCAAGAGATGGCGGCCTGCCTTAATTTGGCAATTGTGGGAGCACAAAGAGGTATGGTGGAATCATTAGATCACGAATTAGGGTCTCCACCAAAACCCTCAATTGAAGAAGCACCCAAGTTAGATTTGAAATCTCTACCTGCTCACCTAAGGTATGCATATTTGGGTAACAATGAAACTTTATCTATAATGCTTTCTGCAGAATTGTTAGAATCACGAGTTGATGCGGCAATGAAAATCTAGAAGAAAAGGAAGAAAGCTTTTGTCACGACCCAGGGGTACACCCTAGATGTAACATGGCGTACTTGACCCCAAAGGGGTCTCATACAAGCCCATAGCATATCATAACATAAGATAATAGAAAAGTATGGAAATTTTAAGATAATAGAAAAGTATGGAAATTTTAATAACTTTAATCCATACGATCGAAGTCTTTATAAAATGCAAGCGGAAGTCTTTGATACACTTTTGTCTCAAACCATCTAAACTCAACTTGAATTTAAAACATTTGGGACACAGCCAATACAATAGTCTCAACATGAAACTAAAAGACATAAAAGAACTAGTGGGTATGTCCTCGAAGCTATGAGGACTCACCAAGATCTTCAACTCCTTAGAAACCTATCTCCAAGAATACAACTCAACTCTCCAAAACCTACATTTGATGAGAATGTAGGCAAAGTATGAGTTAGTATAGAATGTACTAAATATGTGAGCTAGCATAATCATAAGAGCATAAGATAAGGTTAGTCAATGATGAGTCCACAAATTGGACTTATTTGGGGCTTTATTTTGATAGAAATAGTGTCCTCAAATGCTTATTTTATATCAATATCTGATGAAAACTCGTAAGTTTCAGGTATTTGAAGTTTTAGTGGAAGCATGGACACTTAGGTGCAAAAAGGAACAACGGACTGAAAAGAATGAAGAAGTTGAAGCCTGCGCATCGCCAAGTATGCTTGGCGATTTGCCGAAGGGACGCACTCCGTTCTTTGTTCCAGTACGCGAAGCGTTGAAGGAGCAGGATCAAAAAGGCGATGAAAGGAGCAGTCGGTGTTTCACTAAGTAATTTCGTGAAGCAGTACTAGGTCGCCCAATGACATAGATCACGATGATACTGAAAGCTTGTGCAAGACGATGACAAACTACACCAAAGGGCGAACCGCTGAGTTAATCCGCGATTCCAACTAACCTCGCCAAAAGATTCGCCAGCACTATTTTATGTAGTCTATAAATACTAACCTTGTTATTAATTTTTAAAGAGTCGAACATTTATTTTAATTTCTAGAATAGAATAGTACTTTTTAGGATATTTTCTCTCAAGTTTGGAGAGGGTTTTTGGGAGAATTGAAGAAAGAAGGATTTCATCTTCCCCAAGTTGGAAGTGGGTCTTCTCCATTTTTTTCCTTTTCTTAAATCAAGGTTTAATTCTTATACACATTTGATTTTAGTATCATTTTAGGTGTATTTTGTTATTTGTTGATGTGTGGCTAAAAACCCCATTCGTGGGGTGAGATTTAGCAAATATGTGTTGATATTGTTACTGGGTCTTGCTTGCTGATAGGATAGATGTATTTTAATGGTGATTTCACCTACTGATTGTGGTTTAATTTAATGGGTTTGCAGTTGCAAATATAAAATCACCCATGTGTTTTCGGCTTGCCCGAGAGGGAGATCGCGAAACCAAGACCGCTAGACTGATGGCCTAAGGAGTGGGTCGACATGAGGTTCAGCCCGAGAGGGTGAGCCCTAGTCCCATATGCTAATACTCAGCTCGAGAGAGTGAGTGGGGTAAGGCGTAGGCTGGCGTTCATGCGACAAATGGGTGTCCGAGAGGAACGCATTTGAAACGGGGTAAGTTGCCCGAGAAGGAACTTATTTCCATCTAAAGCTTAGCCTAGTCACTGTTATCTTGCAAATTTCCTATTGAAATCATGTACACATCGATTTATCTCAACCTGTATTGCGGTCACACCCTAAGAACTTGTCTCCATACTTGATCTTCTTGTTATTTTTTGTTGTTTTTACTACTTGTGACAAAACCCCCAATTGATATTTGACACTTTTGTGTCACCCCTTTAAATTTACAATGTTTTTAATCGTTAATGTCTTTAGCTACGACTAGTTAGAACTAAATTTTATTTTTCTACTAATTCTCAAAACCACTCCCTTGGGACACGACCCCAACCCTTGGTTGGGTTACTATATTATCGACAATCATAGACACTCGTACTGTAGGTTAGTATCGTTGGTTAGGATAAGCATCAAAATGGCGCCGCTGCCGGGGAGTGATGTTGTCTGAGAATTTTTAGTTTAATAGATTTTTTGTTCTTATTAGTTGTAGTGTCACTAATATTACTTTTAGTTTTGTTCTTCGTTGAGTTGTCAATTTATATGAGCATGGCTGAGAAGAGTAGTGGCAATTTGGTTGAAATGAGCCAAGGAGTCCAAAAGGACCTCACGCTGACCGCACTGGCATCTCAGCTAAACGACTTTGCCACCAAAATCTTAGAGGAGGAAGTCCAATGCAACAACAAGGGGAGCTATATATCCCTCATAAGCAAAGGAGGTATAGATATGGGGGGAATGGTGTCGAGGACACACTTCAAATCATTCTCCAAAAGATCACCGATCATGATCGTGTGTTGGAAGAAATAAAGGAGAATATTGAAGTGTTGAATCAAATGATTGGATCTCACTCTAGATCAATCCAGCTAATCAGGTCACTCCTGAGTTTTGCAGTGCCTCATCTCCACCCAAATGACACATTGGGGTCACCTAGTGACACTAGGGCCAACCCCAATAACGGAGAATGAGAAAGGACTTGTGTCGTGCCACGACGTTAACTAAGGTGCTTCTTAGGAAGCAACCCAAGGTGATGTTGTTTTAAGTTATTCTGTTCGAATAATGGTGTGCTGATTTTGTAGGTTAAAGTGAAAAAGATGTTGAAAGTGCAAGTTGGCGAGTCAAGGATCCAGTTGGCGAATCATCGAACCTATCGGCGATTCCGATTTAATCCGCCGTTATGACCCCAAAATAAGGGATGTCCTATAAAACTCGGTGAGATGAGTATACGTTTGGCGCATAGCCGAGTTGATCGGCGACAAGACTAACGTCGCCGAATGGCCGAGAACTGAACGGTTATATAAAACCAAAGGTCAAATTTTTGAATCTCTCACTTTCCCTCATTTCAAGCTCCTCAAAATAACACCAAAGGTACTTTTTCCTAGATTTTTGCCTTCCATTAGTATTTTAGTCTGTGACTAGTGTTTGGGGTAGGATTTCTTTGCTACCTAGGGTTTCAAAAAGCAATTTGATCAGCATCAAAGGTTAGTCTCTAAAACTCCGAACTTATTTTTGATAATTTTGCACTCTCTTGCAATTTTAGTACTATGATGATGTGTGATGAGCCTCTGTGATAGAAATAGGGTTTTGTGATGCTATTGTTAGTTCAAAAATTTTGTCTGAAAATGCTTTAATAGTCGATTGCCTTCTTGTTTGTGCTTTAATTTGAATGAACTTGAAGTGGGTGTTGCGTAATCGTTGTTAGGTTGGTCTTGCTAAATAATGAAATTGAAGTGGCCCATATTTGTGCTAAATAACAAAAAGTGCTCAATGAAGGAATGGGTGACGATATTCCTAAGGGTAATCTTAGTTAAATAGCCAAATTTGGAAAAATCGGAAGAAGTCTGAGTATTCCGAGGTGATGGGAAGTATCGATCTTGTGTAAATTTTATGTATGCATACTTTGATTTCGTTTCCAGGGCTTGTAAGGTCAATTCTAAGAAGTGGGTTGAAATATAGGCACGTTGAATCATTTGGCGAGTTGGGCCATGCTCACCAAATGACTCGACGGTTCGCCTACTGCTCTTAGATCCCCCTTCATTTATGTTAATAGTGCTGAGAGATCTGTAACTTTTGGCGGACACATTCGTGATCGTCTAAACTAGTCGGTGACTCGCCGATAGGACTTTAGACCTCCCTTTGCATGCCCCTTTTTTCCTCATTCACTGTAGCTTCTGACAAACAACCTTGTCGTCACTAAAACTAATCGGCGTCTCACCTAATAAATTTTTTCATCGCTACTTTGCCTATATTTCAAGCTAATTTCTTCGGCAAGTTCGACCTAGATCGCCAAAGAGATTTGGCGATTTGCTGACTGGATCGGTAAGTGCTTCTACAATAAGATTCTTTGTGTTTGAGTTGAGTTTCGCCTAATCTCTTGATCTTTTGCAGATACGGTATGCACATACTTAAACGAGCTACCTTAGAAAAAGGCAAAGGGAATTACAATCAATGAATGAGGATCACGACCTTCACAGAAAAGAAAGCAAGATCTCCCACTGGGAGATAAAGGCAAACAAAAGAAGCATATCGCTAGAAAAGGGTCAGCTATTGAGATAGATTTTTCTGAGCCGGAAGATGAACAACCCTTGATTCACCGACATAATAGGCTCATGGATAGACCTCAATCAGCACCTATCAAAGTTACATCAGCTGCAATTACTCCGACTACGGAATCAGTGCCAAACTTGGCACCATCTTCAGTGGCCCCTGCACTCTTTGTAACTCCACATCCACCCAAATTGCTGAACATATTGAAAGGCGATGGTTTATGAACCATTCTAGAATAGAAGTTACTATTTGTGGAGGCTTTGGAAGGTAAGCATGCTGAGGTGCTTGACAGGCTCAAGTATCATGAGTTCGAGCAGTTCACTAGGCCACGGGGCCAATACATCCCCTCCTAGGTTCATGAATTCTACTTAGCCTATAGGGAGTTAATCCTGAAAAATAAGAAAAATCCTAGTGAGTTCGGACTAGTGAAGTCGGTTATGATTAGAGGCAAGGAGGTAGAGTGTCACAACGAGCATATCAATGATATACTAGGTTGACCGCTGCACTCGGTACTGCCCTACCAGGGTCTGCCTATTGTTCCGTCCCTGGATGATTTGAAGGGTTCGTTAGCTTTGATGATTTCTGACATCACCCCGAGGAGGTTGGGTGCGAGAGCTTCGATTGAAAAGAGGGATATGAACATCACCTCCCAATAATGCTTTGGTTTCATTAGCAGCACTATCATGCCATCCCAGAACGAGTCCATTCTGCATCATCCCAAGGCGACTTTCCTTGGTTCTATCATGGCTAGGAGGCAGATCGACCTGGGACTGCTAGTTTTACAAGATATGGCTATGAGAGCCAAACAAACACAGACATCTCTGCCTTTTCCTATTCTGATCACCGAGTTATGTCGGCGTGCTGGAGTACCCCGAGACCCTGCCAGCGATATAGAGGTCACCCCGTCTTTTTCAATTGATATTCGGCGTATAAAGGTCGAGTTCACACGAGAGAAGATTGACAGGAGGATAGCAGCCCCAACAGATAGTTTTCCAGAGGACGATGTTGAATAATTGCCAGCAGAGGCATCCTCATCTACTCCAGCTTCGGAGCCTTCAGGTATACCATCTCCTTCTTCCCCTTCATGTACTCCAGGTACATCCTTTTCCTCCTAGCCTGCCAGCATCACTCAGGCCATAATCCTAAAAATAGGGATGTTGGCCTATTCAGCTGATGTGAGAGCTACTCGACTTGAAAAAAAGTCTGTTCCAGGGATGATCAACAGGGCCATACTAGCAGCACTTACCCCACTTCAGACCGTTGTTCATTCCCTGACAGCAAGAGTCATTGCTTGCGAGAGCAGACAGGGAAAATTCTCTGAGTTGGCAGCTTTAAAAGCCGAGATTGCAAGTTTGATGAAGGACGTAGACTACTTAAGTCTATTGACTTCACTTCACTAATAGAGAGGGCAGATGATAAGGATGCTCCTGAGAGCACCAGAGATGTGCAGGGGGATGGCGTAGCACATATAGAGTCGGATGCAGAGAACGATGAAGAGTTGTTATCAATGGATGTTGAGAAGACACAAGAGAGCAGAGATAAGGGCATATTCAGAGACTTTCCAAATCTTATAGAGACGGTTGTGCAGTTGGTGACCAAGACATTGCCGGCTGCGACGTCCACAGCAGCTCCTAGCGGATCTCGCACTGCTATTCAGTCAGAGACTACTCTGGGTACTAATGCCCATATACAGACTGCTCCATCAGCTACTGAGACCCTGATAGAGAGAGACTGTATAGACAGGATCTTCTTACACCCCCTATCTGTCTTTCTTTACTTTGCCTTTTGGATGTTGTACTATTTGCATTTGAGGACAAACACACTTATTTGTTGTGCGGTGAGGCCCACCTTGTTTTGTTTATTTCGGATACTTGTGTTTTGTGTATATATTTGGGTTGTTCTATGTCAAAATCATGTTTATCTGCTTTTAGAGGATGTTTGAGCTTGTGGCTCCGCTTATTGCTTATTTTTAATTCCAAAATTATTTTGACTTTTCCAAAATTTTTTGAAATTTTTGCATATTTTTGCCACCCCTCATGAGTTGAATGTGACTGTTCTTTTGCAAAAAATTGAGTCTCGGTTTCGATCAATACTGATGACTTAAATAGTGCTCTCAATTGAACGCATGAATGTACGGCTACGATGAGGTCAAATGAAGTTGCATAAATAATATGTGAACTTTTTGCATCTCGTTGTGATTAGCCATTTATTGAATTGATTCTCTTGTAATGACCATTGCACACTAGCAAAAATGTGTAGTCTTGTTTGATTTAAGTGTTGATGCCTTGTGTGATTAGCATGCTTTGAACCATGCATAAATAAACCTAGAATTTGCCCCGTTAGTCTGATTGATTTAGAAAGGTGTCCTTTTGAGATGATCTTAGGCAACTTTAAAGAGTGTGAGCCAAATTTAACATATACCTCTTTGTGGTCTACCCGTAAGCGTGTGAAACTCTTTTGAACACCCTTTGAGTCTTACCTTTCTTTGGAAGAACATTGATGAACCCTAGACCTTACTTGACCCACTACATATAATCCTCTTGATTTGTGGTTTAGCAAATAGCCAACTTAGGCGTTTGGCCTAAGTTGGGGGTATGGTGAAAAGGAAAAGGAGAAGTCAAGAAGTGCAAGATAAGTCCCCCTTAACCCATGGTGTTGCAGAACGATGGAAACCCCTTATAGAAAGAAAAAAAATTGTGGAATAAAATACAAAAGAAATCGGGTTTCCAAGAAATCCATGAAGGTGAATAAAAAGATGACTTAGAAGCACTAGAAAAAGAATTGATAAAGAAAGAGAAGGGAATGCCTTGAGAATACCACATCTCACGAGGAAAAAGTCACTGAGCCTGAATGACCATACCTTTGCACCCATTACAAGCCTTTGAAAGACATTTTTTATCTTGAGTGAGTCGAACCGAAGATCGATCGGAAAATAAGGGCAAGCCTATGGGTGAAAATATGCATTGTGTTCCTCTTTTTGAGTGTGAGCGTTGCATTTGATTCCTGATCTTGAATTGATTAACCTTTGTGTGTGAAGATGGAATCATTCTTTATGTGAGGGCATTTAGATACTTTTTATTGAGCTTGAACTTACACAAGTAGCAAGTATTGTGAGCATGAGAATCTTTGGTAATGGTGTGTCACAACTTGAATCTTTGAGTACACAATTGATCCTTGCATAAGTAAATTGAGTCTTGTTGTGTGCATTCATGATTGAGTCTTGTGTAGCACTGTTTGAGACACCCTTTTTGAACGGCTGAACTCAAGTTTTCTTGAGAACAAGCAAAAGTTTAAGTTGGGGGTGTTGATGAGTCCACAAATTGGACTCATTCAAGGCTTTATTTTGATAGAAATAGTGTCCTCAAATGCTTATTTTGTCTCAATATCTGACGAAAACTCGTAAGTTTCAGGTATTTGAAGTTTTAGTGGAAGCATGGACACTTAGGCGCCAAAAGGAACAAAAAGGCTGAAAAAAATGAAGAAGCTGAAGCCTGCGCATCACCAAGCACGTTTGGCGATTCACCGAAGGGACGCACTCCCCCCTTTGTTCCAGTACGCGAAGCCTTGAAAGAGAAGGATCAAAAAGGCGATGAAAGGAGCAATCGGCGTTTCACTGAATAATTCCGCAAAGCAGTACTAGGTCACCCAATGACACAGAGCACAACGATGTTGAAGGGTAGTGCAAGACGGCGACGAACTACACCAAAGGGTGAATCGCCAAGTTAATCGGCAATTCCGACTAACCTCGCTGAAAGATCCACCAACACTATTTTATGAAGTCTATAAATACTGAACTTGTTATTAATTTTTAAAGAGTCGAACATTTATTTTAATTTCCAGAATAGAATTGTACGTTTTGGGATATTTTCTCTCAAGTTTGGAGAGGATTTTTGGGAGACTTGAAGAAAGAAGGATTTCATCTTCCCCAAGTTGGAAGTGGGTCTTCTCCATTTTTGTTCTTTTGCTTAAATCAAGGTTTAATTCCTTATACCCATTTGATTTTAGTATCATTTTAGGTGTATTTTGTTATTTCTTTATGTGTGGCTAAAATCCCCCATTCTTGGGGTGTGATTTAGCAAATATATGTTGATATTGTTATTGGGTCTTGCTTGTTGATAGGATAGATTTATTTTAATGGTGATTTCACCTAGTGGTTGTGGTTTAATTTAATGGGTTTGTAGTTGCAAATACAAAACCACTCATTTCTTTTCGGCTTGCCCGAGAGAGAGGTCACGAATCCAAGTTCGCTAGACTGATGGCCTAAGGAGTAGGTCGACATGAGGTTCAGCCCAAGAGGGTGAGCCTTAGTCCCTATTCCTAACACTCAGCTCGAGAGGGTGAGCCTTAGTCCCATATCCTAACACTCAGCTCGAGAGAGTGAGTGGGGTAACGCATAGGCTGGCGTTCATGTGGCAAATGGGTGTTCGAGAGGAACAGATTTGGAACGGGGTACGTTGCCCGAGAGGGAACTTATTTCCATCTAAAGCTTAGCCTAGTCACTATTATCTTGCAAATTTCCTATCGAAAGCATGTACCCAACGATTTATTTCAACTTGTATTGCGGTCACACCCCAAGAACTTGTCCCAATACTTAATCTTCTTGTTATTTTTTTTTTGTTTTTACTACTTCTGACAAAACCCCCAATTCATAGTTGACACTTTTGTGTCACCCCTTTTAATTTACAATGTTTTTAATCGTTAATGTCTTTAGCTACAACTAGTTAGAAATAAATTTTATTTTTCTACTAATTCTCAAAACCATTTCCTTGGGACACGACCCTAACCCTCGATTGGGTTACTATATTATCGACGATCGTAGACACTCGTACTATAGGTTAGTTTCGTTGGTCACGATAATCATCAAAAATATAAGACATAATCCAAAATCACATGAAACACTTCATAAAACATCAATTATAAGCATAAGAGACAATATCATAATAATAAGAAAAGTCTCCAACATAAGCATCATATAAATATTATTCAACTCTTAGTCATTCTTTTCATAATAGGACTATTCTCAAGTAACCTCAAAGAATACTTGTGCAATGCATGAATACATTCACATACTGCATGGTCAAGACCTAGGCTTTCATTATCATAAGAGCACTATACTCCTAATTAACCCAAAGCATACTTGTGCAATGCATGAAAGGCATCCCATAATACCATTCACACTAAGCATAACCTTGAAGTCACCATATGCATACCCATCATTTACTTGGTCTCATTCTTTAGCTTATTTCATATAGACAAGGGAACTACCACCTTTAGTCAACATATCATAGAAGACAACTATAGCAACAACCCAAGCTAAACAAACATAATAAATGTCACACTTCATAAGTAGCTTCAAGTCATACTTGTGCAATGTATGAATACCATCCCATAGTACTATTTACACTAAGTACCACTTTAGGCTATCATACATACTCACTAGTTGGGGACTAGTCCCTCCTTTGTATTTGCCATTATTCATTTAAGGTACTTATCTATTTAGTACAAGGCAAGTCACAACACATAAACAAGTTCTATTTTTCAATTCAAGGCTACCAAGGAATAGCATCCTAATAGGCTAGACCAAACTAGTCAGCTTGCTAACATAACTAGGTTATGCTAAACTAACTACCTTGGAAGTCATACTATCATGCAAGTTCAAGATATTATAGGAAGGGTATAAGTGTTCCCTTCTAGCTACCAAGAAGTAGTCTTAGACCAACTAAGTCATGCTACCCTTGCAAGCACACTACAATGCTAATGCAAGCTACCCTTAGGAGAGTATGATTCCTAAATCCTAAGATATCCTTAGAAGAGTATGATTCATCAATCCTAAGCTATCATGAAATGGTCTTGGCCAAACCAAGTGATGATATCATGAAGGTATCCTAAAAATGCTAGTTCAAGCTTCCCTTAGGTGAGTATAGATCCTCAATCCTAGGTTACCATGACTACCACTAATTCAAGCTACCATGAAATGCATCTTACAATGCTAAGTCAAGCTACTCTAGGAGAGTATGGATCCTCAATCCTAAGCTACCAATCTTGATCTTGTCTTACCAAGTCAAGCTATACATAAAGGGAACATATGTCACAACTTCAAGCTATTCTAATCTAACATTCTTTGATTCATTTAGGTGATTAACTTTTCAACCTAGAATCATTCTATGTGAGATAACCTTGCACCTCCTAGCATATTTATGCCTAAGTGTGTAAATGAGAATATGCTTTCAACAATACACAACAATATCACATCATATTAGCTTTACCCTCAAAGCCCTAACATTGATGACTACAAGCCTTATTCTCAATTTTTACTTCTTACTAGCATCATTATACCTAGATTTCAAGGTATTCTAATCACATCCTGCATTAGTAAGTGATTCTAGTCATAATTGATCATAAAGGTTCAATTTCAACTTTGCCAGTTATGATCCATCATATACAATAAAGTCTCGTTCAATTCATGTCTATATGTTCCTAACTTTTAACAATTACTACACATGATATTAATTCTAGAAGATCGCCGATGAATCCTCAATTTCACCTCTCATGGCATAAACCCACACAATATCAAATTCATTAATTAGACTAGGGTTAACCATAGGAATCACATAAATTCATCATAATATCATAATTCAATGCTAAATCAATCATAATTAAGTCTTATCTACTTGATTGGAATCATACTTAAACACTACCCACAATGTACGAAGAAACCCTAGGTAGAATTGGATTTTAACTTCACAATTGGGGGAAAATCTTGGGGGCTCTATGGGTGGAAGAACCCATAGATTAATAAGCTAACATACCTTGATTCAAAGCCCTCACAAAAGCTTGAAACAATAGAGGAAATCTGCCTTAGCTTCCTTCTCTTCTTCTTCTTCTTCTTCACTTCTAGAGGGAGAATTTCTTGAGAGAATTTGGGGTCTTGGAAGAATGATTTAATTCACTTAGTTTAGGGGTCTATTAGGATTATATAGGTGGCTTAATAACTAACTAACCGACCTTAACCCCTAACTAATTACCAATTAACCCCTAAGCCCCTAACTTAAAAAATAATTTTTCTACAAATCTGCCTCTCCCACGAGACCAAACCCACAGACTGTGGGTGGGTACACGGACCGTACTGGTCACTCATGGGTGAAGGTATGGGGCTTAAAGTTTCAGCTAAGCTCAGGCCTTGACCCACAACCCTTTCCCATGGGGCGTGGGTCCATCCATAGCTCGTGGATGCCCTTCGTGGGAGGCCACTATTTTTGACAGCTTTTGGGCTGTTTTGGAGTCCTCCTTAAGCACCCCCTTGGTTGATCCTAGGGGGTTTGTTCCTTTAAGCCCTAACCCTAAAATCCTCATTCTAAATACGAGAAGTCGTTTTACGACTCTACCCCTCATATCAAATCCTAAAACCCGAACACACGGCTCTAAAACCCTCTAGTTTAGTTCACTAGTTTTATGGGTATTACAATATCTCCCTCTTGGGATCATTCGTCCTCAAATGATGATTCTAAACACTTCTTAGGGTCACAACTCTAAACTAGCAGCCCATCATGCATGCAATACATCTAAATGCACACAACCAAGGAAGACTACTTCAATTCAAAGCTAAACATATTTAATGCAACACAAGGGAGTAGGAACTACATCTAACAACCCCAAAATGCATGAAATTCTATATTTACTCATTGCCAAGGAGGAACTACTATCTCCTATCTAAAACATGCTCAACACACACTCACAGAGCCTAAATGCAATTTACTCTCAAAAAACATTTATTGAAGGAGAAATCTTTCAACTCAAAACTAAGGCATGCTCATTAATTCATCTCATGAAGTCTATATGCAACCCTACTGAAATGCACTACAACATGAGTCAAAACAATGCATATAAGTCATTTCTATCAAGACCTAAGCATTTTGATGAACATGCATATTAGGAAATCATGGCAACACATAAGCACACAATAACCTTGTTAGATAGGCACACCATCTCCCCCATGGGAGTAAGCCTATACAAACTCTTGTAAACATCATTCATACTAAAGACAACTTCAAAGTCCAATGTAACAAGTAAAAAAAAGACAAGAAATATCGAAATTACTAAAGCATAAAACACGTACCAGAAGCAACTTGGGGAGATCACTCTTGATCTTCTCTAGATTGGAGAGCATAAAACCTATTCTTCTTTTGAGGCTCCGGATCTATACCACTAGTGGCAACTTCCTTACCCTCTCTTCTTGTAGCCTTCGCCTTTGGACAATCTTTCATCTTGTGGCTACTCTCACCATAATTAAAGAAACCCTCTCTACCGGCCAAACACCTACCCTCATGCCTTTTACCACACCTAGCACAAAGGGGCCATAGGGACTCATTACCTATCCCTTGTGGCCAAGGGGTAGACACCCTCTCATCTTTATGCTTAGGAGCATTAGAAAAACCTTGTCTGGAAAACGTTTGTCGATTTCTAGAGAGACATGTCCATCAGACCCATCATGAAAGGACTTAACATTATCCATCCTAAACCTCTTTTTCTCCTTAGATTTTTCCTCTTCAAGTTTATGTTCCTCCATTTGTTGAGCATACACCATAAGACGTGAGATATCCATATCATCATGGGGCATTGCCATACGACATTCTTTTGCTACTATGTGGGACACCCCCGTCACAAACCTACTCGTCATATCCCTCGAACTTGCTACCATAGATGGAGAATACTTAGACAATAGAGTAAATTTCAAGGAATACTCCTTAACAATCATACTACCTTGCTTAAGGTTAATGAACTCTTCTACTTTAGCTTCCCTTAACTCTCGGGGAAAAAACCTATCAAGAAAGCCTTCTTAAGCAACTCCCAATCCATGGGATCCACTTCTACCGGCCTACCATCTTTCCATTGTTCATACCATATTTGGGCAACATCCTTCAATTGGTAAGCGACTAGTTCCACTTTTTCTACCGAAGTCACCCCCATGATAGCTAGCACCTTATAAACCTCCTCTATAAACCCATTAGGATCCTTTTCCACTTTGGAGCCACAAAATTCTAGAGGGTTCATCCTCAAAAATTCACTCACCCTAGAAGCAGTCATCCCCCTTATTGGGTTCATGGAGCTACTATCTCCCTATTGATTTGAGCCGTCACAGTTTGGACTTGAGTAGTCAAAGCTTGGACCAACATTTGGAGAGCCGACCTAATCTCTGCATTAGACATATCTGGATGATCAATTGGAGATTAAGGAGGAGCTTGGTGTATGGAACTTGGAGAGGAAACTCTTGCTCCACATTTCCTTCCTCCTCTCTCCTAGCATTTGCCCTTGTATTAGCCATACCTTGAAAAACCATAAGGCACGGTTTAGAAGAAGGACCTACTAAAGCCAAACTCTATGGCACGACTTAGAGAATGAGTGAGATTTCGTAAACATCATATAGCCTCCTATTCATAAATGTGGCGTGCTTCACATTTATAAAGAAGACTCTACTAGTCGTGGTTTGAGACATCCTAGAACAACTCTAAACCTTGTAGTTTGATTACCAAGTTTGTCACGACCCAGGGGTACACCCTAGATGTAACATGGCGTACTTGACACTGAAGGGGTCTCATACAAGCCCATAGCATATCATAACATAAGATAATATAAAAGTACAAAAATTTTAAAAACTTCTATCCATACAATCGAAGTCTTTCTAAAATGCAAGCGGAAGTCTTTACTACACTTTTGTCTCAAACAATCTAAACTCAACTTGAATTTAAAACCTTTGGGATACAGCCCATACAATAGTCTCAACTTGAAAATAAAAGACATAAAAGAACTAGTGGGTTTGTCATCGAAGCTATGAGGACTCACCAAGATCTTCAATTCTTTTTCTCCTGGGAAACCTATCTCTAAGAATAGAACTCAAGTCTCCAAATCCTACATTTGATGAGAAGGTAGGAAAAGTATGCGTTAGTACAAAATGTACTAAATATGTTAGCTAGCATAATCATAAGAGTAGAAGATAAGGGTTAGTCAACAAAAGACATAATCCAAAATCACATGAAACACTTCATGAAACATCAATCATAAGCATAAGAGACAATATTATAATAATAAACAAAGTCTCCAACATAATCATTATATAAACATTATTCAACTCTTAAATCATTCATATCATAATAGGACTACTCTCAAGTAACCTCAACGTATACTTGTGCAATGCATGAATAGCATCCCATACTACCATCTAAGCTAATTATCCATTTTTGGGTATCTGAATTATAGTGTATATGCATAGTCAAGACCTAGGTTATCATTATCATTAGAGAACTATACTCCTAAGTAACCCAAAGCATACTTTCGCAATACATGAAACCATCCCTAATACCTTTTTGTAACAACCCGTAAAATGAATAGGTGAAACTAGAGCCAAACTAGTGTGTGGTTGAGTTGATGTGAGGTTTGAGGGTGTAAAATGTTGTCTCGAGCTATGGTTGAGGGGCTTAGGGGTTAAAAGTCAAGGTACGACTCCCCAAGGACCACCCTATGGGTCCTTGAGAATCTAAATCCTAACCCCAAAGAAACAAAAAACTGCCCAAAGTATGGTAACCTACGGAAGGGGACCTACGCCCCGTAGGTAAATCCATGCCTCGTGGATGGCCTCCGTAGGTCAAGCCCCCAAAATGTGAGTTACAGAACCAAATCACAGTTTGCCATAATGGCCCGTGATCCCATCCACAGTTCATGGATGGGGTTTTTTGAATGGTAACTGTGTTGCTGTCTTGGACTCACCAAGGTTGGTCTAGTTTGGTAAATTCATTTTAAGTCTAGTTTAGTTAATGGATGATTTTTATTAGTTATTAAGATTTTTTAAGATTTTTTAAAGTATTAAACTCTATTTTAGAATTCATTATTTCAAATCACCCCCAAGTTAGAAACCTCTCCTCTAAAAAAATTATCTCTCTAGAAACCTCCATTAGAGGTGAAAAGTTAAGCTCTCAAGGTCAAGGGTTCATCTTTTTGAAGGTATTTTCGTGGAATTCTTCCATAAAAGGTATGGTGGTCTTCATCCTTGGCTTAGTTTCTTTCAAGGAGTCAATTTCAAAAGTGAATTCAAGTCTCCAATGTTCTCCCCAAAACCCTAGTTTTCAATCTATTCATGGGTTCGATTCCAAAAGTTTTTCAAAGGCTTTATTACATTGAATTATGAATGAATTGAGGATGTAACAGTGAATTAACAAGATTTCTTCCTTGAACCCATGTTTCCCTCCTAATTTCTAATTTGTAATTTGTGAATGTGAAGTGATTGGTCAAGATAGCATGTTGAATTATTTATGTTTATATTGATATAAATTATTGAAATTATGTCAATTCTCATGCCTAATTATAGTATTTCAAGGTTTGTGGGTGAATGTGATCCATGTCCTTGAAAGGCAAGTTCATGAAGGATCCTTGTATGATTATGATGTGAAGGATATTTATGTGAATTCAATGATAGTATGATGATTATGTTTAGAGTGTAATTGTGTTGTTGGTGAAAGCATATTCTCAATTAACACTCATGAATGATGATGATGGAATGTGAAGGGTTTCTTCTATGTATTGTATATCTTGAATTGGTAGGCTTATGCATCCTCTTCTTGTATAGATGAAAGTTATATGATGATGTATCTTGAATTGGTGCTTAGGCATCCTTTTCTTGTATAATGAATGTATCTTGACTTAATGTCACAATGTCTTGAATCGATAGACCTAATCTTGGTAGCCTTTCATGAATGAAGGAATGAATGATGAAGTATTCTACGCTAAACCTTGGATCGGTAGACCTAACGTTGGTGTCCCTTCATGATGAGTCTAGGAACTAATGTGATGCTAAAACCTTGGATCGGTAGACCTAAAGTTGGTGGCCCTTTATTGTGTGAAATGATGAACCTTGAAGTGGTAGACCTAATGGTGGTGGCCCTTTCTACGAAAGTCAATGAGCTATCCTTATAATGTACCTTGAAGCGGTAGACCTAATGTTGGTGGCCCTTTCATGTGCAATGTATCTTGGGTTGGTAGGCCTAATATTGGTTGCCCTCTCAAGTACAACATTGTAATGGAAATGAAACTACTCTATGGGAATGTAGGCTAAGCACCGAGAGGATATGTTAAGATGGAAATTCTCCTTACGTTAGGCCAGATTTCAATGAACATCTTTCTTATCCTATAACAATGTGACCACATAGGTCCTAGCTAGTGGATCCACATATGCTAAATGTACCGGTCTTACCTTAGGCAAGTAGACCACCTCTTTACGGTGTGGGGCTTTATGACACTAGATTCTATGGTTTGCTCTCATGGTCTATGTCGGTTAAACGCCTATTCCTATCATGAGAGATGTGCATTATGGTTTCTTGATGAGTTCTATGAAGTGTGGGTGGTAGTATGGGATGACATCCATGCATTGCACGAGTAGGCTTTGAGAGGTTCATAGTGAGTTCTCTAAGTCTTAATGTCTAATGTATGAAAGTGCTCTTAATGAAGTTGATGAAAAATGTTGACTCTTATATGCTTAAATGAGATGTCATATGCTATATTTGGATTGTATTATGAGTTACTTCCTTGTCATGAGTTATTGAGTATGAATGTGCCTTGTCTATGGTGGCTTCAAAGAAGTACTTAGTGTGAGCAGTAGTATAGGACGCTACTCATACATTGCACAAGTATGACTTAGAGTTGCCCTAGATGGTGTTCCTTATGTGATGATAAGACTTATGAAATGTTTATGTCTCTTATGTATGAGTATTGTGCAAAGATGGAAAGGTTTAATGGTAAGTTCACTTTTGGTGACCTTAATGTGGTATCTAGTCTAGATGGTGGTATGGGACGTTATTCATACATTGCACAAGGTATGGCTTAGGGTTACCTGAGGTGAAAGCTTAGTGCAAAGGAATGGCTTATATGTTGATTATGTCTCCAATGTGTTGAAAGGACTTGTATGTTGGTTATGTTTGAATATTATGCCTCTTATACTTATGTTCATGAAGTTTTATCAAAATGGCATAAAAGCATGACTTTCAAATAAAATGTATGTTTTAAGTATGGTTTTTTCATGGCTATCATACTTAGTACTTTATTGTGCTAACCCATATTTCTCTTATTTTACTACAAGTGTAGGTTCCGGAAAGTGAGTTCCTTTCTCTCTAGTTGAAGCTTGGATTTGAGATTCTCAAAGACTAAGTGGTATGTCCTCATAGATCGAGGACAAGTACTTGATGTTTCCATTTCCTTCATGTAATAGACATTTGTTAGACTTTCGATTGTAAAAGGTCGTGACCCTACTTGTGTTTCAGATATTTTTGCTAGATGGCCATATGAGAGAATAGACTTCCGTTGTGTTTCATGTGTTTTAAATGAGTATTTTGATTGTATGGTTTTAAAGAAAGTTTTAATTCTGTACCGTTTTCCTTATATCGAATGATATGAATGTTATGAGGCTTGTATGAGACTTTTCGAAGTCTTGTACGCCGTGTCACATGCAGGGTCTAGACTCGGGTTGTGACAAACATGGTATCAGAGCACAGGATTTTGAAAATGGATTTTAGGATTGATGTCTCACAAGCCATGTCTAGTAGAGTCTTGTTCATCAGTGTGAGTCACGACACATCTATGAGTGAGAGGTTATAGGACGTTAGAAAGTTACACTTCTTCATTCTTCAAGTCATGCTATATAGTTTAACTCTAGAATGTCTCTTTTTTATTCCTTATCCGATGGTCTTTAGGGTATGACCATTTGAAAGGCTTATGCTAGAAAGAATGAGGGAGGAAGGTTGGTTGTGATGCCAATTATGGCTATGTGACTTGTTGGATTTGAGGTGATAGATTGTGATGTTGTCTTTAGTTTGAATGGGTTGCTTTATGATTATGCTTAGATGATGGTAGAACCCGGCTTAGTTATGATGAATTTTGAGGTATGTTGAAAGATTTGATGAATTAGGTGTTTTATAAATGTCTTGATGGGTTGATTGAGTAGACTTCTCTAAGAAAGGTAGAAGTGTAATTCACCTTGGGTTAGAATCATCTTGTGTGATGAGTGTGAAGGTTTAACGATGTTTAGCTCCGACCATAGAATGGAAAAAAGTGAAGTTTAAAAGAGTTTGTATAGGCTTACTCCCAAGTGGGGAGGGGGGGACGATGTGCTTAGATGGTAAGGTAATTGAGTGTCCTTGATGTTCATTGGTTAGGCTTGCTTGATAATCTCACCTTAAAAGGTGTAGTGAGTTTGAGGAGTTTATACCTGATGTGGTAGACTCATATGAGACCTTGAGTGGTGTTGGTAAGGTTGTTTGTGAGCAAGAGTTGCTTAATGAAGACCTTCCTAGTTTAAAAGCAATGGTATGTTGATAGTTCCTTAAGGTTGTTGATGTTGTATTGAGGTTCCTATGTTGTTTTCATGTTAGCCTTAGTTGGATTTACTTCTAAGTGGGGGATAACAATTTGAATAGTAAGGTTGTTGAGAGTTCTGATAACCTTATCTCTTTCCTTCTATTCTTATTCAAGTTGGAGACCAAGAGTTCCTTGTAGCTTGTTTCATGATTTGGAGTCATGTGTGAATATGTGTTTCCTTGGTCTCCTTATGTTATGCATGTTCTTGATGAATTCATGTTTAAATGAGAAAATGAATTAATATGAATTATGTTCCTCATGTTGATGTGCACTTAGTATGAGTTGTCAATATGCTTCATGAGGTGATTTGTTGAACATGACTAAATGTGCTTTTATGAAGAAATTGCATAATGTGCCTAATGATGTTATGATGACCATAAGTTGAGTTGGAGAAGGTAATTCCTCCAATGTAATGAGAAATGTTGAAGTTATGATGCTTAATGAGTTTGTAGTTGTAGTTCCTACTTTATTGTGTTGCACTGAGCTTTTTGATGTGGAGTTGATGTTTCCTCCTAGTTTTGCGCATGGATTATAATGTTGCATTCATGATGGGCTGATAGTGAAATGACCCATAAGGTTCTTTTAAAAATGTGCTTCGGAAGTTACCGGAAACTTGTTTAGCTAAATAAAAAAAATCCGTTTCGTTTTTTGAAAATCCAACTTCATATTCTTGTTCAGGGGGTCAAATTGAGTGGGAAATGGGTCTAACCCAAATTTTAGAGCAACCGTATCAAAATCCGAAATTTCCAAGTGAAGCCTTTTTCGAGGGTCTACTTTGGAGGGTCATATCTCCTAGCACACAAATAATTGGGTGGCCCATAACATATCCATGGAAAGCCCTTTGAGTTAGCTACCTAACGCACTTCGTTTCACCTCATTCGGAGTTCGGACGAAGAAGTTATGCCCATTTTCGTAAAATCTGTCCGGCAGGAAATGCAATTTCCAGTGAGCGTTTTTACTGTTCACCCGCCTCATTTTTTTTTCTAAGTGTTGGACCATTTTTCCAAAGGGCATATGTTATTTCCTATATACCATTAGTTCAATTCCCATCTCTAAAACATTTCCCAAAACACCTCTCCCATACTTAGACACATTTTCTCTCAAGTTCTCTCAAGAACCCTAATCCAAAACCTTCCTCAAGATTGAAGAGACTCTTGCTCCAAGTTCCAAGCTTCCATTGAAGACACTCTCAAGACCTTCATAAGAACTCAAGGTATGTGGTGTTGAACTCATGGGTCCTTCCACCCATAGTGCCTAGACTCTATTCTACTCACTAATTCATGGTTTAAGTTAAGATTCATAAATTAGTCTTGTTCTTTGTAATAATTTCCTGCACATTGAATTTTAAACATGAAAAGTGATTGTTTTGAGCATGTTGTGACTCTAGAACTTGAATCTAAATTTGGAATGGATGTGGAGATTTTCATGTGGTATTGTGGGTGTTAAAAGGTGTTGTTGTAGGTTGTTCACTGGTTTGGCTGCATAATTACTACCCTATTTTCCATGCTCTTTGATTCCATTACATGCCTTCAAGGTGTTTGACAAAATGTCCAACTATGGAGAATTGATGAATCGATGCTTTAAAGCTTGAGTTATGAGATGTATGGCAATCCAGAGATGTGTTGATGACAAACTAAGCTTGTGTATATGTTCATTCCATACGTGAGATTGCATTAGAGCCTAATGGGAATTTCCTATATAAAGTGTTGCATGACCATGCCCGGTCCGGGGGAAAAGAACCGGACAACCATGTGAGAGGTTTATATCTCACCACCTAGGATGCTTGGGGTGTGACCAACATCAACCATGTGAGAGGTTTATATCTCACCACCTAGGATGCTTGGGGTGTGACCAACATCAACCATGTGAGAGGTTTATATCTCACCACCTAGGATGCTTGGGGTGTGACCAACATCAACCATGTGAGGGGTTTATACCTTGCCACCAGGGTGTCCGGGTGTGAACGGCATCCCCCATCCTAAGTTGGGGTTATAGATTGGTTGGATCATGCATACACATATGATATCTACTATTAGTATAGATTTACTTAAACATGTTTTGACTTCACTTTGATCATGCATCCTCATATTGTTATTCATAATGCCTATGAAACTATTTCTTGTATTTCGATTGTGTCCTTGTCTATTGTTGTGTTGCACCCCGCATACTTAGTACATTCCAAGTACTAACGCATATTTTGCCTACATGATGTCACCATGTAGGGACCGGAGCTACTCTTGATCCTTCTCTCCATTCACGTGGCTAGTACGGTGCTTATCCGAGTTTGTTGGTGAGTCCTCAATGATTCGAGGGCTATGTTATGTTTCCTACTCCTATGTTTTGAGACTTTAGCTTGCAATTGTATTTTGACTATGAGGGGAGCCGGTAGTATGTCATGGCCCCCGTCCTATCTATGTATGTAGAGGTGTGCGTTGGACAAGTATTTTGTAAATGAGCTTGACTCTTGTTCTATGATGTCATTTTGAAATGGTTTGCCCTTAGTCCCTATTTCCCGTTAATTAATGTTGATTGTACTTCCGCGACCGATGAAGTGTGATGACAAGTTTGAGAGGCTTGTTTGGGGTTCCTTCGGGTTCCTCATTCGCCATGTCACGTCTAGGCCCTAGGCTTGGGTCGTGACAAGCTTGGTATCAGAGCACTAGGTTGTTAAATCCTCGGAGTCCAACACACCGCGTTGAGTAGAGTCCTAATCATGGTTGTGAAGCGCGCCACGACTATGAATGGGAGGCTACAAAACGTTTTAGGAAAGGTTTCCCTTCTTCATGTTCTATGTCGTGCTTAGAGTGCGATAAGGTGATTCCTCCCTAACGCTTGTTCTTTGGATTGCTAGATCATCATGCCAAACATGAGGGGAAGACGGGCCCGATCACCGGAAGAGCCACCCACCAATGGTGAGCTCCGTGATGCACTCACCATGCTTGCACAAGTGGTAGCTAACCAAGTGCAACAAGGAGCCCAAGCTCCTCGAACTACCACCCCGGGGGAAAGGGTGAGAGATTTCATGAGGATGAACCCTCCGGTCTTCCATGGTTCAAAGGTGGATGAGGACCCGCAAGAGTTCATCGATGAGGTATGCAAAATCTTGACCATTATGGATGTTGGTGCTTGTGAGAAGGCGGAATTGGCGGCCTACCAACTCAAGGGGGTTGCTCAAATTTGGTTTGATCAATGGAAGGGTGAGAAAGGTAATGGCTATGTGGTGTTGTGGGAGGAGTTTAAACTTGCTTTCCTTAATAGGTTCTTCCCTCTTGAGCTTAGGGAGGCAAAGTTGGTGGAGTTCATGAACTTGAAGCAAGGAGCTATGAGTGTGAGGGAGTATGCCCTCAAATTTGTCCAACTCTCCAAGTATGCACCTCACTTGGTGGCCGACTCTAGGTCGAGGATGAACAAATTTGTGATGGGTGTATCCGACTTGGTTAGTGAGGAGTGTCGGTCCGCTATGCTCATTGGAGATATGGATTTGTCTCGGTTGATGACTTATGCCGAGCAAATGGAGGAGGAGAAATTGAGGAAGAGAAGGGGGCACGAGGCCAAGAGGGCCCGATTGGAGAATAGGTTCCCTAAGGGTGCTAGATTTCATCAAGGCCGAGGAAACCCTCATGTCAACCGGGGATTTGCTATCAATGTTCCTAGACCTCAAGGGGGAGGTGAAGTGGGTTCTATGGATGTATGCCCTAAGTGTGGGAGGAAGCATGGTGGTCCTTGCATGAAGGGTTCGGGTGCTTGCTTTGAATGTGGAGAAGTGGGTCATAAGAGGTTTGAATGTCCCAAGATCCGCAACAAGGTCCGAAGTGCTAACACTACTCCTTTGGGTAGAGGTGCTTCTCAAAGTGGTGCCCCAAGGGACAATCGATTTTATGCTTTGCATGGTAGACAAGGTGTTAATGAGACTCCGGATGTGGTGACCGGTATGTTGCAAATCTTTGATCTTGATGTTTATACTTTGATTGATCCGGGTGCCACCCTTTCCTTTGTTACCCCCTTAGTTGCTAGAAAATTTCATGTCGAGTCGGAATTGTTGCATGAGTCATATGAAGTATCCACTCCCATTGGTGTCTCTATTGTTGCTAGAAAAGTGTATAGAAATTGTCCGGTTTGCATATTAAATAAGTTGTTGCCTTGTGATCTTGTTGAGTTGAACATGGTGGATTTTGATGTTATTCTTGGGATGGATTGGTTGCATGCATATTATGCTTCTATTGATTGTAGGACTCGTAAAGTCAAGTTCCGATTTCCTAATGAACCCGTCCTTGAGTGGGAGAGCCGGGATGTTGTGGTGAAGGGGAAATTCATTTCTTGCATTAAAGCCCATAGGTTGATTTCCAAAGGGTGCTTGTACCATATTGTGAGAGTCAATGATGTGGAGTCTAAAGTCCCTCCTATTGAGTCTATTCCGGTTGTTAATGAGTTTCTAGATGTCTTCCCAGAAGACCTTCCCGGTGTCCCTCCCGAAAGGGAGATAGATCTTGGTATAGACCTCCTTCCCGATACTCAACCTATTTCTATCCCCCCTTACCGTATGGCCCCGGCGGAGTTGAAAGAGTTGAAAGAGCAATTAAAAGATTTGTTAGAGAAGGGGTTTATTAGACCTAGTCATTCTCCCTGGGGTGCTCCGGTTTTGTTTGTGAAGAAGAAAGATGGGTCTCTTAGAATGTGTATTGATTATCGACAACTTAATAGGGTCACCGTCAAGAATAGGTATCCTCTTCCAAGGATTGACGATTTATTTGACCAATTGCATGGGGCTAGTCACTTCTCTAAGATTGATCTTCGGTCAGGGTATCATCAAGTGAAGGTGAGGGAGTGTGATATTCTCAAGACGGCCTTTCGTACTAGGTATGGGCACTATGAGTTTGTGGTGATGTCTTTCGGGTTGACTAATGCTCCGGCTCTCTTTATGGATTTGATGAATAGGGTTTTCAAACCCTACCTTGATTCTTTTGTGGTGGTGTTTATAGATGACATCTTGATCTATTCTCGGGGTGAGGAAGAGCACAAGGGTCACTTGAGGGTTGTACTCCAAAGATTGAGGGAAGAGAAGTTGTACGCTAAATATGAAAAGTGTGAGTTTTGGTTGAAGGAAGTTGCTTTCCTAGGCCATGTGGTGTCGGGGGATGGTATTAAGGTGGATCCTAAGAAGACCGATGTTATTAGGAATTGGCCTAGACCTTTGACCCCGTCGGATATAAGGAGTTTCTTGGGTTTAGCGGGTTATTATAGGAGATTTGTGGAAGGGTTTTCTTCTCTTGCTTCTCCTATGACTAAGTTGACTCAAAAGAAGGCTAAATTTGTGTGGTCGGATGAGTGTGAGGAAAGCTTCCAAACTTTGAAAGAAAGGCTTGTGTCCGCTCCTATTTTGTCACTTCCGGATGGGTTAGAAGGTTTTGTTGTTTATTGTGATGCTTCCCGTATTGGTTTGGGTTGTGTGTTGATGCAAAGTGGTAAGGTTATAGCCTATGCTTCTAGGCAACTTAAGGTTCATGAAAAAAATTACCCAACCCATGATCTTGAATTGGCCGCCGTGGTTTTTGCTTTAAAGATTTGGCGTCATTATTTGTATGGGGTGCATGTTGATATCTTCACCGACCATAAGAATCTCCAATATGTGTTCACGCAAAAAGATCTTAACTTGAGACAAAGGAGGTGGTTAGAATTCCTTAAGGATTATGATATGAGTGTTCACTATCATCCGGGGAAAGCTAATGTGGTGGCGGATGCATTGAGTAGAGTGTCCATGGGTAGCTTGGCTCATGTGGAGGAAGGTAGTAAAGAGTTGGCTAAGGAGGTCCATCGGTTGGCCAAATTGGGAGTTAGGTTAGAAGGGGTGGATAGTGGAGGAGTAGTTGTTGTTGATGGTTCAAGGTCTTCCTTGGTTGATGAGGTGATAGTCAAGCAAGATCTTGATCCTTCTTTGGTAGAATTAAAGGCTTCGGTGAGTAGTGGTAAGGTGGAGGTTTTCTCCCAAGGGGGAGATGGTGCCCTTAGGTACCAAGGTAGATTATGTGTTCCTTGTGTGGATGGTGTGAGGGAAAGAATCCTTGATGAGGCTCATAATTCTTTTTATTCTATTCATCCGGGGTCAACAAAGATGTATAGAGACTTGAGGGATGTGTATTGGTGGGGCGGTATGAAGAAGGACATTGCAAAATTTGTTTCGGGTTGCCATAGTTGTCAACAAGTCAAGGCCGAACATCAAAGGCCGGGTGGCCTAACTCAAGACATTGAGATACCTACTTGGAAGTGGGAAGAAATCAACATGGATTTTGTAGTGGGCTTACCCAAGGCTAGAAGAGGCTTTGATTCGGTTTGGGTGGTGGTTGATCGGATGACAAAGTCGGCTCATTTCCTACCGGTTAAAACTACTTACGGGGCTGAAGAGTATGCCAAGTTGTACATTCATGAATTGGTAAGGTTGCATGGGATTCCTTTGTCTATCATCTCGGATCGTGGTGCCCAATTCACTTCTCACTTTTGGAAGTCATTCCAAAGGGGTCTTGGTACAAAGGTAAAGCTTAGCACGGCCTTCCACCCTCAAACGGATGGCCAAGCCGAAAGAACAATTCAAACCTTGGAGGATATGCTTAGAGCTTGTGTATTGGAGTTGAAAGGTAGTTGGGATGATCATCTTCCTTTGATTGAATTTGCATACAACAATAGTTATCATTCTAGTATCGGTATGGCTCCTTTTGAGGCACTTTATGGTAGACGGTGTAGGTCACCGGTTGGGTGGTTTGAAGTTGGAGAGGTGGCCTTGTTGGGTCCGGATCTGGTCATGGATGCTCTTGAGAAGGTAAGGATGATTAGGGAGAGGTTGAAAACAGCCCAAAGTCGTCAAAAGTCTTATGCCGATGTGAGGAGACGGGATCTTGAATTCAAAGTGGGTGATTGGGTTTATTTGAAAGTTTCTCCAATGAAAGGTGTGGTTCGTTTTGGTAAGAAGGGGAAATTAAGTCCTAGGTATGTCGGTCCTTATGAGATAATAAGAAGGGTTGGTAAAGTAGCCTATGAGTTGGGGTTGCCCAAGGAGATGGAATTAGTTCATCCGGTATTCCATGTATCGATGTTGAGGAAATGTGTTGGTGATCCTAACGCTATTGTACCTCTTGAGGTTGTGGGTGTTGTAGAAGATAATTTGACGTATGAAGAAGTCCCGGTTCAGATCTTAGATAGACAAGTTAAAAGGTTGAGGAACAAAGAAGTGGCGTCCGTTAAGGTGCTTTGGAGAAATCAACAAGTGGAGAGTGCTACTTGGGAGGCCGAAGCGGACATGCAAAGACGTTATCCTTATCTATTCAACTCCACTCAAGCCTAAGGTATTAAATCAAGTCCTTTGTACTCCATTGAGTCTTACATTTCAGCCCCTGAATCATTAATGTGCATATATGTTTAAATTGATGAGTTATGGATGCTTTACACTAAGTTTTGAAATCTTGAAGTGATGTTTAAATAAAATTTTTGCATTCATGTTGGGGCTGATATGTTCTTACTAAGTCTTGCCTTGTACGTCTCTTCCACATTCGGGGACGAATGTTCCCAAGGGGGAGATATTGAAATGACCCAAAAAGTTCTTAAAAATGTGCTTCGGAAGTTACCGGAAACTTGTTTAGCTATATCAAAAAAAAATCCGTTTCGTTTTTCGAAAATCCGACTTCATATTCTTGTTTAGGGGGTCAAATTGAGTGGGAAATGGGTCTAACCCAAATTTTAGAGCAACCGTATCAAAATCCGAAATTTCCAAGTGAAGCCTTTTTCGAGGGTCTACTTTGGAGGGTCATATCTCCTAGCACACAAATAATTGGGTGGCCCATAACATATCCATGGAAAGCCCTTTGAGTTAGCTACCTAACGCACTTCGTTTCACCTCATTCGGAGTTCGGACGAAGAAGTTATGCCCATTTTCGTAAAATCTGTCCGGCAGGAAATGCAATTTCCAGTGAGCGTTTTTACTGTTCACCCGCCTCATTTTTTTTTCTAAGTGTTGGACCATTTTTCCAAAGGGCATATGTTATTTCCTATATACCATTAGTTCAATTCCCATCTCTAAAACATTTCCCAAAACACCTCTCCCATACTTAGACACATTTTCTCTCAAGTTCTCTCAAGAACCCTAATCCAAAACCTTCCTCAAGATTGAAGAGACTCTTGCTCCAAGTTCCAAGCTTCCATTGAAGACACTCTCAAGACCTTCATAAGAACTCAAGGTATGTGGTGTTGAACTCATGGGTCCTTCCACCCATAGTGCCTAGACTCTATTCTACTCACTAATTCATGGTTTAAGTTAAGATTCATAAATTAGTCTTGTTCTTTGTAATAATTTCCTGCACATTGAATTTTAAACATGAAAAGTGATTGTTTTGAGCATGTTGTGACTCTAGAACTTGAATCTAAATTTGGAATGGATGTGGAGATTTTCATGTGGTATTGTGGGTGTTAAAAGGTGTTGTTGTAGGTTGTTCACTGGTTTGGCTGCATAATTACTACCCTATTTTCCATGCTCTTTGATTCCATTACATGCCTTCAAGGTGTTTGACAAAATGTCCAACTATGGAGAATTGATGAATCGATGCTTTAAAGCTTGAGTTATGAGATGTATGGCAATCCAGAGATGTGTTGATGACAAACTAAGCTTGTGTATATGTTCATTCCATACGTGAGATTGCATTAGAGCCTAATGGGAATTTCCTATATAAAGTGTTGCATGACCATGCCCGGTCCGGGGGAAAAGAACCGGACAACCATGTGAGAGGTTTATATCTCACCACCTAGGATGCTTGGGGTGTGACCAACAACAACCATGTGAGAGGTTTATATCTCACCACCTAGGATGCTTGGGGTGTGACCAACATCAACCATGTGAGAGGTTTATATCTCACCACCTAGGATGCTTGGGGTGTGACCAACATCAACCATGTGAGAGGTTTATATCTCACCACCTAGGATGCTTGGGGTGTGACCAACATCAACCATGTGAGGGGTTTATACCTTGCCACCAGGGTGTCCGGGTGTGAACGGCATCCCCCATCCTAAGTTGGGGTTATAGATTGGTTGGATCATGCATACACATATGATATCTACTATTAGTATAGATTTACTTAAACATGTTTTGACTTCACTTTGATCATGCATCCTCATATTGTTATTCATAATGCCTATGAAATTATTTCTTGTATTTCAATTGTGTCCTTGTCTATTGTTCTGTTGCACCCCGCATACTTAGTACATTCCAAGTACTAACGCATATTTTGCCTACATGATGTCACCATGTAGGGACCGGAGCTACTCTTGATCCTTCTCTCCATTCACGTGGCTAGTACGGTGCTTATCCGAGTTTGTTGGTGAGTCCTCAATGATTCGAGGGCTATGTTATGTTTCCTACTCCTATGTTTTGAGACTTTAGCTTGCAATTGTATTTTGACTATGAGGGGAGCCGGTAGTATGTCATGGCCCCCGTCCTGTCTACGTATGTAGAGGTGTGCGTTGGACAAGTATTTTGTAAATGAGCTTGACTCTTGTTCTATGATGTCATTTTGAAATGGTTTGCCCTTAGTCCCTATTTCCCGTTAATTAATGTTGATTGTACTTCCGCAACTGATGAAGTGTGATGAAAAGTTTGAGAGGCTTGTTTGGGGTTCCTTCGGGTTCCTCATTCGCCATGTCACGTCTAGGCCCTAGTCTTGGGTCGTGACAGATAGTATTTAGTCGTTAACCCCTTAATGTGTTTAAAGTGTCATTCGAGGAAGAATTTTCCTAAGTGGGGGATACTTTAACAACCCGTAAAATGAATAGGTGAAACTAAAGCCTAACTAGTGTATGGTTGAGTTGATGTGAGGTTTGAGGGTGTAAAATGTTGTCCCGAGTTATGGTTGAAGGGTTTAGGGTTAAACTTCAAGGTACGACTTCCCAAGGACCACCCTAGGGGTCCTGGAGGAGGACCCTAAAGCCTAACCCCCAAGACCCCAAAGAAACCAAAAGCTACCCAAAGTGTGGTGACCTATGGAAGGGGACCTATGCCCCATAGGTCAATCCACGCCCCGTGGATGGCCTCCGTAGGTCATGCCCCCAAAATGTGAGTTGCAGAACCAAACCACGGTTTATCAGAACAGCCCGTGGTCCCACCTACGGTCTGTGGGTGGGGGTTTGTGGATGGCAACTGTGTTGCTGTATTGGACTCGGCCAAGGTGGGGCTAGTTTGGTCAATTCATTTTTAGTGTAGTTTAGTTACTGGACGGTTTTTATTGGTTTATTAAGATATTTTAAGAGTTTTTAAAGTACTAAACTTTATTTTAGCATTCATTATTTCAAATAACCCCAAAGTTAGAAACATCTCCTCTTAAAAATTCTCTCTCTAGAAACCTCCATTAGAGGTGAAGGATTCAAGCTCTCAAGTTCAAGGATTGAACTTTTTCAAGGGATTTTCGTGGAATTATTCCATAAAAGTTATGGTGGTCTTCATCCTTGACTTAGTTTCTTACAAGGAGCCAATTTCAAAAGTGATTTCAAGTCTTCAATGTTTTCCCTGAAACCCTAGTTTTCAATCTATGCACGGGTTCGATTCCAAACGTTTTTCAAAGGCTGTATTGCATTGAATTTTGAGTGAATTGTGTATGTAAAGGTGAATTAAGATCATTTCTTCCTTGAACCCATGTTTTCCCCCAAATTCCTATTTTTTGATTTGTGAATGGGAAGTGATTGATCATGATAGCATGTTGAATTGTTTATGTTTATATTGATATAAATTATTGAAATTATGTTAATTCTCATGCTTAATTATAGTATTTCAAGGTGTGTGGGTGAATTTTATGCATGGCCTTGAAAGGCAAGTTCATGAAGAATCCTTGTATGATTATGATGTGAAGGATATGTATGTGAATTGAATGATAGTATGATGATCATGTTTAGAATGTATTTGTGTTGTTGGTGAAAGCATAATCTCAATTAACACTCATGAATGATGATGATGGAATGTGAAGGGTTTTTTCTATGTATTGTATATCTTGTATTGGTAGGTTTAGACATCGTTTTCTTGTATAATGAATGTATCTTGACTTAATGTCTTAATGTCTTGAATCGGTAGACCTAATGTTTGTAGCCTTTCAGGAATGAATGAATGAAGAAGTATTCTAGGCTAAACCTTGGATCGGTAGACCTAATGTTGGATCCCGTTTCTTGTGTGAAATGATGAACCTTGAAGCGGTAGACCTGATGGTGGTGGCCCTTTCTAGGAAAGTCAATGAGCTATCATTATAATGTACCTTGAAGTGGTAAACCTAATGTTGGTGGCCCTTTCATGTGTAATGTATCTTGGGTCGGTAGGCCTCTTTACGGTGTGGGGCTTTTTGACACCGGATTCCATGGTTTTCTCTCATGGACTATTGATTAACGTATCAAGCGAATTTTCATCCAATACTAAATGCCAACGATCATTCTTCAGTATAATAACCCAACTACTTGAGTTGGGGTCGATCCCATAGAGAGTACTGCTTCCTTCAAATTTAATAATAAAATTGCAATGACAATCTCTTCAATCAAACAATGCTTGCACAATTAATATTCAAATCTCAAATTCCAGGTTTTAACTACCTATCAAAACTTACACTTCAACAAAAGCAATCACATATTAGAGTAAAACTTGGGGAATTGATCAACCAATTATTGAATCTCAATTAAATAGGTAAACATTACTTCTCATAATAGGATAATTTGTTGTGGGTAGGTAGAACCATATATAAAGTAACTTTCTCTCAAACAATTACCTTTTCTATGCTGAATTATCTCGAACTTCAACACTGATCGAACGAGACCTAGCTCTTTACCCTCATGAAATCTACTTACTCGAGCTAGATACAAAAGAAGGGTCACTTGTTTCACTCTCTCGAGCTGAAACTAAGGAAACCCACTACTAAGGACCCTAAGATTGTCACCTTGGTTCCATGCCACTCTCTCGAGCTAGGGCACAACACTGAAATTGATACACGAAATAACGCAATTCAATCTCGAAACACAGTAAAAACTTAGACCCACTTCAAATTAGCACCATTCTTCATAATTAACAAACACCTACTAAGTAAATTCAACAATTGGCTTCATGATCAAAACCCCAAGTAAAGGGTTTTAGCCATTCATCTCAAAAATAAGAAGATTAAAATATATTATCACTCCCATAGTTGGGTACAAAAAGAGAATTATAGATGAAATTCAATTGATAATCTTCTCTCTTACAAAATCTCTCTCAAAATCTTCCTAAAATCACTCACAAAACCCTTTGGTAGTGTTTTCTCTTTAAGTAATTATTTCCTCACTTTCTGAATAAAGTTCTCTCTCTAGCCAAAACTAATTTAAATAAGTCTGAAATGTCACTCCTCAGGACTACTCGGTGAAGTAAGTCGGGTATCACTGACGGATCGGCGAATCGCCGATTGCTCTTCATCTCACCTTCATTTTTCACTTTTTCTTGGTCTAGCTACTGTGACTTTAGGTGATCTAGGTCAAGATCACCGAATGACTCCGCGATTTGCCCATTATCCTTCCATCTCGCGCATCAGCAATTGCTTGCATCTTCTTTCGTACTTTTGGCGACCTGGTTGTCCTTCGCCGACTAGATCGGCGATAGCTGAATATGGTTGCTGCTCGCCGAATTTTCCCCCATTTTAGCTCCAGCATTCTGTAACTTTTGGCAGTATCTTGGCGATTTGGCGATTCATTGAATGATATTGGCGATTCACCGAACGACATCATCGATCATCAAGTCTTCTTTTCTTCATTCCTTAGGCTTTCTTTGTTCCTTTTTTCCCAATAGTGTCCATGTTTTTCCTCTAACTCCAAAATACCTAAAACTCAAGGGTTTCCATCAACTATTGAGACAAAATATGCTTCTGAGGACACTAAATTTATCAAAATGAAGCCCTAAATGAGTCCAAATCGTGGACTCATCAACACCCCCAACTTAAACATTTGCTTTTCCTCAAGTAATGCTCAAGTTCAGCAGTTCAAAAAAAATGTCTCAAATAGTGCTACACAAGACTCAATCGTGAATGCACACAAGAAGTCTCAACTTACTCATTCCAGGATCAATTTTGTACCCAAAGTTTCAAGTTGTGACCCACCATCAATGAATCTCAAGCTCCCTATACTTGCGTCAAATGCAAGTTCAAGCTCAACAAAGGTATTACAATGCCCTCATACAAAAACTGATTCCATATTCACACACAATGGTTTAAATCATTTAAAGTTTCGGAATCAAGATCAACACTCACACTCAAAAAGATAAACACAATGCATGATTTCACCCATAGGTTTACCCTTATTTTCCAATTGACTTTTGCTTCAGCTCATTCAAGATCAAAAAGGTCTTTTCAAGGCTTGTAATGAGGCTGAGTGTAAAGGTATGGTCATTTAGGCTTATAGGCTAAAAATCCTCATGAACTGTGATGTGAACAACACCATCTTTCCTTCTCTTTGTCATTTTCATTCAAGCTCAAAAGTCACCTCTTATTCATCTTCCATGATTCATTGGAAACCACATTGTTTTTGTATTTCCATAACTTTATTTCAAGACTTTTTCTTTCATTTTCTTTTTCAATCTTTTCTTCTTCTTTTTTTTTATATGGAGGGGTTCCATTTTTCTCAAAACATGGGCATGAGGAACTTCTTTGCATTTAATTGATTTGCCTTCTCTTTTCACCACACCCCCAACTTAGGCTTTTGGCCTAATTTGACTTATTCAAGCAAACCACAGATCTTGAGGATTATGCGTAATGGATAAGGAGAGGTTATAATGTTACCAAGTTTCTTCCAAGAAAAGGTCAAGGCTCAAAGAGTGCTCAAAAGAGGTTCACACACTCACAAGGTAAGCGACAAAAGAGGTATACTCTCAAATCGGCTCACACTCTTTAAAATTGCCTAAGATCATCTCAAGAAATTGCGTCACTTAGAAAAACGGACCAACAGGGAAAATTGTAGTTGTCATCAAACATGGTTCATGGTAAGCTCATCACACAAGGCATTGACACTCAAGTCAAACAAGACTCCACACTTTCGCTAGTGTGCAATGTTCATCACAAGAGACTTGATTCGATAATTGACTAGTCACAACGAGATTCAAAGAGTTCACATACTATCTATGCGACTTCAATTGAACTCGTCGTAGCCATGCATTCATTTTTGTTCGAGCAGAGCATTGTTTAAGTTATCAGTATTGATCAAATCGGTACTCAAATTTTCACAAGAACAACCACATTCCATAGAAACAAGGGGTGTTGATAGGTTCGTTGAGGACGCTTAGCAATCTCCACACCCCTACCAAAAACAATTAACATTGTCCCCAATGTGGGTAGAGAGCGGGTATTTATCGCAAGTGAACTAAATATGAATAATACATAAAAATTGACAAGAACTGAAAACAATTTAGTGCGTAAACAAGTAGAGCAGTGTCACGAGGAATCTTCACTAAATGCCAATTTGAGATGGAGTGAACAAATCGCTGATTTCTTCGGCACTCTGCCTAATGTTCTTCAGATCGCCCTTAGTTCCACCAGTTTGCACTCCCAGAGAAGGTAAATCGGCAGAGATGTAGTGGATCGCCAAAAAACTCGGTGATCCGCATAATGAACTTAAAGCATCGCCGGTTGATTCTTGAGAAGAGTTGTCTGCTTTGATTAAAAAGGGCGAGGAAATCGGGTCGCCTAAACACATCGGCGATACGCCGACTGGTGAAATTGTCCCGCCAAATGTTCCAAAGTCTCAATCTAAATTCTTTAGATTCATAAGGTGAATCAAGTCTTGCTCGCCGAAATAGTTCGGCGACTCGCCAAGAAGACTTTTGTCTCACTCATGATCCCTACTACTGTAAAATCAACAAGCATTATTCAAAACACTAACACTTGGGTTGCCTCCAAAGAAGTGCCTTATTTAATGTCGTGGCACGACGTGGACATTCACTCAAGAATCTTCTAGGTACACCACCTCAATTAATGAAATCTCCTGGCATTCTCCAAAGTATAATTTTAAGCGTTGCCCATTCACCTTAAATGCAGGTCCCTCTTGACCCTCAACTTCTATGGCACCATTGGTGAATACTATTGTCACTCTAAATGGTCCTGACCATTTGGACTAAAGATATCCTGGAAAGAGTCTATGTCGGGAATTGTATAGTAACACCTAGTCTCCCACTCTAAACTCCCTCCTATGGATTTTAGTATCATGCCATTTCTTCATATTTTCCTTGTAAAGGGATGAACTTTCATAAGCTCTAAATCTGAATTCATCCAATTTGTTTAACTACTCCACTCTCCCCCTTGAGGTCTTTGTCCAGTCCAGATTTAAAGCTTTCAATGCCCACAACGCTTTGTGTTCCAACTCAACGGGTAGATGGCAAGATTTACCAAAAAACTAGTTGATACGGAGATATCCCAATAGGTGTTTTGTAAGCAGTCCGATAAGCCCATAGTGCGTCATCGAGCATTCGAGACTAATCGATTTTGTTGGCATTCACTGTCTTGGCCAAGATGCTTTTGATCTCTCGGTTTGACACTTCAACCTTGCCACTTGTTTCGGGGTGATATGGGGTTGCTACTTTGTGTTTCACCCCATACTTGCTTAATGCAGTGGAGAACCACTTGTTGCAAAAGTGAGATCCCCTATCACTAATAATCGCCCTAGGAGTGCCAAATCTCGCAAAGATGTAGCGTTTCAGAAATTGGATGACGCTTTTTCCTTCATTGTTTGGAAGTGCAACAACCTCCACCTATTTGGAAACATAATCTATAACCACCAAGATATACTTATTTCCAAACGAGCTCACAAAGGGGCCCATGAAATCGATTCCCCAAACATCAAATAATTTCACTTCTAAAATAGGAGTAAAGGGTAACTCGTGCCTTTTAGACACTCCACCTTTCTTCTGACATTGAGCAAATTTCTTTACAAATTCATGTGCATCCTTGTTGAGGGATGGCCAATAATATTCACTTTTGAGAACTTTAGCGGCTGTGTGCACACCGCTATGGTGGCCTCCTACTGGAGACGCATGACAAGCATGACAAATTCTTACCGCCTCTTCTTCTGGAACACACCTTCTAATGATATGATCTGCACACTCTCGAAACAAGTATGGTTCATCCCAGAAGTACTTTTTAACGTCGAAATGAACCTGTTTCGTTGGTAGAAGTTCAGCTCATCCGGCATTAGTCCGCACACAATGTAATTTGCGAAATCTGCATACCAGGGGTTTTTTCAAGAGATATTGCAAACACTTGTTCATCGAGGAAGGAATCGTCTATGTCAACCTAAGGCTCATCATTCTCCTTGCCCTCCAACCTCGATAAGTGCTTAGCCACCTAATTTTTGCAACCTCTCCTATCTTTGACCTCAAAGTCAAATTCTTGTAATCGTAGCACCCACCTTATCAACCTTGGTTTTGCATCCTTCTTTGCCATTATGTAACGGAGTGCAGCATAATCAGTGTGAACAATAACTTTAGTGCCTAACAAGTATGCTCGAAATTTCTCAAATGCATAAACCACCGCCAGCAACTCTTGTTCAGTGACGGTATAGTTACGTTGAGCTCTATTTAGAGTCTTGCTAGTATAATAAATCGGGTGAAAAAGCTTGTTGCATTTTTGCCCCAATACCACACACCAATTCCGTGCCACTAGCATCACACATCACTTCGGAAGATTTAGACCAATTAGGGATGAAAATGACCGAGGTGGATACTAATATTTCTTTCAAGCATCGAAACGCCGCCATACAAGCGTCATCAAAATAAAACTTCACTTCCTTCTACAAGAGTTTGCACAGGGGGTGTTCAATATTTGACAAGTCCTTGATGAACCTCTGGTAGAAACCGACATCTCCCACGAAGCTGCGAATACCCTTCACTGAAATCGGCAGAGGTAGTTTCTGAATCACCTCAATTTTTGCCTTATCAACTTCCAGTCCTTTTTTGTGACACCTTGTGCCCAAGAACTATGCCTTCCTTCACCTTGAAGTGGCATTTCTCCCAATTTAGAACCAGGTTTGTTTCCACGCTTTTTTGGAGTACTTGCCCTAAGTTTTCCAAGCATTCTTCAAATGTATCCCCTACAACTGAAAAGTCGTCCATGAATACCTCCATAGAGTCTTCAACCATGTCCAAAAAAATGGATAACATGCAATGCTGAAATGTCGTCGGGGCATTTCCTAGAGCAAATGACATTCTTTTAAATGAAAACATTCCATAAGGGCAAGTGAAGGTGGTTTTCTCTTGGTCTTCCGGCGCAATAGAGATTTGGTTGTAACCGGAGTACCCATCCAGAAAGCAGTACCAGCCCCTATATGATAGTCGGTCAAGCATTTGGTCCATAAAAGGCAATGGAAAGTGATCCTTTTCAGTCCACAAATTTAGCTTTCAATAATTCATGCATACTCTCCACCCAGTCATCGGTCTAGTTGGCACAAGCTCCCCCTTTGCATTTGGGACTACAGTGATACCTCCATTTTTTGGTACACATTGCACCGGGCTTACCCATTTGCTATCCACAATAGGGTAGATCACACCTGGATCCAACCAGTTGATAATCTCCTTTTTTACCACTTCTTGCATTGGTGGGTTTAATCTCCGCTGATGCTCAACACTAGGCTTACACTCTTTACCAAGATGAATTTTGTGAGTACAAATACCGGGAGGAATAACCACTATATTAGCGATGGACCATCCTATAGCTTTTATATGTTTTCGCAACACTTCAAGGAGCAATTTCACCTGCCATTCAAGCAAGTCAGTTGCAGTAATCACTAGTAAAGTGTTATTTGCCCCCAAGAAAGTGTATTGGAGATGAGAGGGAAGAGCTTCCAATTCCAGATTAGGTGGTTCTTCTGTTGATGGCTTTGCGGGAGGACTCTCCCTATTTTTTATGTCAATATCCAACTTGATTGGAGTCTTTGAATACCCTCTTAATCCCGACAAGGCACCTACAACTTCCTCATAGCCCTGAACTTTGGATTCATCATGATTAGTGAGTACAACATCAAGAGGTTCATTTATGCACATCAAATAGCTTACACTAGCTACCGCCTCATCAATAACATCATCAGTAGACACCACATGAATATCACTTGGGTGTTTCATGGATTTACAAATATTAAAGGTTACTTCATCTTCGTTCACCCAAAACTTCAATTTTCCACTTTCAATATCTACCAATGCTCTCTCGGTTGCCAAAACTGGCCTTCCCAAGATAATGGGAATTGCGTCATCTGTTTCACATTCTAAAATCACAAAATTAACCGAAAATATGAACCGATCGACCTTTACCAAGTTGTCATGAAGCATCCCAACAAAATATTTGATTCAATAGTCTGCCATCAGGAGTCTCATTGTGGTTGCTTTCGGTTTACCCAACCCAAGGTGTTTGTATATCGCATAGGGCATTAGGTTGATGCTTGCTCCCAAATAGCATAAAAATTTAGCAAATTGGAGCATGCATATGGTGAAAGGAATAGTGAATGCCCCGGGATCTCTTTTTGATCATCTCCTTAGTCATGATTGCACTACAACTATGGGAAACTTCAATTGTTTCATAAACTTGGCGTATCCCGACATTTCCAATAATGCTCCCACAAGGGGGAGGTTGATTGATAGTGTTTTGAACACTAACAAGAACTTTTTGAACTTCTCATCTTCATTTTTCTTCTTTAATCGTTGGGGAAATGGAGGAAGTATTTTAGGTAAGGGTTGCATGACTTTTGGAATTTGAACGTGCTGGTGTTGTTCTTTGGCAATGTTTTGATGAATACGCAACTCTTGTTCCTCCATGCCTTCACCTTCTTCATGTTTTTGAGCATCTTCATTTCCCATCACATTACCTATTGCCACCTTTCCGCTACGAGTAACTATAGCCATCCCTCTATCATCACATTCCTTTGTTATATTTGGTTTCAACTGAGTTGATAATAAACTCAGTTGTCCTTTCAATGTCTTGATGGCGTCAACATGAGAGTTCACATTACTATTCAATGATGAAAACTCATCATTCATCCCTTTCAACAAATCATCCGAACCTTCAACTTTGTCAAGTATGCGTGACAACAAGTCATTCACCCGAGAACTACTTGCACTTCCTTTAGTTTTTGGGCTTTCACTTGAGTGAGTATGGTTCTCCTCATAATCATCTTCCCTTCTCCAATAATCATTTTTCTCAGTCAGTCTTGATAATATCTCTTTTGATCTTCTCCCTTATGATAGTTCCAACCTTGATTTCCACCTCGGTGTAGATAGCGTGGGTGGAAACCCTCCTCGTACCTCTTGGAGTTCCAACCTTGATTCTCCCCCGGCCTTGAGTAACCGGAAGAAGAACCCTCCTCAACTCTAAACACTCCACATGTCCCCTTCATGTGCTATTGTAGAACTTCCATTGGAGTTAACATCTTCTTGATGTTATCATCCCTTTCTCTCTCTTTATCAAGTTGTTCTTGCCTTAATCGAAAATGAAATGGAGAGACTTGATCCTCTTTAGTGAACCATGCTTGGTTTATCCTAGTCATTTCATCCAGAAGAAACGATGCTACCTCAAATGGTTGTAACATTATTCCTCCTCATACCAATTGTTCAGCCAATTCTTTATTAACCGAATATAGACTCCGATAGAAATATTGAAGTACCAAATCATTTGGTAGCCCATGAGTTAGGCATTTAAGTAAGAGCTTCTTAAATCTCACCCACGTTTCATGGATGGATTCCTCCCCTCTGTCGCTTGAAACTTTGTATTTCATCTCTAAGTTTCATCATCTTTGATAGAGGAAAGAATCTTGTGTTAAATGCTATAACCAGGTCCTCCCATGATGTGATGGAATTGTTTGGAAACTCGGCTAACCATTTATTACCTTCTCCTGTTAAGGACAATGGGAATAGCCGCAGCCGAATTGACTCTTGAGACACATTTTTGGATGAAAAAGGGCTGAAAACCACAGTAAAATTTCTCACATGCTCATACGGGTCTTCGTGAGCTAGCCATCCATATATTCCCCTCATTTGGAGAAGATGAAGAGTTGTGCTAGTGACTTCAAACATCGGACTCTCATCAGTTTGTGGGATGCAAATTGCACCCATCCCACTCGATTGCGCTGGGTTGTAGACACTATTGATGTCGTCTATACCTTCTCGATGACCTGCTCGACTATCATTCATCTTTTTTTCACTCATGTTCACTTCTACGTAGCCCAACCACTACCTACACAAAGCAACCAAAACTACTTCAACAACATCCAAAGAATTTTTAGAGTGTCAAATCTTCAATCAAAGAATTCTAAGTAATGCAACTCCCCGGCAACGGTGCCATTTTGATTAACGTATCAAGCGACATTTCATCCAATACTAAATGCAAACGATCGTTCTTTAGTATAATAACCCAACTACGTGAGTTGGGGTTGATCCTACAGGGATTAGTGCTTCCTTCAAATTCAATAATCAATGAACAATGATAATCTCTTCAATCAAACAATGCTTGCACAATTAATATTCAAATCTCAAATTTCGGGTTTTAACTACCAATCAAAACTTACACTTCAACACAAGCAATCAAATATTAGAGTAAAACTTGGGGAATTGATCAACCAATTATTGAATCTCAACAAAATGGGTAAACATTACTGCTCATAATGGGATATTTTGTTGTGGTAGGTCGAACCATATATAAAGTAACTTTCTCTCGAATAATTACCTTTTCTATGCTGAATTCTCTCGAACTTCAACACCGATCAAACGAGACCCAGCCATTTACCCTCATCAAATCCACTCTCTCGATCTGAAACGATGGAAACCCACTACTAAGGACGCTAGAATTGCCACCTTGGTTCCAGACCTTTCTCTTGAGCAAGTACACAACACTGAAATTGAATCATGAAGTAACACAATTCAATCTCGAACCACAGAAACAACTTAGACCCACTTCACATTATCACTATTCTTCTCAATTAACAAATACCCACTAAGTAAATTCAACAATTAGCTTCATGATCAAAACCCCAAGGAAAGGATTTTAGCCACTCATCTAAAAAATAAGAAGATCAAAATTAATTATCACTCCCATAGTTGGGTATAAAATGAGAATTATACATGAAATTCAATTGATAATCTTCTCTCTTACAAAATCTCTTCAAAAATCTTGCTAAAATCACTCACTAAACCCTTTGGTAGTGTTTTCTCTCTAAGTAATTCTTTCCTCACTTTCTGAATGAATTTCTCTCTCTAGCCAAAACTAATTTAAACAAGTATTAAATGTTGCTGCTAAAGACTACTCGGCGAAGTAAGTCGAGTATTGCTGATGGATCAGCGAATTGCCGATTTCTCTTCATCTCGCCATCATTTTTCACTTTTTCTTGGTCTGGCTACTATGACTTTAGGCGATCTAGGTCAGGATTGCCGAATGACTTCGTGATTCTCCCATTATCCTTCCATCTCGCCCATCAACACTTGTTTGCATCTTTTTTCATACTTTTGGCGACCTGGTTGTCCTTCGCCGACTAGATCGGCGATACACCGAATATTGTTGTTGCTCGCTAAATTTTCCCCCATTTTAGCTCCAACATTCTGTAACTTTTGGCAGTATCTTAGCGATTTGGTGATTTACTAAATGATATTGGTGATTTGTCGAACGACATCATCGATCATCAGGTCTTCTTTTCTTTATTTCTTCTGCTTTCTTTGTTCTTTTCTGCCCAATAGTGTCCATGCTTTGTCTCTCACCCAAAATATCTGAAACTCAAGGGTTTTCATCAGCTAATGAGACAAAATATGCATTTGAGCACACTAAATTTATCAAAATGAAGCCTAAATGAGTCCAAATCATGGACTCATCATCTACGTCGGTTAAACACTTATTCACATCATGTGAGATGTGTATTATAGTTTCTTGATGAGTTCTATGAAGTGTGGGTGGTAGTATGAGATGCCATCCATGCATTGCACGAGTAGCTTTGAGAGGGTCATAGTGAGTTCTCTAAGTCTTAATGGCTAATGTATGAAAGTGCTCTTAATGAAACTAATGAAGAATGTTGACTCTTATATGCTTAAATGAGATGACGTATACTATACTTGGATTGTAATATGAGTTACTTCCTTGTCATGACTTATTGAGTATAAATGTGCCTTGTCTATGGTGGCTTAAAAGAAGTACTTAGTGTGAGTAGTAGTATGGGATGCTACTCATACATTGCACAAGAATGACTTAGAGCTGCCCTCGATGATTGTCCTTATTTGATGATATGACTTATGAAATGTTTATCTCTCTTATGTATGAGTATTGTGTAAAGATGGCAAGGTTGAATGGTAAGTTCACTTTTGGTGACCTTAATGTGGTATGTATTGTGGATAGTGGTATGGGACGCTATTCATACATTGCACAAGGTATGGCTTGGGGTTACTTGAGGTGAAATCTTATTGTAAAGAAATGGCTTATATGTTGATTATGTTTCAATGTGTTGAAAGGACTTGTATGTTGGTTATGTTTGAATATTATGCCTCTTATACTTATGTTCATGAAGTTTTATCAAAATGGCATAAAAGCATGACTTTCAAATAAAATGTCGGTTTTAATCATGGTTTTTGCATGGCTATCATACTTAGTACTTAATTGTACTAACCCATATTTCTCCTATTTTACTACAAGTGTAGGTTTTGGCAAGTGAGTTCCTTTCTCTATAGTGGAAGCTTGGATTTGAGATTCTCCAAGACTAAGTGGTATGTCATCATAGATAGAGGAAAAGTACTTGATGTTTCCATTTCTTTCATGTAATAGACATTTGTTAGACTTTCGATTTTAAAGGGTCGTGACCCTACTTATGTTTCGGATATTGTTGTTAGATAGCCATGAGAGACAGTAGACTTCTGTTGTGTTTCAAGTGTTTTAAATGAGTATTTTGATTGTATGGTTTTAAAAAGTTTTAATTCCGTACCGTTTTCCTTATATCGAATGTTATGAATGCTATTAGGCATGTATGAGACTTTTCAGAGTCCTGTATATCGTGTCGAATACGGGGTCTAGACTCGGGTCTTGACACATTCACACTAAGCATAACCTTGAAGTCATCATATGCATACCCACCATTAACTTGGTCTCATTCTTTAGCTTACTTCATATAGACAAGGGGACTACCAGCTTTAGTCAACATATCATGGAAGGCAAATATAGCAACAACCCAAGATAAACATACATCATATAAGAGCACACTTCATAAGTAGCTTCAACTCAATGTATGGATAGCATCACATACTACTATTCACACAAAGTACCACTTTAGGCTATCATACATACTCACTAGTTGGGGACTAGTCCCTCCTTCTATTTGCCATTAGTCATTTGAGATACTTCTCTATTTAGTACAAGCCAAGTCACAACACATAAATGAGTTCTATTTTTCAATTCAAGGCTACCAAGGAATAGCACCCTAATAGGCTAGACCAAACTAGTCATCTTGCTAACAGAACTAGGTTATGCTAAACTAACTACCTTGGAAGGTATACTATCATACAAGTCCAAGCTAATCTATGAAGGGTACAAGTATTCCATCCTAGCTACCATGAAGCAGTCTTAGACCAACTAAGTCATGCTACCCTTGCAAGCACACTATAATTCTAATGCAAGCTACCCTTAGGAGAGTATGATTCCTCGATCCTAAGTTACCTTTAGAAGAGTATGATTCATCAATCCTAAGTTACCATGAAATGGTCTTAGCCAAACCAAGTCATGCTATCATGAAGGCATCCTAAAAATGCTAGTTCAAGCTACCCTTAGGAGAGTATAGATCCTCAATCCTAGGCTACCATGACTACAACTAATTCAAGCTACCATGAAATGCATCTTACAATGCTAAGTCAAGCTACCCTTCGGAGAGTATGGATCCTCAATTCTAAGCTACCAATCATGGTCATGTCTTACCAAGTCAAGCTATACATGAAGGGAATATATGTCACAACTTCAAGCTACTCGAATCTAACATGCTTTGATTCAATTTAGGTGATTAGATTTTCAACCTAGAATCATTCTATGAGAGATAACCTTGCACCTCCTAGCATATTTATGCCTAAGTGTGTAAATGAGAATATGCTTTCAACAATACACAACAATATCACATCATATTAGCTTTACCCTCAAAGCCCTAACATTGATGACTACAAGCCTTATTCTCAAGCTTTACTTCTTATTGTCATCATTCTACCTAGATTTCACGTATTCTAATTACATCCTTCATTAGTAAGTGACTCGAGTAATAAATGATCATAAAGGTTCAATTACAACTTTACTAGTTATGATCCATAGTATACAATAAAGTCTAGTTCAATTCATGTCTATGTGTTCCTAACCTTGAAAAATTATTACACATGATATTAATTCTAGAAGATCACCTATGAATCCTCAATTTCACCTTTCATGGCATAAACCCGCACAATATCAAATTCATCAATTAGACAAAGGTTAACCATAGGAATCACATAAATTCATCATAATATCATAATTCAATGCTAAATAAATCATAATTAAGTATTATCCACTTGATTAGAATCATACTTAAACACTACCCACAATGTAGGAAGAAACCCTAGCTATAATTGGGTTTTGACTTCAAAATTGGAGGAAAATCGAGGGGGCTCTATGGCTGGAAGAACCCATAGATGAATAAGCTAACATACATTTATTTAAATCCAACACAAAAACTTGAAACAATTGAGGAAATCTGCCCTAGCTTCCTTCTCTTCTTGTTCTTCACTTCTAGAGAGAGAATTTCTTGAGAGAATTTGGGGTCTTGGCAGAATGATTTAATTCACTTATTTTAGGGGTCTATTAGGCTTATATAGGTGGTTTAATAACTAACTAACTGACCTCACTTAACCTTAACTAATTACCAATTAACCCCTAAGCCCTTAACTTAAATATAATTTTACTACCAATATGCCCTACCCACGAGACCACACCCATGGACCGTGGGTGGGTCCACGGACCATACTGGTAACTCGTGGGTGAGGGTCTAGGGATGAAAGTTGTAGGTAAGGTCAGGCCTTGACCCATGACCCCTTCCGACGAGGTGTGGGTCCATCCATGGCTCGTGGATGCCCTTCTTGGGAGGCCACTATTTTTGACAGTTTTTGGGCTGTTTTGGGGTCCTCCTCAAGGACCCCTTGGTTGGTCCTTGGGGGTCGTATCTTGACCCCCTAACCCTAAAACCGTCATTCTAAATATAGGAAGTCATTTTACAACTCTACCCCTCATATCAAACCCTAAAACCCTAACACAAGGCTCTAGAACCTTCTAGTTTAGTTCATTATTTTCTAGGGTATTACAACTTTAGGGTGGCTAATGTATGATATTCATGGGATTAGTCTAGTTTTGTGTATGCACAAAATCTATGAGGAGGATCACAGTCTAAGTGCACAACATCAATGTAGGCTAAATTCGCTGATGAAAGAAGTGGTGAGAAAATAAGTGATAAAGTGGCAAGATGCTGGAAGTGTACACCCTACTTCCGATAGTAAGTGGGTTAGTCTTGTGCATTGTGTACCAAAGATGGGTAGTATGGCAGTGGTGAAGAATGAGATGAATGAGTTGATTCGCACTAGAACAGTCACTAGATGGAGAATTTGCATGGATTACCAGAAATTAAATAAGGCCACGTAGAAAGATCATTATCCTATTCCTTTTATTAATCAAATGCTTGAAGGGCAGAGTATTATTGCTTTTTAGATGGGTATTCCGGACATAATAAGATTTTGATTGCACTCGAAGACCAAGAAAATACCACATTCACTTGTCCTTATGGCACATATGCAAACACATGCTATTTCTCTGTCTTTGGGAAGTCTTTTAAGTCATGTCTCTGGAATCTTGACAAGGTACTTGCTCGTTCTAAAGACACAAACTTAATGCTGAATTGGGAGAAATTTCACTTCTTAGTTCGTGAAGGTATAGTGTTGGGTCACAAGGTGTCAAAACATGGACTAGAAGTTGACAAAGCTAAGGTTGAGGTGATTGAAAACTTTCACCTCTCCAGTTTCTGTCAAAGGGGCGAGAAGTTTACTTAGGCATGCAGGCTTTTACCGGAGGTTCGTCAAAGATTTTTCCAAGACTACCAAACCTATGTGCAGTCTCTCGGAGAAGGAGGTGAAATTTATGTTTGATAAGATGTGTTTGAAGGAGTATGAGGTGTTGAAGTGGAACTTAATTGAAACTCCAATCTTGATTTCACCTAAGTGGACTTACTATTTGAACTCATGTGTGATTCAAACAATGCAGGAGTGGGTGTATTATTAAGACAAAGAAAAGATAAATTGTTCCATTCAATATATTACGCGAGGAAGACCCTTGATTCTGCTCAAGCTAATTACATAGTGATTGAGAAAGAGATGATGGCTCTAGTATTCGCCTTCGACAAGTTCAGATCATATTTGGTAGGTACCTAGGTAATTGTTTATACTGACCATGCAACTATTAGGTACCTATTCAAAAAGAATGATACCAAACCAAGGCTAATTCGATGGATATTGTTTCTTCAAGAATTTGACCTTGAGATCAAAGACCGGAAGTGTAACACCCCAAAAATCTAATGACCTAAGCTAGGGCCTAACATGTATTTTGGGGTCCTAAAAGGTTTAACGTCTAGATAATGATCGTAAAATGGCCTCCCTAAGTTAGTATTAAAGTTTTTGGTCCCTAAACATCAAGGTGTGGCCTCCCCAAAGACCCCCAAAGGCCCTTGAGGAGGGCCAAGGGGGCTGTCCAAAAGTTGCAAAATGTAGCATGACCTATGATTGGCCACACACGAGCCGCTGGTGAAACCACACTCCGTGGTTGGGAGGAGTGGGTTGAGACTTAATATCCCCAAAATCCTCCCCCAATCCATCTTCCCTGACCCAAATGACGGGCCAACAGGACAAGGCGTCACCCCACCTACAGACCGTAGATGGCGGTCGTGGGTTGAGACTTAGTCTCCCCATCCCTTCCCTGATCCTCCACCCTCCCAGTCCCCAATGACGACCCAAAAGTACAGCCCATCAACCAAACTACGGACCGTAGGTCGGGGTCTCGTTGGTGGGGTTTGCAGGGTCGGCCAAGGTAGGGGTGTTTTCGTAAATTATATTTTACGTAATTAAGGGTAGGGGCAGTTGGTATTAGTTATTTTAAGTATATTTAAGTACCTTTAACTATTAATAAACTCTTTTTAACTCCTCACAACTCACAAACTCAAACTCAACCAACTTCTCTCCCCAAAATATTATCTCTCTAAACTCCATTGAAGAACTAGGTCAAAGCTCAAGCTAAGGGCTCAAGAACAAGTCTTTCTTCTCCAAATTCGTGAGGAATTCAACCTAAGGTATTGATACTCTTCATTCTTGGGTAGCTATCCCCCAAGAAGTCCCTTCAAAGTGTGTTTTTAAGACTTCCTAAATCTAGGGATTTACTCTAAACATGGGTCTTCTTCCAAAACAATTTATATTGTTCAATTATGATTTATTATGATTAATAATGATGGTTTGTGGTTAGATTGTTGTAGTATTGATGGTTTTTGATGAAAATCTCTCTTGGACCCATGGTTTCCCTTTCTTCCTAAATTGTGTACTAAGATGTGACTTGATTGGCCATGGAAGTTGGTAATTGATTATGTTTATGTTTAATTAATGATTGAATCATGAAATCTCTCTATCTAATGTTTTAATTCAAGAAGTTAAGGTTGATGTTGGTTCATAGCCTTGAAGGGAAATTGTCTAGGGTTGGTGTATTCTGATGTTGATTCTATATGACTATGTGAATTACTTGGATTATAATGATCCAATAATTAATGTTGTGGTATTGATGTAAGATCCTTCTTCCCTATACCCTATACACTTGATTATGTATGAAGTATGTATGTATGTTAATGACAAGTTTGTGGTGCTCGAAAGGATATTCTCATGATCAATACTACTATAATGCGAAAGGTTTACTCACATGCTAATGTTTCTAAGGTGAAAGGAGCATTGTAACTTAAACAAACCTATGAGCTATTATGTTGATACGTTGACATGAGTGTCTAATACACTCTCTTATGACTATGAACTTAAGTAAGTACTTAAATATGACTATTAAACGGTGTTGTGCATAGAACCGGGTTGATAGGAGTATGACATGGGTTCCTTCACGCTAGTAGTTGGATTCCCAATACGGTGTCTCATGAGATGGAAACCTCCACGTTAGTAGTTAAGGTTTTTAGTAGTAATCTCCTTATCCCTTAACTATGTGCCCACATAGGTCTTAGCTAGTGGATCCACCTAAATAGCTAAAATGTACGTTCTACCTTAGGCAAGTAGGACACCTCTTTTCGGTGTGGGGATAGAACACCGGATTCCATGTAGCTCACATGATCTATGTCGGTTAATGCAAGTCTTCCCTAAATTAATATGAATGTGAACTATGGTAAGGACATGGACTTTAACAATGAACTCTTAAGGGGTACTACTTAGTGTGAGTGGGGGTATGGAACTTCACTTATGCATTGCACTAGTAGACTCTAAGAGGGGTTATGGTAAGGTTCTCTTATATTGTGATGACTTATGAATGATACATGGGACTTGGGAGGTATGTATGGATGTTATGAACATGAATGTCTTCACTTTTGTGTCTATTGTTGGTAACCTAAATGTGATACTTAGCATTTAGTAGGGTTATGGGATCTTACCTTTGCATTGCACTAGTGTGGCTTTGGGTTGCTCATATGTTGAATTGGCTTATGTTTCTTTATGAATGTTCATAATGATTTCTAAACTTGACTAAATACATGATTTCAACTAATTGTCCCTTTTATGCATGTTTTAAGGATTTTGTGCATGGTATCCATACTTAGTACAATTATTTGTGCTAACCCATATTTTTTTACTTTACTATGAATGTAGGTTCCGGTCGTTGATACTTACTACTTCTTTCAAGGTGAAGCTTGGGTCAACTATTCCCTAGGCTTAGTGAGTCCTCAAGTTCGAGGACAAGTTGGTGTTGATTCTAGTTTCTAGTTTACTTCCTATGTTCAAGACTATATTGTATTTCCTATTTTTGGAGACCTCATTGATGTAGAGGGCTTAGATCCTATCTGTACTCTTATGCTTAGATGGTGATTTAGACAAGTCTAGTTCCTATTTTCCTTTATGAAGAAGTTGACTTCTATTGTAAAAGTTTTAATTTTTTTGTATTTTTCTATGTATTTATGTGATGAAGATGCTAAGGGCTTGTATGTGACCCCATCGGGGTCAATTACGCCGTGTCATACCTAGGGGGTACTCTTGGATCGTTACAAACTTGGTATAAGGTTTAGAAACATTCTAGGGTGATGTCTCATAAACCACATCTAGTAGAGTCTTGTTCATAAGTGTGAAGCGCGCCACACTTATGAATGAGAGGCTATAAGATGCTTAGGAACTTTTAACTTCTTTGATTACTCATTATTCATGGCTTAGAGTTGTACTCTATGAAGTCCCTTTTCTTAATGCTTTTCTTGTTCATATAGGAATATGAATACAAGAAGAGTGGCCGCAAGAAGAGTGGAAGAGGAGGTTGCTAATGATGAGAGAGTTCCTCCCCAAGGTCCACAAGGGCCTCAAGTTCCTCTAGGTGAGCAAGCTTCGGTTGATCCAGCAAATGTGACTCAAGCCGAATTTAGGGCCTCTATGCAAATGCTAACCCAAGTCATGATGTTCCAAACTCAAGTTATGGCAACCCAAGCCGAAACTATGATGACTCAAGTCACTAGGGATGCTAGAGCTCGTGTGAACCCCATTGCAAGTACTCGCGCCTCAAGGATTAGGGATTTCACAAGGATGAATCCCTTACCTTCTATGGCTCTAAAGTGGATGAGGACCCAAAAGACTTTATAGACGAGGTGCTTAAAGTGGTGGATTCCATGGGGGTATCTTCTCAAGAAAAGGTGGAACTAGCCGCCTACCAATTGAAAGACATAGCTCAAGTATGGTTTGAGCAATGGAGAGAAGAGAGACCCATTTGAGCAGGCTTGGTTGATTGGGGAACATTTAAGACGGCCTTCCTAGATAGGTTTTTCCCCCTAAAATTAATGGAACAAAAGTTAGTGGAATTCATGAACCTTTATCAACGGAGGATCAGTGTGAAGGAGTACTCTCTCAAGTTTACCCAACTATCCAAGCATGCTCCAACATTGGTGGCTAATCCAAGGGCTAGGATGAATATATTTTGTAATGGCGGTATCCGGTTTGGTTGAAGAAGAATACCGGATGGAAATGCTCATTCATGACATGACTATCTCAAGGTTCATGGTATACGCTCAACAAATTGAGGAGACAAAACTCAAGAAAATGAATAGGGATGTGAAGAGGGCTAGGGCCGAGGATGGTAATTTGTCTTAGGGTAGATTTGAGGTTCAAGGCACACCAAGGTTTAAGAAGAGGTTTTTTATCAAGGCACTTCTAGAACTCCTAAGGTCAACAAAGAGAGGGTGCCTACTCCAAAGCCACAAGGTGGTAGTGGAGGTGGTTCTTATGTTGATAGACCTACTTGTGTAAAGTGTGGCAAAAAGCATGATGGCAAGTGCCTTGTTGGCACGAATTGGTGTTTTAGTTGTGGGAAAAGTGGGAACATGAGAGAAATTGTCCCATGCTAAGGACTCAAGGAAGAGAGAGCAAGCAAGTCCCTCCTAGTGGCTCAAATTCCGATGTTCCCAAGAAGAATCGCTTTTATGCTCTCCAATATAAAAGTGATCAAGAGGGGTCTGCGGACGTTGTCACCTATATGCTATAAGTATTTTCCATTAATGTTTATGCATTATTAGACCCCGGTGCCACTATATCATTTGTTACACCTATAGTGGCTTTGAAATTTGATGTACTCCCCGTAAAGTTAGAGGAACCTTTTTCGGTTTCTACCCCTATTGGTGATTCGGTTGTTGCTAGAAGGGTTTATAGGGATTGTTCTATTTCCTTGTCTAATAGAGTCACTTTGGTTGAATTGGTAGAATTAGATATGATGGACTTTCATGTCATATTGGGGTTGGATTGGTTGCATGCTTGTTTTGCTTCCATTGATTGTAGAACTTGGGTAGTAAAGTTTCAATTTCCAAATGCGCCCGTTTTAGAATGGAAGGGGGGAAACTCTATTCGTAGAGGTCATTTCGTTTCATATCTAAAAGCTAGGAAAATTATTTCTAAAGGATGTATCTATCATATTTTGAGGGTTAAGGACCTTGAGTCTGAGACTGCTCCTATAGAGTCGGTTCCCGTAGTAAGGGAATTTCTGGAAGCCTTTCTCGATGACTTGCCTGGAATCCCTCCCGAACAGAAAATAGACTTCGGCATTGATCTTTTTCCGGATACACAACCCATATCAATTTCCCCTTACCGGATGGCTTCGGCCGAATTGAAGGAATTGAAGGTACAACTCAAGGATTTACTAGATAAGGGTTTTATTCAACCAAGCATATCTTCATGGGGTGTCTCGCTATTGTTTGTAAAAGAGAAAGATGTGTCACTTAGGATGTGTATAGACTACCACCAATTGAACAAGGTCACTATAAAGAAAAAGTATCCACTTCCTATAATTGAAGATTTGTTTGACCAACTCCAAGGGGCGAGTTACTTTTTGAAGATTGACTTAAGTCGGGTTATCACCAACTTAGGGTGAGAGGGGTGGACATTCCTAAAATGGCCTTCCGTACAAGATATGGTCACTATGAATTCCTAGTTATGTCTTTTGGTCTAACAAATGCCCCGGTGGCGTTCCTGGATTTTATGAATAGGGTTTTTAGACAATATCTTGATTTATTTGTGATCGTCTTTATTGGCGATATTTTGATCTTTTTGAGGAGTGAGGGTGATCATATGAAACAATTGAGGTTGGTATTGCAAGTCCTCAAGGACCAACAACTTTATGCTAAATTTAGCAAGTGCGAGTTTTGGCTAAGGTTGGTTGCTTTTCTTGGTCACATTATGCAGAGTGTGGGTATAGATGTTGATCCAAAGAAAATGGATGCGGTGAAGAGTTGTACTATACCCCTAAGTCCCACAGATATTTGAAGCTTTTTGGGTTTGGCCGGGTACTATAGGAGGTTTGTTGGGGGCTTCTCATCTATTGCTTCTCCATTAACGGCCTTGACCCAAAGGAAGTCCTAATATGAATGGTCGGAGGCTTGTAAAAAGAGCTTCCAAGAATTGAAAGATAGACTCACCTCCGCTCCGATTTTGACTTTACGAAAGGGTACCGACAGATTCGTAGTATATTGTGATGCTTCGAGGATAGGGTTGGGGTGTGTTCTCATGCAACATGGTAAGGTAATCGCCTATGCCTCAAGGCAACTCAAGACTCATGAAAATAATTACCCGACCCATGACCTTGAACTAGTGGTGGCGGTTTTTGCCTTGAAAATATAGAGACACTATCTCTATGGGGTTCATGTAGATGTGTTTACCGACTACAAGAGTCTTTAATAGGTGTTTAGCCAAAGAGACTTGAATCTCCAACAAAGAAGGTGGTTAGCTTTTGAAGGATTATGACATGAGTGTCCTTTACCACCCCGGCAAAGCTAATGTGGTTGCGGATGCCCTAAGTAGATTGTCCATGGGTAGTGTAGCTCATGTACAAGATGAGAAGAAGGAATTGGTTCGTGATGTACATAGGTTGGCCCGGTTAGGTGTCCAATTGGTGGATTCAACCAAGGGTTGGTTTATGGTTCATCATAGGTCTTAATCGTCCTTTGTAGTTGATGTGAAGTCTAACACCTTGATACTATTTTGATGGAGTTGAAAGAATCGGTTCTCAATAAGTCTGATGAGGCATTCTCCCATGGGGAGATGGGGTGCTTAGGTGACAAGGCAAATTATGTGTTCCGGATGTTGATGTCTTAATGGAGCAAATTTTAGAAGAGGCTCATGGTTTGCAATATTCCATTCATCCGGGAGCCACCAATATGTACCGTGATCTATGGGAAGTCTATTGGTTGTAGCCAAATGTCTGAATTGTCAACAAGTCAAGGCCAAACACCAAAAACCCGGAGGTTTCTCCCCAATATATAGAAATTCCTACTTGGAAATGAGAGGATGTTAATATGGACTTTGTGGTGGGGTTGCCTCGTACTCGAAGGCAACATGATTCTATTTGGGTCATTATTGATAGGATGACCAAATCAGCCCATTTTATTTCGGTTAAGTCTTCATTTCTGGCGAAAGACTATTCCAAGTTGTATATCAATGAGATAGTGAAGTTGCATGGGGTTCCCTTATCTATCATTTCGGATAGGGGTGCCCAATTTACATCACACTTTTGGAAGGCATTCTAAAAGGGGCTTGGCACCAATGTTAAACTTAGTACCGCTTTCCACTCTCAAACGGATGGTCAAGTGAAAAGGACCATTCAAACCTTGGAGGACATGTTGAGAGCGTGTGTGATTGATTTCAAGGATAGTTAGGATGACCATCTCCCATTGATTGAATTTTCCTACAACAATAGTTACCACTCTAGCATTGTCATGGCTCCGTTTGAATCACTTTATGGGAGAAGATGTAGATCTCTGGTTGGGTGGTTTGAAGTAGGTGAATTTGCTCTAATTGGTTCCGAACTAGTTTATGATGCTATTGAAAAGGTTCGACTTGTTAGAGATAGGTTGAGGACGGCCCATAGTCGGCAAAAGTCTGATGCCGACAATAGAAGGAAGGATCTAGAGTTTGAAATTGGTGATTGGGTTTACTTGAAGATTTCACCTATGAAAGGTGTTATCAGATTTGGCAAAAAGGGCAAGTTAAGTCCCCGATATGTGGGCATATATCAAGTCTTGAAACGTGTTGGAAAAGTGGCATATGAGTTAGACTTACCAAATGAGTTGGCTCTGATTCACTAGGTGTTTCATGTGTCCATGCTTAAGAAGTGCATTGGTGATCCAGTGTCCATCCTCCCATTAGAGGGTTTAGGAGTTGATGAGAACCTTTCTTATGAAGAGGTAGCGGTTGAGAATTTGGACCAGAAAGTGAAGAAGTTAAGGAACAAAGAAGTAGCTTCCGTTAAGGTTCTATGGAGGAATCACTTAGTTGAGGGTGCTACATGGGAGGTCGAGGCCGATATGATGTCCTATTATCCTCATATTTTTCCTTCTAGTCCTATTCAAAGTTGAGATAAGTAGTTCCTCTTGAGATTTTAGTGCTTTGGGAGTCATGTGTATTGTATGAGTTTTTCCATGATTTCCTTATATGGTGCATGTTCTTGTAAGAATTCATGTTAGTATTAAATGAGTTTTCATGAATTATATGTTCCTCTTATTGAATTGCATTTTGGTATGATGATTGCATATTTGGCTTCATGAGGTGAAATGATGAACATGCTTAGTTATGTTTTGATGAAATGACATGTTGGCTTAAAATTGTTGTGTTGAACTTGCATGAGTTGGAGAGGGTAGTTCGTCCTATGTTTCTGTAAATTGATGAGTGTCACGCATATTAGAATTGGTAGATATAGTTCTACTCCCATATGTTGCATTGACTATGTCTGGTGATGGAGATGAAGTTCCTCCTTTTGAATATTGCATATAGTAAATAGTGCATTTGTGAGTTTTTACACATTTTTGATGTATCATTGATGAGTCCACAAATTGGACTCATATAGGGTTATATTTTGATGGAATTAGTGTCCTCAAATACATATTTTATCTCAATATCTGATGAAAACCCTTATGTTTCAGGTATTTGAAGTTCGAGGGAAAGCATGGACTCTACTTAGCAAAAACGGAACAAAAGCAGCTGAAAGAACGAAGAAATGAAGATCTGAGAATTGTCGAACCCATTTGGTGAGTCGCCAAAAGGTCTTATCCTCGCCTTTTGTTCCAGTGTGCTGAACCCGGAAAGAAAGGATCAAATCAGCTGTGAAAAGGAACAGTCGGCGTGTTGCCGAGCAGTTCCGCGAAGCAGTACTATGTCGCCCAATGATCCAAAACACGACGATGTTGAAGGATAGAGCAAGACGGAGATGAAACCTACCAAATGGCGGATCACTGAGTTGATAGGCGATCTCGACTAACGACACCAAATGATCCGCTACAGCACCGATTTTTGAAAACTATAAATACTCGTTGAGAGTTGTAGCTTAATATCATATTTTTAATATATAATTTTTAATATAGAATTTTGAGTTCTAAGTTTGGAGAGGGTTTAGAAGAACTTGAAGATTCAAAGGATTTCAACTCCAAGAATTTGGACTTGGGTCTTGTGGATTCTTCACTCTTTGTTTGTTTTGAGAAACAAATCTTCATACTCATTTGAATGCAAACTCAAATTGGTATAAATTTCTATTTCTTTTACATGTATAGCTAAAACCCCAATTCTTGGGGTGTGATTTTGTGAATATGGATTAGATTATCTGTTGGGTCTTGCTCGTTGATGGTTTATTTATTGTGTAAATGTGATTTCGTTTAGTAGTTGTGTTGGAACTTAATGAAATTGTAATTGTAAATACGATTTCACCTTTGTATTTTCTGCTTGATCGAGAGAGAGGTCGTAAAACTAAGACTAATAAATTGATGGCCGAGGGGATTGGGTCGACATGAGGTTCAACTCAAGAGAGTAAACCCTAGTCCTTCTCCCTCACACTCAGCTCCAGAGAGTGAGTGGGCTAAGACGGATGTTGTTCTTCATGCGGCAAGTGGGTGTCCGAGAGGAACCCATTTGATTTGGGGTTGAGAATTAATAGAAAAATAAAATTAAGTTCTATATTCGATAATGTTTTTATCTATGACTAAATAGAACTTAATTTTATTTTTCTATTAATTCTCAAGCCCACTCCCTTGGGACTCGACCCTAACCCTTGGTTGAGTTACTTTACTATTGTACGATAATAGACACCTGCATTGGAAGTTGTGTCTTGATTATGCAAAATAAAAATGGTGCCGCTGCCGGGGAGTGGTGTTAGTTGAGAATTCTGAGTTTAGTACATGTTTTGTTCTTCTTAATTGTAGTTCACTTACTTTACTTTTAGTTTCGTTTTACTTGTTTGTGTATTGAAGCAGAAACATGGATATGAAGGATCATTATGGGTATCAAACAGATCATCCCCTCTTGAAACTGTTGAACCTTAGGGACAACCTCCTAACGTTCAAACAGGTAGGGGATGAAACCATTTAGGAAATGTGGCTGAAGTTTCAAGCAGTGTTAGAAAAATGCCCATCTCATGGGATGACCGACAAAGCGCTACTGGAATGCTTTATAGGGGTCTTGGACCCGAAAATAGAAGTATCGCGGATCAACTTTTCACAGGTGGTATGCTACACCAGCCCTATGAAGTAGTAGTAAATCTTCTTGATGGCATGGTTGAAACCAACAAGGAAGCCCAAAAGAAACACGAGTGGGATGCACTAGTAGCTCAAGTAGACATTCTGTCCAAACAAGTCATGGAGTTGGAAGCACAAGCCATGGAAAAAGACAAGCACTTCTCCCTACGAGAGTGTAAAAATGGGAGGAAGCATAGAGGTGTGAAAAAGATGAAGTTCTCTCACTCATTCAACAGAAAATTGAAGCACAAGACAAGGTGCTGAATGAGATGAAAGAGAACGTCGAAATGCTAAATTAAATGCCAACCTCTAACTCCATGACAATTCAGCTCCAAAATGCCCAGATAGGCCATTTGATATCAAGTCGCTATCCACCATTTGTCGAGGATTCGCCTAGTTACACCATGGCCGACTCCAAGGATGTGGACTGGGTTAAACTTGCATCGTGCCACGATGTTAACTAAGGCGTTGTTTCAGAGGCAACCCAAAACCCTTTATTACTTTATGTTTCTTTGATAAAATAATGGTGTGTTAATTGTGCAGGAAGAAGTGTGGGAAACATTTGGAAAGAAAGAGATTGGCGAGGGAAATGTCGGTTGGCGAGTCGCCAAAGTATTAGGCGACCCTACTCACACAGTCGTTTGATCCAACCCAGCTTGGGTTTGGGGTTCTATAAAACTTGTCAATCCCAAAGAATGATTGGAGAGTCACCGATCTGCTCGGCGACCCTGATTTGTATCGCTGTTTGGTTCCCCACATTAACTAAGGGATTTTGTAAAACTCGGCGAGGAAGGTGATTGTTTGGTGTGACGCCGAATGGTTCAGCGCTCAACTAATGTCGCCGAGTGGGCAAGAATTGGATGGTTTTTCAAGCCAAAGGTTTAAAGGTTTCAATTTCCTACACTCTTCCACATTTTCAAACTTTACAAACTCACAACTAGTTTTACTTTCAATATAGTTGCATCTCTATTGTATTTTGGTTGATTTGTGCTCGGAATTGGATTACCTTGCCGTCTAGCATTTCAATCATTTTGTAGTCCACACAAAAGGTCATTTTTCTATGCCCCAAATTTATTTTATTAAAATGTATGGTCAGTTGCAATAACCAGATCTTGTTGAAAGTATTTTGACCCTGTCGGATATGACTAAATTGTTTACATTCATGCTTTAATTTGACAATCTTACTCGAGTAGTTGTGACTGTTAAATTCCAGTAATTGTATGCCTTAATCTGGATTAAAATTCAAACGGTTGTGTTTGAGTGCTATGGGTCATACCTTGATTGTACTAATGCATACTTTGATTTTGTCTTCAGGGGTTACAAGGTTGAATTCGAGAAGATGCGTTGAAAATATGTACGTTGACCGAGCTCGCCGAACCACTCGGTGGTTATCCTAAGGTCCCCATCTCTCCTTTAATTTAATGATAAATGTGTTGTTAATTCTATAACTTTCGGCAAGAAGTTGAAGGTCACCAAATACTTTCGGCGACTCGCCGAAAGACTCGCTTTACCCTTGTCAATTCCCCTGGATCTCTATGCACTGTAGCTTTCAGCGGACTAACTCTAGATCACCGAATGATATCAGCAACTCGCCGAAAGAGTCGACAAAGTTTATCAGTGCTTTTGTCAAATATCTCTCTAACTTCTCTTCGAGATTTTTCAGATATGACTAAACCTAAAGCCTCTGAAAGAATAATGCCATCTCAAGAGAAGTCTAAAGGAATTGCGATAAAGGAAGATGCAGGCATGTCAAAAGGAAAACCTTCGAAACTACCCACAACTACTGGGAAAGGCAAAGGCAAGAGGCCCACTCCTGCCAGGAAAACCATCAACCTAGACCCTAATACTCCTCCATAGGCCAGGGAATTTTGCAGAGCGTTGAATGTCTTTCAAGCAGACTCACAATCAACAGACCATGGTGAAGCTGACACTGTTGTTCCCCCTTAGTTGACCTCAAGCACTGATGCCCAAGCTCAGGGTAAGGTGTCGGGCACTGAAGCCCAGACAGATGGAGCGACCAATTTGCCAGGATCCCCTTTTTATCTCCCTCTCTGTCTTTGTTTATTTTACCTTTTAGATTCTATGTTATTTGCATTTGAGGACAAATTGATTTTATTTGTGGTGAGGTGAGGCCCACCTTTGGGTGCTATTGATGTGCGTACTTTGTTTATATTTGGGTTTTATGCTTAAATCATGTTTACACTACTTTCTGTGTATGTTTGAGCTTATGTCTCCATTTATTTTAAATTGCAAAGAGATTTTAACTCGTTCGAAAAAAATTTCCACCTCTCGTGTGTTGAATGTGGCTATTCTTTAGAAAAATTTGAGTCTTGGTTCTGATCAATACCATTGACTTGAATAGTGCTATCAAGTCAAACAAACATGAATGCGCGGCTACGATGAGGCCAAATGAAGTTACATAGACAATATGTGAACTCTTTGCATCTCGTTATGACTTGCCTAGTATCGAATTAAGTCTCTTGTGATGATCATTGCACACTAGCGAAAGTGTGGAGTCTTGTTTGACTTATAGTGTCAATGCCTAGTGTGATGAGCTTACCTGTGAAATATGCATGATGGATCCTAGAATTTGCCCTGTTGGTCCGGTCAACTAAGTGATGCTATCTCTTGATATGATCTTAGGCAACTTCTAAAAGTGTGAACCAAATTGACATATACCTCTTTGTGACTTACCTTGTGAGTGTGTGAACCTCTTTGTAACACCCCTTGAGCCTTACCTTCCTTTGGAAGAAACATGATGAAAACTAGACCTTTCTTTATCCATCACCCATAATCCTCATGAAGTTGTGGTTAGTCGAATAGCCAAATTAGGCCAACAGCCTAAGTTGGTGGTGTGGTGAAATGATAAGGGCAAGTCAAAACATGCAAGGAAAGTCTCCTCTTACCCATGGTTTTGAGAAAAATGGAACCCCTACATATAAACAAAAAAAGAAAGAGAAAAGAGAATGAAAAAGAAAAAGAATGAAAAAGAAACTTGTCGAATAAAGTACAAAAGAAATGGGGTTTCCAAACAATCCATGGAAAGTGAATAATAGGATGACCTATGAGCACTAAAGAAAATGATGAAGGAAGAGGAAAGGAAGTGTTGTGAGTACCACATTTCATAAGGGAAAAGAGAGAGAAAAGAGAGAGAAAAGAGAAAGAAAAGAAAAAGAATGAAAAAGAAACTTGTGGAATAAAGTACAAAAGAAATAGGGTTTCCAAACAATCCATGGAAAGTGAATAATAGGATGACCTATGAGCACTAAAGAAAATGATGAAGGAAGAGGAAAGGAAGTGTTGTGAGTACCACATTTCATGAGGATGAAAGTCAATAAGCCTAAATGACCATACCTTAGCACTCAGCCCCATTACAAGCCTTGAAAAGACCTTTTTGATCTTGAGTGAGCTGAAACAAATGTTGATTAGAAAATACGGGCAAACCTATGAGTGAAATTATGCATTGTGTTCTTCTTTGTGAGTGTGAGTGTTGCATTTGATTCCGGACTTTAAATGGTTAAACTTTGTGTGTGAATATGGAATCATCCCTTGTGTGAGGGAATTTGAACATTTTGGTTGAGCTTAAACTTGCATTTGAAGCAAGTATTGTGAGCTTGAGATTCTTTGAAATTGGTGAGTCACAACTTGAATTTTTGAGTGCACATTTGATCTTTGCATAAGTAAATTGAGTCATGTTGTGTGCATTGATGATTGAGACTTGTGTAGCACTGTTCGAGATACCCTTTTTGAATGGTTGAACTTGAGTTTGCTTGAGGACAAGCAAAAGTTTAATTTGGGAGGGTTGATGAGTCCACAAATTGGACTCATTTAGGGCTATATTTTGATAGAATTGGTGTCCTCAAATGCATATTTCATCTCAATATCTGATGAAAACCCTTAAGTTTAAGGTATTTGGAATTTGACGGAAAGCATGGACACGACTTAGCAAAAAAGGAACAAAGGCAGCTGAAAGAACGAAGAAATAAAGATCTGAGAATCGCCGAACCCATTCGGCGAGTCGCCAAAAGGTCTTATCCTCGCTTTCTGTTCCACTTTTCTGAGCCCTAAAAGAAAGGATCAAATCAGAGGTGAAAATTAGCAGTTAGCGTGTCGTCCAGCAGTTCCACAAAGTAGTACTATGTCGCCCAATGATCCAAAACACGACAATGTTAAAGAAAAGAGCAAGACGGCGATGAAACCTACCAAAGGAAAGATCGCCAAGTTGATCGGCAATCTCAATTAATGACGCCGAATGATCCGCTGCAGCACATATTTTTGAAAACTATAAATACTCGTTGAGAGTTATAGCTTAATATAAGATATTTAATATAGAATTTTGAATTCTAAGTTTGGAGAGGGTTTTGAAGAACTTGAAGATTCAAAGGGTTTCAACTCCAAGAATGTGGACTTGGGTCTTGTGGATTCTTCACTCTTTGTTTGTTTTGAGACTTAAATCTTTATACTCACTTGAATACAAACTCATATTGGTATAAATTTCTATCTTTTTTACATGTGTAGCTAAAACCCCAATTCTTGGGGTGTGATTTTGTGAATATGGATTAGATTATTTGTTGGGTCTTGCTCGTTGATGGTTTATTAGTTGTGTAAATGTGATTTCGTTTAGTAGTTGTGGTGTAACTTAATGAAATTGTAGTTACAAATACGATTTCACCTTTGTGTTTTCGGCTTGCTCGAGAGAAAGGTCGTAGAACTAAGACTACTAAATTGATGGCCGGTGGGATTGGGTCGACATGAGGTTCAGCTCAAGAGAAACCCTAGTCCTTCTCCCACACACTCAACTCCAGAGAGTGAGTGGGCTAAGGCAAAGGTTGTTCTTCATGCAGCAAGTGGGTGTCTAAGAGGAACCTATTTGATTCGGGGTAAGTTGCTCGAGAGAGAATTTACCCCCCACAATAGTCTAGCCTAGTCACAAATACTCAACGGATTTACTATCAAAAGCATGTACCCAATAGTCTTGTCTAACCCGCATTCCTATCACATCCCAAGAATTATATCTCCTTGATTAGTACTCTTTGCATTTTTGTTGTTTTTGCTTACTTGTCACAAACCCTTATTGATAATTGACGCTTGCATCACCCCTTAGATTTAACATGTTTATATTCAATAATGTTTTTAGCTATGACTAATTAAAACTTAATTTTATTTTTCTATTAGTTCTCAAGCCCACTCCCTTGGGACTCGACCCCAACCCTTCGTTGGGTTACTTTACTATTGTATGATCGTAGACACTTGCATTGGAGGTTGTGTCTTGATTACGCAAATCAATCATGCATATTGGGCTACTAGTCTAGAGTTTCTAACTTAGTTGGGTGCCTAGATTGTCATTCGGGGACGAATGTTCCCAACGGGGGGGTGGGGATAAATTAATACCCCAAAAATCTAATCACCTAAGCTAGGGCCTAACATGTAGTCTGGGGTCCTAAAAGGGTTAACGTCTAGATAATGATCGTAAAATGACCTCCCTAAGTTAGTATTATAGTTTTTGGTCCCTATACATGAAGGTATGGCCTCACCAAGGAACCCCCAAGAGCCCTTGAGGAGGGCCAATGGGGCTGTCCAAAAGATACAAAATGCATGACCTATGATTGGCCACCCATGAGCCATGGGTGGGACCACTCTCCATGGTTGGGAGGCGTGGGTTGAGACTTAGTCTCCCCAAGCTCATTCCCCAATCCAGCCTCTCTGACCCAAATGACGGGCCCACAGGACGAGGCATCACCCCACCTACAGACCATAGGTGGGGGTCGTGGGTTGAGACTTAGTCTCCCCATCCCTTCCCTGATCCTCCACCCTCCCTGTCCCAAATAACTGACCATTTGTGGAGTCTACAAGCTTTTTCCCATGTACATGAAGGGGAACAAATACGAGAAGAGTTTCTGGATGAACACTTGATGGTATCGGCTTTCTCTCAAGTGTCGTGGTATGCTAATATAGTAAATATATGGGTGAGTGGAGTGTATCCTCTAGGTTCAACTACCCAACAGAAGAAGAAGCAAACTCACAATGCTAAGTTCTACATCTGGGATGAACCATTTTTGTTCAAACAAGGAGTGGATCAAGTTTTGAGACGATGCATTCCGGAATATGAGGTCAAGCAAGTGCTCGAGATTTTTCATGCAAGTCTTTATAGAGGACACCATGGAGGAGAGCGTACGACACACAAGGTATTACAATCTGGCTTCTTTTGGCCTTATTTGTTTAATGACTCTATTGCCTATGTGAAGGGATGCAAATAATGTCAAAGGTTAAGTATTGTATCACGAAGACATGAGATGTCTCTAAACAATATTCTGGAGGTGGAAATCTTTGATTTGTGGGGTATTGACTTCATGGGTCCCTTCCCACCATCGAGTGAAAACCAATATATCCTAGTGGTGGTGGATTATGTGTCCAAATGGGTTGAGACTGTAGCTCTTACCATGAATAACTCAAGAGTGGTGATTAAATTCATCAAGAGTCATATCTTTACTTGGTTTGGGACTCCGAGAGCAATCATAAGTGACGAAGGTAAGCATTTCATTAACCATTTAGTGAAGTATCTTCTTGCTAAGTATGGCATAGCATAACATTGCTACATCTTACAATCCTCAAACAAGTGACCAAATGGAGGTGTCGAATATAGAGGTAAAGAAAATCTTGCAGAAACCAATTAATGCACAGAGAAAAGATTGGTCTGAGAAGATTGATGATATGTTATGGGCATATAGGACTGCATATAAAACACCCATAGGAAGTTAATTGGTCAATTGCACCAAATCGAGATTTCTTAATTTGAAGTCCTAGGTAGAAGTTGAGTTCTCCCATCATAGTCATCTCAAATTCAGTGTTCATTATTTGTGCAAATTTGACTCCAAGTTCAGCATTTGTTCCTCCAAATATAATGTCATTTATGTATACATGGACTATGAGTAAATCTTTACCTTGTTTCCGAAGGAACATGGTATAATTTATCTTGCCTCTTGAGTACCCATGTGCGAGAAACAAGCTATATAGTCGATCATATCATGCTCCTGGTGCTTGCTTTAACCCATACAATGCTCTGTCTAGTTTGTACACAAACTCGGGACAGTCTGAACTTTCGAAACCAGGGGGCTAGGGGCTATTTGACATTTACCTCTTCTTGAAAAAACCTGTTTACGAAGATGCCTTTGACGTCCATCTGGTGGAGTTTAAACTCCATGTGAGCCGCTAATGCTATTAGCATCCTAATTCCTTCCATTCTTGCTACAGGGGCAAATTTTTTGTCATAGTCTATTCCTTTTTTTATTGTATCCCTGTACTGCTAACTTGGCTTTGTTACATGTGACTTGCCATAGATCATCTAACTTGTTTCTGAATAATCATCTGGTTCATATCAATGATCTATCATGTGGTCGAGGAACCAAACTACAGACCTTGCTTCGTTCAAACTGAATCAGTTCCTCCTGCATGAAAATAATCCACTCTAGATCTAAAAGAGCTTTTTAATTTTTTTTATTCAATCAAGGATAGATATGTTGAGAAGGCACACATATTCCTAAGTTTCGATCTTGTATGAATCCTTGACTCTAAAGGAATAAGAATACTTTGTATTGGATGAGAACTCTGGCGTTTCTAGTTGTTGGGCTGATTTGTCTGTGTATTTGCTGAGGATGATGGGCCAGGTTCCATAGCACTTTCTCCATCAGTTGTATCTTCTGTTTCAAGAATGTTTGGAGTCAACTATGTATCTGGTTCATCTGGGAATCTTCATCCGATTTGATTCTCCAAGTTGCTACTAATTTTTCATGCGTATATCATCTCAATCATCTTCGACATTCATTTCGATTGAGCTTTTTCCTTCATCAAAGATGATGTGAACTCTTTCATCTACACGATTTGTTCTTTTGTTAATTACCTTGTAGGCCTTGCTTTGTGATAAGTATCCAAGAACACTCCTTCATCACTCTTAGCATCAAATTTTCCTAAAGCATCTTTCCCATTGTTGTGTACATAGCAGGTACATCCAAATGGCCAAAGATGTGCCAAGTTTGGCTTCTTTCCCTTCAATAGTTCATATGGAGTCTTGTTTAGAACTGATCTGATCATACACCGATTGATAAGGTTACATGAAGTATATACTGCCTTAGCCCAGTATGTTTTTAGGAGATTACTTGATATCAACATGGTTCAGGCAATATCTTCCAATGTTCTATTCTTGCGTTCAACTACACCATTTTGTTGTGGTGTTCTTGGTGCAGAGAAATTGTGATCCACACCATTTTTGGCACAAAAGTTAAGGAATTTTATGTTTTCAAACTCTAACCCATGATCAAAGCGGATTTTGGTAAGTTCACTGTTGAATTTCTTTTGAACCAGTTTCACAAAGATTTCAAATGTGTCATATGTTTAATCTTTTGTTGCAAAGAATATAGCCCACGTTAATTTGGAGTAGTCGTCTACTATCACAAAGACATACCTTTTACCTCATCTACTTTGTACGCGCATTAGTCCACATAGATCCATGTGAAGCAGCTCTAGAGGTTTTGTTGTACTTACCAACATTTTTGGTTTAAGAGAAAATTCTATCTGCTTCCCTTGAGCACATGCTCCACAGACTTGGTCACCATTGAATTTCTTTGTAGGTAAGTCGTACACTGAGTCTCTTGATATGAGCTTGTTGATTGTTGAAAAAACTAATGTGTCCCGTTTTTTTGTGCCAGAGAAGGGAGCTATCAGTAACATCGCTAAGACATGTTAGTGAGTTCTCTAGAGGGCTCATAAAGTCGGTCTTGTATATATTCTTGTGCCTTTTTTCGAGGAGGACCAGTTCCCCGAGTTTGAATTTATCACTCTACATTAATCGGTGGTGAAAAACACATTGTTTCCGTTGTCACACATTTTGGATACACTCAGAAAATTATGTTGTTGTCCATTTACATTGTACACATTATCTATTATTTGAGTAAGGTTAGGACCAACCTTTCCAATTCTTTGTATTTCTCTATTTTCCCATTTCCAAAGGCTACATTTCCACCTTTGAAGTTTCTCAGTGAAAGGAAGTTGTTTCTATCAATAGTCATGTGTCTGGAGCATGCGATGTCCATGTATCATTGCTTCAGCTTTCCTCTCCTTGATTCTTGCAATCATTATTCACAGGTTAGTTTTGTGTATCCAAATCCACTTGGGGTCTTTTTTATTAGAGAATGGATGAATAAGATTCTTCTTAGCCAATCTTGGAAGAAATCTTGATTTAGGAACCAATTTCTTGACTCCTTTTCTATATGTTCCTTCTAGAAAATTCAGATTATTTTTATGAGAGGTTAATTTTTTTGTTGCAGGCATCGCTTTTATGTCTTGTCAATTCACAATGAGTGCACAAGCAATATATGTTAGGATTCTTAATGTCAGAAGAATTCCTGTCGAAACCTATTCCATGTCTAGTAGGAGATTGACTTTTTTGGATGCTATCGAGTAAGATGGAGGATCTGGTACATTGTATGTTATGATCTGCTTCCATTTTAGTCATATGAAGTTTTTTTTGAGATCTTCATTTCGTTTGATCTTGGAGTGTAAGTTATTGCTTAATTCTTTTAACTTACTCTGAAGGCAATGATTTTGTTTCTCTAGGTTCTCATTCTCTTCTCTTAGGGATGCATAGTCTTCCATTATTAGCTTTCTTTTAGATCAGGTTGATTGATATGCATTATCCATTATTATTTTTCTTTTGGATCAGGTTGAGTGATATGCATTTATGAAAGTGTACAGTAGGGATTCTAGTTCTCTTTTTGAGTAAGAGTCAAGATTTTCTTTAATATGATGAAAGCTTACCTTGTCACACTTTCCTCCTCCTCCTCCTCATCCTTCTAATCGAGCCATTTGTGCCTGAATAATTTCTTGTGATTGACAGATGCTTCTTCCTTCGTCTAGTTCAGTTATGGCAACCAGTGTAAGAAAATCATATGTATATGTTTTCTCAATTGCAAGTAATGACTGATTTTTTGTTTCCTGTCCTCAGACTCTTCTTCTGACAAGTTCCCCATTAAAGAGAATGTTTTCTTCATTGAGATATATATTTCTTGATTGGTCATTTGTCTGTTTGTGGGAATGTATTTCTCATTTTTGATATCTTTTGCCTTCTTTGAATTGCTCCTTTTGTGCTCCAGAGCCCAAAGTGGACAAAACTTGATAAAGTGATCTGGACTTCCACACTTATGGCATACTTGTTCTCTTGAATTTTCAATCGTTTTTTAGGGCATCTCCTTTGAATTTTTTTTCCTCTTTTTAACATTCTAGAGAACCTTTTGGTCATTAGTGCAATATTCGCATCCTCAAAATCTTCTACTGTTGTTGCCTTCAGAACCAAGTTCTTCTCATTTCTCTTTTATCCAATTTCCTTTTCTTGTTCTTTCTTAAGTTCATAAGTCATAAGATTTCCAATGAGTTCATCCATGGCTAGAACATCAAAGTCCCGTGCTTCAGTAATAGATTCTACCTAAGAGAACACTTAAGAGTTTTCTGACTGCCTTTTCATTTGGAATTATTTCTCCCAGGGAGTAAATTTCACTGATGATGGTGGTGAACCTCGTATGCATGTCTTGCATTGTTTCACCCTTTTTCATTCGAAACAGCTCATATTGCCTATTTAGATTATCAATTTTGGACTTCTTTACCTAGTTTGTTCCCTCATGGACAGTCTGCAGAGTTTCCCATATTGCTTTAGCATCTTGGCATGATAAGGTTCGATTATACTCATTTGGACCTATACCACATATCAATATTTTCTTAGCCGTTGCGTTGTTCCGTATTGCTAGCTTGTCTGCTATATCTCATTCCTTCCTTTCTTTTTATACCTTAGTAAATCCATCAACTCCAGTCTTCATGGGTATGGTTGGTCCATTGAACAACACTCCCTATAGATCTGGATTTGTTGCGATGAGGTGATCCATCATGTGATTCTTAAATAATCTATAATACTTTATATTGAACAGTGGTGGTCGTGTTTGGGAAGCTCCTTCATGTGGGATCGGTGGTACAACCATGATGTAAGTATTTTAATGAATAGACCTGTTCTGATACCAATTGAAGAAATTTTACCCCTGGTGCAAGAACCAGGTTCTTGTATGTTTGCCTAAGAAAGGGCTTAACACAATAAAACAATAATTTCTCTTGAAAATCTTCCTCACTCAAGGAAGGGAAAACTACAATTTTATTCTTCTTCAAACTTAATTCATGATTACAACTTAATAATCAACAAACTAACTCCATTCTACAAGAGGTCAAACCCACTTCTTGTTACAATTCTCTCAAACTCAACTCTCCAAGAAGTCAAACTTGCTTCTTGGTACAACTCTCTTTAACTCAACTCTCCAAAAAGTCAAACTCGCTTGTTGTAACAAATTCTCTCAATAACTCTCTCTATTCTACTTACAGAAAGAATTCTAACTCTAGAACTTCTTTCTTCTTCGTTGTGGATCTCCTTGAGTAGTTCGGACCTCGCTCAAGATAACTCTTTTGATTTTTGAATTGGGAAAAATGACTTTGTTAGTTCTTCCGCCTTGTCCTTTTATAGAGACTAATTTTAGTGACCGATTTGTACAAGAAAAGAAACTAGTTTTCCTTGAATACTAATCCTTTTCCTTTTTGAACTCTTGTTCCTCTTTTCCTTATTTGTGTTGGACTCTTCCACTTTTAATGTTTTCCTCTTTTGACTCGAATTACTTTTTAAAACAAACACTTCCTTTTATATATCTGCCTGAGTTCTTCTTCTTGCCTTTTACTTTTGAAGTCTCATAGATGTTATATGAACCTGGTTCATGTTGTCATCATCAAAATCTCTTTTTGAAAGATATGTCAAACCATCAATTTCCCCCTTTTTGATGATGACAAATATACTCTATTTCCTGTACCTAAATCAGCATGAAAAACAAAATAAAACAGACTTCCCCTTTTTGGCATATCAAAAAGGAGAGTAAAGCATAATAACAACAAAAGAATAACAACTCAGAGCCTAGAAAGGTCACACCCAGAAAAAACCAGCATATATCAATATCAATCTAAAGATATTAGCCATCAAAACAATATACAAAAAACGCATCACAAAATCTGAAGTCTGAAGTCTGATACATGTTATATGAACCTGGTTCATGTTGTCATCATCAAAATCTCTTTTTGAAAGATTTGCCAAACCATCACATATTTTGCTCCTTTTTTCATCTATGCAATTACACAGAGGTATATTGAATCATCATACGTTCTTTTATATACTTTGCAGCAACAATAACTGTCTTGCTGGAAACTCTGAATGCAACTGACACCCATGATATTCGATGTTTGAAGCCAAATAATCTGCTAAAGCCCTTTATCTTCGAGAATCACATTGTTCTGCAACAACTTTTCTTTGGGGTAAGGAAATGTGTTGATTTCTTTTCAAATTGGTGGCATATATATGAATTGAAAGTTTGTGCTCACTGCCTTTTCTTTTGTAGGGGGTGATGGAAGCAATAAGAATAAGTTGTGCTGGATATCCTACTCGGAGACCCTTTTATGAATGTTTAGATCGCTTTGGTATCCTTTCGCCTGAAGTTTTAGATGGAATGTACCTATTTACCTTGTACTATTTGATCAGATTGTCAATGTGTTGAGATTTTTTCTGACTAACTCATGACAGTACGGATGAGGTCACTACATGCACGCGCCTTTTACAGAAAGTCGTCCGTCAAGGATATCAGGTAATACATTGCTTTATTAGATGTTATAGTTTAAACATGAAACAATTCATACTTTTCCAGTTCGTTTCTGTAATTTTGGAGTCTCTTATTAATTTTAGGTGATAACCTCACTTGACAGAAAGTCTGTTTTTATCTCTTTTCACTAATATTTTTCTAGCACATTTTAGCACATTCTTCATTCAGTAAAATGTTTAAAGAATTTCAGTGGTTCCATTTTGCATTTGTTTCACACCTGAATCCTATCAGGCTTTCGGAAGGTCGGGTATTTGGTGAATAATAAATCTGTAAACTCTTTCACCTTTCTGGTGGCCTCGTCTCATTGCTACATGTACTTCCTTTGTTTCTTAGCATTTCTATATTCTAGGTATTATTGGCTAGATTGTTCGGTTGTATTATTTGCTCATCTTTCTTGTTTTTTCTTGTAATTTCATGGATGCACTGTGAATTTTTCTAGTTTTTGAAATTTCTAGTTTTGAGTATTTACTGATCATGATAGTGTGTATCCCTTTAGTAAGTATAGTATTTTTCTCATGTTCTTCCCAGAGTTCTTTCGGTTCTTGTTTTATAATCATATGCAGAAGATGTTGGCTTTAAAAACTACAAGCATCATCTTTAATGTATGGAACATATTTCATACTTTCCTTCTCTTTTTACTTAAGTCAAATGTAGAATATTTCCTTCTTTTAATGATCTAAAAAAGGCAAAATAAATAAATAATCAGAATCCCTCTGGATTTTTTTTGTGAGATGTCTTCCATGTGGAGGAGGCTTCAAGAAAGCCAATCATTTGTCCATTTTGCCTTTGCAGATTGGTAAAACAAAAGTGTTTCTAAAGGCTGGGCAGATGGCAGAGTTAGACAGTCGCAAGACAGAGGTGTTAGGGAGATCGGCGAGCATCAATCAGAGGAAAGTTCGTTCTCACATGGCTAGAAGAAATTTTACATTGTTATGTCAGTTGGCAATAAGGATACAATAGATGTGCAGAGGTATTTCATTTGCTATACGCTTTGCTTTTCGGTTCGTAGATTAAAATCTATCAGTGTTTTCATTTCTCAATGTTACAGGGGAACTTGCTCGGCGTGTATATGAGAGTTTGCAGAGTGAAGCATCTTGTCTGAAGATCCAAACAGATATGCGCATGCATCTTGCTAGGAAGGGTTACAAAGAATTATTCTCTGCTTCTTCAATTCAGACAGGAATGCGTGGGATGGCTGCAGGCAATGAAGTACGATTCAGGAGGCAGACAAAAGCTGCCATTATCATTCAGGTTAACTTTTTGTAATGGAAGAATACAAGAAATGCAAGAAAGATGCTATTACCACTCAATGTGCTTGGAGAGCTAGAGTTGCTCATGGGGAACTACGGAAACTTAAGATGGTAGATATCTCATATTATTCATCTCTTCTTTATTGATCCAGAGCTGCTACAGCCTCTGTTAGCATCTGTATTCTGAGTTTAAATTTCTCTGAAATGTATTAGATTACTGTATGCTTAAATCCTGTAGAAACTAACTTCTCACTGCTCATGATTGCATCAAATTTAGACCTCTAAATTCTCTGTGAATACTTTGAAGGGGATCGACATTAACTTCTAATAATCATTTAAGTAACTGGACTGCCTTCAAGAACTTGCAAGCTATAGTACAAAACTGGAAATGTGTCTCTTAGTAAAAATTAGGGACTCATTTTTTGCAGCCAGTTCGAGTCTTTGAGTACATAAGTCGTAATGTCATGCTACCAGAGTTGCATTTTGTAGAATTTCCCTACGGCCAAATCGACTTTGCTTTTTAGATCCATGAATTGTTGTGCAAGACAGATAAGTTTCAATGATATTTTGTATATTCATCCAGATTTGATTTATCTCACCTTTCAGTTCCAGCTCATGTTACATTCAATAGTTAATATCTTCTAGGGAAATCCCAATTTTAAATTTATCAATACTAAAGGTGAGAAAGTCAAGTTTATGCATTTCATGCACCATGCTCAGTTTAAACAAACAACGTCATAGTTGGCCTGCTTAGGTCACCCTTTCTTTATTACTATACTCTTGATTGAATATCTATTGTTTGTTCTCAAACAATTTCATTTTAGTTCGGAGTTCCATTCTAACTTATTTCTGCATAGGCTGCAAGGAGACTGGGGCGCTTCAAGCTGCAATGAATAAATTAGAGAAGCAAGTTGAAGAATTAACTTGGAGACTACTGATGTGAGGCTAAAAATACATATTTTAATCATTATTTCCTTACATTTATTATTTATATTTGTCCTTTTTGAGCATCAATTTTATGAATTGTGCTAAGTGGGATAATTTATTTGTAGGATTAAATTGGTGGGAAAATGAAGAAGTTTGGAGCTAAAACGAATTAAAGATGGAAGGTTGAAGAAGGAAATCAAGCAGACAGCTTAATGAATAAAATTTAATAAAATAATATATTTATATATATAAGGAAACGGCGGCTGAAATTGAGGAAATTGAAATTTGATGCTTGCTGCTGCCACGTGGCAGCAAGTGAATAGCATACAATTTATATTGAGGCGGCAGCAACATAGCTCACGCGGTCGGAGAAAAAGGAATCCAATTCCTTTTGGTTTTGGATTCCTAATTTGTTTGGACTCAATTATTTTATTTAGGGTTTCCTACATCTATAAATAGTGCATAGAAATAATATTTGAAAAAAAAAGCCAAGAACCAAGATACAAGACACAATATAAATTTTCTTCTAGCTTAGGAACTTTGGAAGAGCCGCCGTGGAGGCCGGAGAATTGTGGTTTATTCTTTCTTCTCCTTTATTATTTATTTGTATTCGTGATTAATAAAAGATAGTTTAGCTATTGTTCTTAACTTTTTATGATTAACACAAGCATA
>NC_064285.1:30546617-30548315 GCF_019186545.1 Solanum stenotomum | reverse complement strand
AAAAAAAAAAAAAAAGAGGGAGCATGTTTGAGCTTAAGTGTGGGGTGACGACCCTTGATGAAAATTAAGAGAACATGCTACTAGCTAGGCCTAAAGGCCTCAGGGAGTTTTCCTAACCCTTGTTTTAAATTTTATCTAATGCTTTGGGGACATAGCATTTTTTTAAGTGTGGGGTGGAGGAATGAATTCCTAGTTTTTACCGTTTTATTGAGTCTTTTCTTTTTTTTAGGATGGGTTCCTTGGCTTTTGTTTTCGGTTCTTTTCCTGAGGATAGTCCCTTTGAACCGAGTGTTTTTTTTATTTTTTTTAGGAATAAATTTTATTTTTAAATTTTATTTTGTTTTATTTTTTTGGAGAGAAAAGAAAAGACCATTTTGAGTTATGTGATACTTACTATTTGGGCCTAATTTTTGAGTAGTACTTTCTTGTGAATGCTTGATTAAAAAAAAATGCAGACTCTTTGACATCTAAGCTCATGGTTGTGACTTTGTATATAGATTATTTTATTTTGTAGTTTTTTATGATCCCGTCTCTCTTAGAAGTGGAATTATTCCATCTTGATTGATACTTGAGCCATGTGTGGTGAGACTTTGTTTATTCCATGTTTTGCATCTTAGTCTAAAACTTGCCTTGCATGTTATTGAAACGAAATAAAAAGTGTTGCTTTGTTTAGAAGATGATAATAGGCTTTCTTTGATTTGTCTAGTAAATTTTTGCCTTTTCAGATATTTTATCACTAGTTAGCCCTTTAGAGCCTGTAGCCTTTTATTGGTAGCCATATTTTGCCCTTAACTATTTTGTTGAATCCCTAGTTTTTGCACCTTGCTTCCTTGAGCATTATAGCATAGACTTATTCTAATTATCAATTATGAGAAAAAAGGATGATTGAGTAATCAATGATAGCTACAAAGTGCTTAAAAGCCCTCTTTAAAAAAAAGAAAAAGAAAAAAAAAATGTGACATGAAAGAAAAAAAAAATTACCTTGATGATGACCCTGGTCCTTCCAAGGATGTTGTGCACCTTAACGCATGTAAAATACGTAAGTTGAGGGTGGCTATTATGAAGGGAAACTTTTTTTTAAAAAAAAGACAAAAAAAGGATTAAAACATTTTTGAGAGGATGAGAATTACTTGTGAAATAATTGTTGAAGAGAAGGCTGAAAATAAAGAGAAGAAAATATTGGGTTATGAAGTCTAAAATTGCAAAGTGCTTAAGGAAGTGTAAGTCACTATTATATAGTTTTCCTACTCATCCCCTAGCCTACATTACAATCCATTAAAGTCCTATTTGATTCTATTCAAGCATGTTTAATTAGTGGAGATTTACATATTGGGCAAGCATATGGCTCTTTGTGCATACATGTGAATTTTCTTTGCGAGTGTGAGAGTATTCTTTGATGCCAAGTCCTTAATTTATATTTAATCTTTTGATTTGAGTGTATGGACTATTTATTCTTGTGAGGGCACTTGTTTCATGATAGATAGGTGATTTTATCAACTTTCTTTGATGAGAGTAAGTGAGCAAGCTTAAATTTGATGAATTCAAAGTCCTTCTTTGAGGTTAGGAGGTTAGAGGTTTGTTGTTTATTTGGATGTCTTGCATAATGATTGAGAAGTCTACTTGATATTTTGAAATTGGTATATGGCCTAACTGTTTGTATTAACCAAAGTGATGACATTGCTAGTATGATTTTTTTTT
>NC_064285.1:30449848-30545851 GCF_019186545.1 Solanum stenotomum | reverse complement strand
AATTATCAACATAGATTTAGTGTGATACTATCTAATAGGCTAGTGTCGATTGGTGCGAAGTAATAACTAAGCCAAACATCGATTATGATGTCTAATATGAGGTAAAGGTAAGGGTTAGTAAATTATACACACGTAGCCGGACCAAGGTGCGGGGTGAAATTCTCTAGATGCCGGACCAAGGATTTAGAGATACCTAACTTATCACTTTGCATGTAATACACTAGAAAAGGATTACTATTATTAGGATTACTGTGTTATGAGCTTATGGGGAACACATTCCTAGTTACTTTTAATAATCTGAATATAAATAAATACTTAGTTCAAAGCTATTTTTTTTAATTGTTTTTATTTTATTTCAATTTAAATCCCCCCATTTTTATATAACGACTATCGAGTTAAATATTTGCTATTGACAATATTCTTCCATATTCTCTGTGGGATCGACCCCGACTCATAGTTGGGTAAATATATTGCATACGATCGTTTATATTTCTTTTCAAGAAATATATTTGAACGTTATCAACTACACCTCGAGAAACACATGTCTTCATCTTAAGATGTTGTTGTTCCCTATTCTTAAACCATAAAGGATTCAATCATCTAGAACATGCAATGCCCTAGAGGAACTCAATCTTGAAATAATGTTGTATGAGGGACTTAGTTAAAGCTTTTAAGTGTTTGAGCATGAATCTAATACTGTAAATCCTCATATGAGTCCATGTTGATCTGTTAATCTGTGGAACTTTTTAACTAGATTCATGTTTTTCAAAGAAAACCTTAAGAGCAGGAATAGGTACATAATACATGCAATTTTGTAATCATATTCGACCAAGGAAACACAAACAAAACCACTGCAAATCAGCAATATGGTCACTTTTTTCTGGATGTTTCTCCTTGTCAACATGACCTTTGTGAGATTGGAATCACAAATTTTAGGGAGTCAAACTTGTAGCATGAAGTAAAATGGACCATAATTTATTGATGGACCTAGTTGACGAGAATCTAGTATTTGCTTCTGTCAAAGTGGAATAGGAATTATGAAAATAGTACAAGAATAAGCTAATTTCGTCTCTACCACTGTATGCTTTTAAGTGTCAATAATATAATTCTGTTTTTGTAGGCTGACATGGAAGAAGCAAAAACAGAAGAAAATGCAAAACTGCAATCAGCTTTGCAAGAAGTTCAACTTCAGTTCAAGGAAACAAAAAAAATGTTTGTCAAAGAAGGTGAAACTGCAAAAAAGGCGGCAGAGGAAGTTCTTGTTGTTGATCATGAAAATGAATAAAAAAACTTAGTGTTGAAAATGAGAAACTAAAGGTAGGTTTGTTGAAACAAGGGAGTTTTAAGTGTAAACGACTTTCTTGTATTCACGGGAGCTACTTGCATTCAGCTCGTCATGCTTTGATTTCAGTCTTTGGTAAGCTCTCTAGAACAGAAAAAAATAGGAAGAGACGAGCAAACTTAGTGAGGAGAGGTTGAGGCAGGTGTAGGATGCAGAGTCTACAATTGTTTAGTTGAAGACAGACTACTATGCAAAGGTTTAATTATCAAAATACAGTTTTTCAATTATGTAATTGCAAACTTCCTTAGATATGGTATTCTATTCAGGTTTTTCGTATTCATCTCTTTCTATCGTTTTGTACTACTACAAATCTTGAAGTGGAAACTTAGCTACATTGGAAAAATAGTACATAGGATATAATCAACATAATATGACACACTTTCCTTAGTACCATAGTGCCTACTTAAACGAAGCGAATCGAATCGAAAAAAGTAATGGGTTTATCAATAATGAGTTATTGGTTTTAATAATGGTTTTTCTTTTTTTTTTGTCATTTGTTCATAGCAGTTTGAGGTGTTTTCTTAACGGGTTAGCATATCTACAAAGTGATAACCAATAAGTCAAACTGATAAACTTCAAAATCGGACTGAACCAAATGATACGCCTAAACTGCGTGTTCTTTTTCATGTCCCTATACTTTGTCCTTAATATTATCAAATTATATGAAAAACTATTAAACTTGACCGCATCACTTACATTTTTATTTACCTATAAATAGTGAAAATAGAAAAAAAATATACGAAAACACAAGAACAAAACAAATGAATAAATAATGACGAAGAAATATCAATTTTTTATTTTAAAATGCGCCCTTTTTTTTTTAAAAAAAAGGCAGGCATATGTCAGCATAAGCCTTGTGCATACAATTTAACGCCGTTTGCCTCTCCATTCAAATGTTATTCTTTTGGTTTCATACTCAATTTTGTTGTCATTTTTTTTGGAAATTTTGCTCATTTTTTGTGTTTTCGACTTAAGACTCTTTAATATTGGCTTTGTAAGATAGTCTTCAATTCTTTGAGATGTTTTATTAAGCATTTCAAGCTCAAACTAATTAGATTATCAAATAATTAATTTTAAAAAAAATATTATGTTAACTTTGAATGTTTTCTAATCACTTTAATATTGATTTTTGTAGTTAAAAGTATTACAAAATATTATAATAAGTAATAAAAATGACTCTAATTGACATATTAAATGAAGTGATGTCTTAATTTTATTTTTAAACACTTTTAGAGTAATTTTGATGGTTTAGGTAACAATTGATAATATTGAAAAAAAATCAAAAATATAATCAATAAGAGAGATTTAAACATGTGTATTCTTGTCTTACAAAATATTACAATCAATTGAAAAAGTAAAAGTAATTATTAAATTATAATCCATTACAATATTTTCTTTAGAATTTATGAAAAAACATATATATAAGCAAATAATGTAAACTATTGGCAGTGACTTTCTCTTATTCTGAAGCTTTAAAATATGTGATGTTCTCTCTGATACACTGATATATGGTGTTCTCTCTGATAGTGAAGGTTTAAGAAATATTATGTAGCAGTATTACTTTATAATAGTTTAAAGTATGGAGGGAGAATATGTTTTTCGAATTGGACACCCTGTAAACAACGTGGCTCCGCCCATGAGTACACCTCCATCACCTAGGAGGTCGACACGTTTATATGCAGAGGGAGAGGTTGGTTGAGACACAGGCTGCTAACATGGTACGACGACGTTGAAGTCTGAGAGAATGGAAAGAGAATGAAATCTGAGATCAGCCCAAGACTAATGCTGAGCAAGTAGATGTTGCACGATTGGACGCCTATATATCTCACCACGCTCCCCTACTCCTATAAAGGCCGGCGGATGGATGATGATGCATAGCTTGACATAGAGGAGAGAAAGAAGGGAAAGAGAAACATACGGATGATTGATGAAATGTTTCTTTTAGTCTTCTTCAAATACCAATCACACCACTTTTCAACATACAAAAGAATTCAATCCCAATGAACTATATAGATATCTACATTTTGTGTTCTTTTAGTTTTCACTAGCAATATTCAAGAATAAAAGATTGTTTAGGCAAGAAGTGGTCTGGATAAAATTCTTTGTAGACTGTTAGGCTTAAATGTAGTAGAAATAAAATGCTTGTCTTTTTGAAATGATAAAGTGTTTACAGAGTTTTTAGAATATTTTGTTAAATGCAAAAATGTTGATTTTGGGTAGATAAGAGCTTTCAACAGCTCTTTTAAGCACATCAAGGTCAAGGAGTCACTTTTGCTTAAGAATGAAATTTCTGAAATTTAGCTTAACATACATAAGATTCATATATAGTAGTTAACAACAGGTGTGAATAACTAGCACAAAACAGATATAGTAGACAAGACAAATCTTTTGTTAGGCCATTAGGACCCTGCCTTATCAATTCAATGTCCCACATATGTAGAAAGCTATAGCAGCCCAATAGCTTTTGAACAAAAACATGTGAAAAGGAATAATCTAGCAATAGAGTGCTTTGCCAACGATTCTCCCTAGAAACTCGATCATCTGAATTCCATTGTCCAAAAATCTTGCAGCTGTATTAGGAATTAGATGTCTATCTGAAGTCAAGGTCTGTGTGAACAGCCCATACCTTACAAAACAGAACCAATTACAAAGTTGTCAAGTCATTTCTGAGAGCAAAAATGAGCAAAGGCAACTCACTCAGGTGAGAAGGCTACTTTGGCTATTTCTGTTAAGAATTCCTTGGATAACCAACCATAATCCAAGCCACTCTCTGGAAGACCAGACTCATTCACTTCACGAAAGAGACCATCTTTCTCCAACACTAAAAGTTCCATCAGATGCCTCTGTAGCCAAGCAGGCCCATATTTAAGGATCAACAAAATTTTTGTCACCTTGAACTTGTTCGTTCTCCTTTCTCACCAATCCAGCCCTTTCAATCGGAGACAATGATTTCTCTGCCACCATAATCAGTACATGGTCTAAGTTACTGTTTTCACTGCCTGCAGCAAGGTATATAAAATTTCAAAGAGCCCAACCAACTGATTCTTATCTGACATATCCTTTAAAATTTGCTCCTTTGACATCAGTTTGATCAGTCCCTTGGCATTCTAATATCCATGTGCATTAGAAATAATGCAAAGTATGGATGTGGTATCAGTACAGAAATTTTCACAAACTAATTAATGAAATTGCTAAGTGTTAATAATGTAGGCTACCTCAGAAATTTAGAAAGTGAGAGTCAAGGAATAATACATAAAAACTTGTCGAAATTGCAACTTACACACCTAAACTATGAAGTAAGTATATTACCCCCTAAATTTCCTTTTTCTTTTTTTACCTATCTATTAACACCTTGAAGTACCAAGTGGAATAGAGTGGTTTCAAATTGATCTTGTTTGGCGCATGCATGAGAGCAAAGAAAGAAATATACACTCAAATAGTTAGTTGCAACAATTCCCTTTACTATGACAAACGTACCAATAGTATCCTCAAGCAAGCTAAGGTAAGGTGTTAGTTAATAACACAGACTTGTGTTTCAAAGGAGGAATCAACACCACTGGTAACTGTTGAGCAAACCAAGCTAAGGTATTGTGAGTAGATAAATATAGTATTGCTTAGCAGCACTGTGAACTTGATGCAAATCTTTTGTATTATCCGCAACATGAAATGGTCGTAGTGCTGAAGTAATTGCAGTTGCAGTTATCAATAACTAGGAACCTCAAGTTTACAGATGTACAGAATTGTATATTGCTATTGTTGGGGCATTTCCAACCCTGCCAAGCGCATTCTAATGACAAGATTATCATGTTTGCAATAAGAAAGATTACAGATATCGAGTATCTGATATTTGTTCTTTCTAGTTCATTGTGATAGGATATAATTCAAGCTTCAATTTTACTTTGAAGTTCATCCAAATGCATATCAAATTTTAAATGGACCATAAAGAACTTAGGAAAATAGTCTTTCCTCTTTTTCCCATTATAAATACATAGGCAAAAATATAGATCTTTTTGATATTTTCTTTCACAAAATAAATTGTAAGCATTCAATATCTGCTTTGCTTGTTAGTAATGCCCAAACACAACCTGGTCTCTTGAGATATTTTTAGTTAGGACTAGGATCATAAAAGTAGTCTTAAAGATTGAACAATTAAGTTAATTTGAAATATGAAAAAATGTCTCAGCAATTCAATTATTTCGAAATGGAGGGACTAAGTGCTAATTTTGTTTCAGTTTATGTGACACATAAATGAAATTTAGATAGTCCATCATTTTTTTATATACTGCCTCCGTCCACTTTTAATTGTCATAGTTTCCTTTTTTAGAGTGAAAAAGTTATAAATTCCCCCCTTGAACTTATCCTGAAAAGTCAGTTTCACTTTAAACTATCACAGTGACCTATTGCACACCTATACTATTCAAAAGTGAATTTTCTTACCCCCTAAAACTAATGTGGCAAAAAAATAAAACAAAAATAAAAAATAGGAGCGTCAGTTTGAAATTAAAGTAAAAAAAAAAATTATTAATCCTCTTTTCCACCCCCGACACCTCTTCTTCTTCAAACCCCACCCATTGTCCTCTTCTTCTTCATTCTTTATTTTCATCACACTTTTTTGATTTTTTTTATCACAATCTTAAAGCACAATTTTTTTTTATTTGCAATTAGGTTAATTCTCATAGATTTATTACTGAATAATTGTATTTTATCTAGAAAATTTTTTATTGATTGTTTCTATCTTTTTCATTTTTTATCACAATCTTAAAGCACAATTTTTTTTAATTCGCAATTAGGTTAATTCCCATAGATCTGTTAGTGAATAATTGTATTTTATCTAGAAAATTTTTGATTGATTGTTTCTAACTTTTTCATTTTTTTTTTACTTAGTTAAAGAAATTTTGGTTGTTGATCAATTTTTGGTTTTGGTGGTAATAGATGCTCTATGGGTTTGGTGGTGATGGGTGGCGGGTCACAAACATTAAAAGAGATAATCGAAGGTGGTGAAGAAGAAAAAAATGATATTGATAATGGTGGTGGTGATATTTGGTGTTGGGTGACAGAGAAGAACAAGAACTAAGGGTGATATAGTGGTGGTGAAGAACAAAATCAATAGTGAAGGTGGGGCCAAATATAATTTTTCGATGAAACGAGAATTGAAAATGGGTTGGATTAGTGATGAAGAAGATACAATTATTAGAGAATTAAAACAATTAATTAGAGATTAGATAGAGTAAAATATAGTTAATAAAAGAAAAGTTAATTAATAAAGAAAAGAAAAGAAAATATTATAATTTATGACATGACGCTGACATAGCACTGATGTGGCAACGAGTGTATTACACCACATAATGTGAGAGTGGTGTTACACGTCTCAGGGTGGTAATAAATTCACTTTTGAGTAGTTAAGGTGTGTAATAGGTCACCATGATAGTTTAAGCGTGTAACTGACTTTTCGGGATAAGTTCAAGGGGGAATCTATGCATTTTCCCTTTTTAGAGTCAAACTATAAAAACTTTGACTAACATTTTACATTGTATTTTTTTCATCATATTTATATGCAAAAAAATACAATTTATAGTACTTTCCGCATAGTTTTTGAATATCTAAATTTTTTGTTTAAAATATCGATATATTTTTTATCATATGCAAAAAAATGCAATTTTTTGAACAACTGTCAAAATTTCCTCTCGACAATGGTTTCAAAAGAAAAAAGATTGACAACACTCTATTCTTGAAGTCAAAAGGAAAGGAGCTTCTTATAGTGCAAGTTTATGTGGATGATATAATATTCGGAGATACATCAGCTCCACTTTGTAAACAGTTTACATTACTGATGGGAAGTGAATTTGAGATGAGTATGATGGGCGAGCTCACCTTCTTCCTATGACTGAAGACCTGACAGCCTCTGTAACACCCGGAAAACTAGTAGGTGAAACTAGAGCTTTACGTGAGATTTTTAGAGGTTGAGGTGTGGGTTAGAATCATAAAATGGCTTCTCGTACTTAGGAAGAAGTGTTTAGGGGTTAAACATCAAGGTACTACTCCCCGAGGACCAACCAAAGGGGTCCTTGAGGAGGACCCCAAAATAGTCCCCAAAACAGTCCAAAAGTGTGAGCTACGGATGGGACCTACGGGGCATAGGTCCATCCACGCCACGTGGGAAAGGCTTGTGGGTCAAGACCCCAAGTGGACTATTGTAGACCATGACCTACAGACCTGTAGGACGGCTAGTAGACCCACCTATTGCTCATATGTCCTAGGTTGTGGGTCATGCTCGCAGGTCTGTCCAAGTTCGGCCAAAGTGAGGGTAATTAGGTAAATTCCTATGTTAGTTAGTTAAGTGTGAAGTCATTTTATATTGTTTATTTAGATCTATATAAGACTTTTAAGCCTTTAACCACCTCATATACTTCATAAATCCCAAACCCAAAATCATAACCAACTTAACCCTCTCCAAAAATCTTTTCTCTAAAACTCCATAGAAGAAGAAGAAGAAGAAGAAGATTAAGTAAGGTCTTGAAGAAGGAGTCTTTTTCACACGATTTTGTTGGATTTATTCACCTAAGGTATGGTAGTCTTGATTCATGGATAGCTTTCTTCCATGGAGTCCTCAAACTCTCAATTTCAAAGTAGGATATTCTCCAAAACCTAGGGTTTTCACTCCAAGTCATGAATTCTTTCTAAAAATGTTTTCAATGATTTAATTATCTTATATATTATGATTGAATTGCTGTTTTATGGTGGTTTTATGATAAAATCTCGTATGAATCCATGAATTCCTCATAACCCTAATTTATGTCTTTGTAATGTGGGTGAATTGTAGTACGGTTAATACTATGAAATTGTACTTGTAGTAGATTAGTTATTTGAATCATGTTATTACCCATGCCTAATTGTAGTAATTCTAGGTGTGTTGGTGAATTATGATTCATGGTCCTTGAAGGGAAAATTATGAGGTTTTGTATAATCATGATGTTTGTGTACATGCTTTGTGAATACTTTGAAAGTAATGTGATCATGACTATAATGTAATTGTGGTGTTGTTGAAATGCTATTCTCAATTATACACTTGTGAATGATGATGACATGTTGTGAAGGGTTTTCTCAATGTATAATATAGGCTTAGGGCATCTTCTTCATGTGTAATTAAAAGTGATCTTGATTGATGTACCTTGAATTGTTAGGTTTAGGGCATCCTCTTCTTGTGTAACTAAAAGTATCTTGACATAGTGAACCTTGAATTGATAGGCCAATTGCATTCCTTTCACAAATGACTAATGAAGTATTTTAAGGCTTTGTCTTGAATCAGTAGGCCTAAGACATTCCTTTCATGAGTGATTAATGATCAACCTTGAATCGATAGGCCAATGGTACCCCTTTCATGAGGAGTCAATGAACAAATCTAATGATGAACCTTGAATCGGTTGCATTACTTTCATGAGTGACTAATAATGAACCTTGAATCGATAGGCCAATGGTACCCCTTTCATTAGGATTCAATGAGCTATCCTAATAATGTACCTTGAATCGATAGGCCAATGGAATTCCTTTCATGGGTAATAATGTTAAAAGAGAATTTATTACTCTATGGGAATTTAATGCTTAGCACCGAGAGAATATTGTGGGGTGGAAGCTCTCCCTATGTTAGGCCGTGTTTCTTGTAACAACCTTCTTATCCCATAACTATGTGCACACATAGGTTATTAGCTAATGGATCCACCTAAGCTAAAATATTACCGGTTCTGCCTTAGGCAAGTAGACCAACTATTTTCGGTGTGAGACATGACGCCGGATTCCATGCTTTGCTCACATGGTCTATGTCGGTTAGGGATTATTCCCATCATGTGAGTTATGTACTATGGTTACTCAAGACGTTCTATGAAGTATGGGTGGGGGTATGGGACTTCATCCTGGCATTGCACGAGTAGGCTTTGAGAGTGACTATGGTGTGTTCCTCAAATGTCATAATGTCTAATGAAATGAATATACTTATAATGATGCTATTGAGAATATTGGCATAAAGACGAAATCTAATGAGGAATGCTTAACTTGGATTGTTGCTATGAGTTGATTTCCTTGACATGACTTATTAAATGTGAATGTTCCTTGTCTGTGAGTATTAACTAAGGATGGGATCAAAGAATGGTAAACATGACTATGGTGGCCTAAAAGGGATATTTAGTATGAGTGGTATTATGGGAAGGCATTCATACATTGCACAAGTATAACTTAGGGTTACCTAAGAGATGATTCTATTATGTTTTAATAATTTATATGACGAACATGCTTGCGACTTATGCTTTTATACTAAAGTTCATGATGTTTCTCAAACTTGGCATATAGCATGGTTTTCAACTAAAATGTCATTTTTAGCATGATTTTGTGCATGGCTATCATACTTAGTGCATTTTTGTACTAACCCATATTTCTTCTACATTTTTCACAAAGTGTAGGTTTCGGTTTGTAAGGTGATCTTCTTTTGGATTCAAGCATGGATCGACTATTCTCCTAGCTTGTGGTGAGTCCTCAAGATTCGAGGATTTATGAGTCATTAGTAATTTCTTTTCTTGTCATTTTATGTTCCGGACTATATTGAAGGGTTGTGACCCTATTGTTGATTCTAATATTGTATTAGATGGCTAATTGAGACAAGTTAGATTTCCACTGGCTTTTATAAAAGACTTTCATTGTCTGGATAAATGTTTTTAAATTTCGCACCATTTTTTAATATATTATGTTATGATATGCTATAAGGCATGTATGAGACTATTTGGTGTCACATCTAGGGGTTACTCATGGGTCGTGACAAACATGGTATCAAAGCACAAAATTTTGGGATGGTTTTAGGATGATGTCTCATAAGCCACGTCTAGTAGAGTCTTGTTCATGAGTGTGAAGCGCGCCACATTTATGAATGAGAGACTATAAGATGCTAGGAAAATACACTTCTTTCATTACTCTTTAGTCGTGTGATAGAGTTTAACTCTATAAGGTCCTTCTTCTAATCCTTATTCGGTGGTCTATGACATGACTACTCAAAGAGCTTTCACTGGTGGATGTAAAGGAGACAAGGTTGATCAGGGAGCTCCTCCTCCGACTCCTCAAGTTTCGGTTGACTTAATGACTAATGAGAAGATTAGATATGGCTTTCAATTATTGACTTAAGAAGGAATAGAAACTCCGAAATTTTATGGGTCAAAGATGGAGCAAGATCCTCATAAGTGTATAGATGAGGTCTCTAAGGTGTTGAACTTTGTGGGGCTGACTCCGGTAGAGAAGGCGGAATTGGCCGCTTACCAATTGAAGGATGTTTCTCAAATGTGGTTTAGACAATGGAAAGAAGCGAGGCCGGTAGAAACGAGCCTCATGGAATGGGAAAGATTTAAGAATGGGTTTCTTGATAGGTTTTTTCCTTTAAAGAGGAGAGAAGCTAAGATACTTGCATTTACTAACCTTCGGCAAGGTAGGTTGAGTGTTCAAGAATATGCTCGGATGTTCACTAGGTTGTCAAGATATGTTCCACCCATATTGGACGACTCTAGGTCAATAATGAGTAAGTTTTTGTTAGGGTGTACGACTTGATAGCAAAAGAATGTAGTATGCTTATGCTTGAGAATGGTATGAATATTAATCGTCGTGTGATTCGTGCTCAAAGGATTGAAATAGAGAATATTGAAGAATGGTTGAGGGAGAGAAAGAGGATTAGGATTGATGAGAGTAATTCTTCTCTTGAAAGGTCTTTCGGACAAGGTCCTCCTAGGTTTTCCTCAAAATAGATTGAAGAGAGGTTGTCTAACCCTAAGTCTCAAGGCAAGAAAAGAAGACCCATATTTCCTACTTGTGCTAGATGTGATAAAATACATAAGGGTGAATGTTTGGCCGGTTTGGAGGGTTGTCATGGTTGTGGTAAGAGTGGCCACAAAATGAGAGATTGCCCGGTACTTATCGCTAGGGGAAGAGAGAGGAAGAAAATTAGGTCCTATGCTCTCCAAACTAGAGATGAATAAGGGAATTCGCCGAATGTTACCCCCCGGTATGTGTTTTATGCTTATTTAGATTCTGGTGTTGCTTGTGTATTGTGACTTGATAGATTTAATATGTTGGACCTTAATGTTAGCCTTAGTAGGGGTTTACTCCTAAGGGGGAGATTGTATGCTTAGAAAGCAAGATTTTGAGAATTCTGATATCTAATGTTTGCGTAATCAAGACACAACTTCCAATGCAAGTGTCTACGATCGTACAATAGTAAAGTTAACCAACCAAAGGTTGGGGTCTAGTCCTAAGGGAGTGGTTTTCAAAATTAATAGAAAAATAAAATTTAGTCCTAACTAGTCATAGCTAAAAACATTATCGAATAAGAACATGTTAAATCTAAGAGGTGACACAAGAGTGTCAATTAACAATAGGGGTTTGTCACAAGTAAACAAAAATCAGTGAAAATATAAGTAGTACTAATCAAGGAGAGGGGGTTCTTGGGATGTGAAAGGAATACGGAATAAACTAAACTATTGGGTACAAGCTTTTGATAATAAATCCGTTGAATATTTGTGACTAGGATAGACTATAGTGGAGGTAAATTCTCTCTCGAGCAACTTACCCCGAATCAATTGGGTTTCTCTCGAATACCGAGTTGCCATATGAAGAACAACCTCCGCCTTAATTCACTCACTCTCTTGAGCTGAGTGTGTGGGAGAATGACTAGGGTTCACTGTCTTGAGTTGAACCTCATGTCGACCCAATCCCACCGGCCATCAATTTAGTAGTCTTAGTTTTACGACCTCTCTCTCTCGGAAGCTGAAAATACAAAGATGAAATCATATTTGCAACTACAATTTCATTAATTTCCACCACAACTACTAAAAGAAATCACATCTAAGCAACAAATAAATCATTAACAAGCAAGACCAACAGATAATCTAACCCATATTCACAAAATCACACCCCAAGAATTAGGGTTTTAGCTAGACATGTAAAAGAGATAGAAATTTATACCAATATGAATTTGCATTCAAATAGGTATGAAGATTTAAGTCTCAAAACAACCAAAGGGTGAAAAATCCACAAGACTCAAGTCCAAAATCTTGAAGTTGAAAACCTTTGAATCTTCAAGTTCTTCCAAACCCTCTCCAAACTTAGAACTCAAAATTCTATGTTAAAAATTCTATATTTAAAATATGATATTAAGCTACAACTCTCAACGAGTATTTATAGTTTTCAAAAATCTGTGCTATAGCGGATCATTCAGCGTCGTTAATTAAGATCGTCGATCAACTCGGCGATCCACCCTTTGGTAGGTTTCATCGTCGTCTTGCTCTATCCTTTAGCATCGTCGTGTTTTGGATCATTGGGAGACATAGTACTGGTTCATGGAACTGCTCGACGACACACAAACTGCTCCTTTCATCGCTGATTTGATCCTTTCTTTCAAGGCTCAGCACACTCGAACAAAAGGCGAGGATAAGACCTTTTGGCGACTCGCCGAACGAGTTCGACAATTCTCAGATCGTCATTTATTCGTTCTTTTAGCTACCTTTGTTCCTTTTTGCTAAGTAGTGTACATGCTTTCCCTCCAACTCCAAATACCTGAAACTTATGGGTTTTCTTCAGATTTGAGACAAAATATGCATTTGATGAAACTAATTTTATCGAAATACAGCCCTAAATGATCAAATTTGTGGACTCATCAACACCCCTAACTTAAACTTTTGTTATCCTCAAGCAAACTCGAGTTCGGCTATTCAAAAAGGGTGTCTCAACAGTGCTATACAAGAATCAATCATAAATGTACACAACAAGACTTAACTTACTCATGCAAGGATCAAATGTGCACTCAAAGTTTCAAGTTGTCACATACCATTATCAAAAAATCTTGAGCTCACAATACTTGCTTCAAAGGCAAGTTCAAGCTCAACTATTGTGTTCAAATGCCCTCACACAAAGAATGATTCCATATTCACACAATGGTTCACATTTTAAAGCTTCGAAATCAGATGCAACACTCACACTCCCAAAGAAGAACACAATGCATAATTCCATCCATAGGTTTACCCGTATTTTCCAATCAACACTTGCTTCAGCTCACTCAAGATAAAAAAAAAGGTCTTTTCAAGGCTTGTAATGGGGCTGAGTGCAAAGATATGGTCATTTAGGCTCAGTGACTTTCATCCTCATGAAATGTGGTACTCACAACACTTCCTTTCCTCTTTCTTCATCATTTTCTTTAGTGCTCATATGTCATTTTATTATTCACATTCCATGGATTGTTTGGAAACCCCATTTCTTTTGTACTTTATTTCACAACTTTTTTTTTCATTCTTTTTCTTTCTCTCTTCTTTTTTTATATGGATGGGTTCCATTTTTCTCAACACCATGGGTTAAAGGAGGCTTTCCTTACACTTCTTGACTTTCCCTTTTCTTTTCACCACACCCCAAACTTAGGCTTTTGACCAAAGTTGGGTATTTAATCAACCACAAATCAAGAGGATTATAGGTAGTGAATTAAGAGAGATCTAGTTTTCATCAACTTTCTTCCAAAGAAAGGTAAGGCTCAAGGGGTGTTCAAAACCTGTTCACAGACTCACAAGGTAGGCCACAAAAGAGGTATATATCAAATTGGCTCACACTCTTAGAAGTTGCCTAAGATCATGTCAAGAGATAGCATCACTTAGTTGACCGGATCAACGTGGCAAATTGTATGATCCATCATGCATAGTTCACAGGTAAGCTCATCACACTAGGCATTGAGAATATAAGTCAAACAAGACTCCACACTTTCGGTAGTGTGCAATGATCATCACAAGAGACTTGATTTGATCATTGGCTAGTCACAACGAGATGCAAAGAGTTCATGTATTGTCTATGCAACTTCATTTGGCCTCATTTTAGCATCACATTCATGTTTGTTCGATTATAGGAACTATCCAAGTCATCGGTATTGATCGGAACCAATACTCAAATTTGCGAAGGAACAACCACATTAAACACAGAAGGGGTGGCAGAAATTTTTCGGAAGGGTCAAAATTATTTTGCAATTTTAAACACGAAGCCACAAGTTCAAACCTTCCACGAAAGCAGTATTTAACACAATTATTGCTTACAACCCAAATACATAAACGAAACACAATTCACGAATAGTACACAAAGGTGGGCCTCACCCCACCACAAATAAAAGCAATTTGTCCTCAAATGCAATTAACATAATATCCAAAATTTAGAATAAAGAAAGACATAGAGGGAGGTAGAGAAAAATTATGTCTACACAATCGCTCCATCTGTCTGGGCACAAGTGCCCGTTGTGTCAGCCTAGGCTTGAATAATAGTCCCCAGAGCTACTTCATAAGGTTCAGCGGCAACTGGCCTGCTGAAATTGTCCAGGTCATGAGCCACCAAGAAGGAATGTATAGATGTGCAGAACCCATGAGTCCACGAAGGGACAGTGGGATCTCGGGGGATAGATCCCTTGCTGAAACTAGGCTTTTTTCCCTCACTTCCCGTCTTGGGAGGATCCGCTTCACTTGTACCTTTCCTGAAATTTTTCGCTCTTATCTGTAGTGGTGGCCTATTTCTTCCACCTACTTTTGGTCTAGCTATATCTCCAAAACTTCGGGAAATAGTTAGAAAATATCTCAACAAAAACATAAAACTCCAGCTGCAGAAAAACTCTGCCGAACCAGAACTAGGGTGTTTAGCTACTCATGCTATTAAAAAACAAGAAAATACAATAGTTCATGCAATTTCCAGAAAATAGAAGAGTTAAAGGATTAAAACCTATTACAAACTTGAATTCTTGCTCTTGCACACTAAATCAAATGTCCAACCCCAATAATGGAGCCCTAAGGATCTATTTATAATAGTAGGAAAAGTTGGGAACAAATCCTACCCAAATTAGGAATCCTAGTTATTGTTAAAAACTTGGAAAAGTCGGCAAAAGAGGGGCATGTCGCACCTCCATCGAGCCTAGCAACGTGCTCAGACCTTTGCATTGTGGCGCAGCACGTTCTGCAGAGCGCTTGAAAATTGGCGCAAACCTTAGTTGCAGTCGCGAGGCGCCTCTTGTGTGCCCTCAGAACTTCTGGGGCTGGCACGTCGCGCCAAGCAGTACTCCGCAGAAGTCTTGTAGAACTTTGACAACTTAGGCATATAAAATATGCCTACCATCACCACCCCACACTTAGACTTTTGTTTGTCCTCAATCAATCTCTAGACTATCAATTCTTTTTTTTTCAACCCTTGGACTTATCAACCCACCTTAAAATCAACCAAACATTTTTAATCATGATCTTGTAGTTCACATTGTATGCAACATTTCACGCATTTACATCAAGTTACCACACATGCTCGAAGAATGACTTTTTATTATTTTTTCGGGCTAATGCAAACTCATAAAAACACATCAATTTGATAATCTCACACATGCCATGAATGGCCTCACTTGTTCTTGTTTAGTAAAGCCTTTCACTCAAGCAATTTGCAATATCAACAAGGCCTATTTTTTAAACAATCAACTCACCCTCACAAAGGAAGTTCTTACTTTTCTCAACATACCATAAGCTTGCCAATAGTTTATTATTACTTTCACACATATTTCTCAAGGAATCAAGAGGACTTTCATTTGGTTGTAATGTCGGCTTAAGGTAAGGGAGGGAATATTTAGGAATCATTTTAGTGACTACACCTCCCTAATGCACATTTCATTATTTTGCCAACATTCTCCTTTATAGCTTTTCTTTCCTCTTAGTACACACTTCATGACTATTTACCCCTTTTGTTGCTCCATATTTTCCCTTTATTTCTTTTTCATCATTTTTTTTCATGCCTTTGCACTAGCCATCCAAACTCTAGATTTTAACATCCGAGTAAGATACACATTAAACTTGCTAGTATCAGGGTCAATGTTTCAAGCATAGTTCTAAATTAGCCACCCTCAATTTTAGTCGAGGTGCACATTGTCACTAAGGACTAGAGACAAAATAGAATTTTCTTTTCCACACAATGTAGCATTTCACCCTTAGCTATATCAACCAACAATTTTCAACCCGTATTCTTTAACATAGTGCATTAAGGATTTTTATAGGATCAAAAGGCTTGGTATCAACAAACGGGTTTGGGCTTATCATGTAGTTTATCAATAAACAAGGCTAAAGGTTCAATGGCACTAGGGATAATTTCAATGGTAGGCATACAAGTAGAGTTAAGAATTGACGATTTGAAAGAAACGACTCAATCACATTCCCTAAGTCATACAAGATACTAATTCAACACACACAAGGCAAGTTCTAGCTATCAAGTTAAGCAAAAATAAATCAATTCTCACCACTCATGGCATCATGACTCATATAAGGATATATCAACTAACATGCTCCTACAACTTGCATTACGGTATCATTACACAATTAAGCCCATTTATTTTTAATTTTGAATCAAAACTAAGAACACATGCTTATTACAAGTTTAACACTCTATTTCACTCTTCTAGTTGTGACTACCCATGACATTTGGCTAACTTTTTCAGACATAGTTTCAAAAGGCCAATGTTGGTTTCTCAATCTTACTCTTCTATGTGACTAATTCTCCCTTAAGACGGTCGTCATCCATCCATCATTAGAAACTGTCACTCCTATGACGACTCTAAGACTCAATAAAGAAAGAAACTAGTCCTAGTCGGTTCAAAGGGACAATCCTCAGTAAAAGTACCGAAAACAAACGTTGAGGAACCCAAAATAAAAAAAATAAAAAATTTAACAAAACACTAAAACTAGACTCGATAAAGCAATAAACAACTATATACAACAGAGATATATTACCCCACCCCACACTTTAAAACTAAGCACTGTCCTCAATGCACAATTTAAGCAAAATATAGAGTTAGGAATACTCCATCGGGCCTCTAGGCCTCATCGTCACCATGATCAAACACCATCAAGGCATTCGCCTCCTCATCCACAACATCATCCTCCTCATCATTCATAGCCTCGTCAGCAGTAGCCACATCATCATCCAAAGGCTCTAAGAATGCAGGACCAGACCTGTACATAAAGGTTGCACTCTCGATCTATGGATAACGATCCGCCAAGGTCTCCATCTCCTCGTTAGTTACTGGATGCCCACCGATCCGCAATTACAACTCAACCATCCCAAACATCCTAGCCATGAAACTATCGTCACAGGCTTGCCTCTCTTGGGCAGACAGAACCGGTCCATGTGATGTGTCAAGTGCCTTAGTCCTCGTCACATCAACTAGCTTACCTGTCAGATCTGGGTGAAAAGCAATGGTTAGATCACATGCCTCCTCCTCTATTCCTTGGCCCGCAGATAATGGGTAATCAACCCCCAATAGGAAAACCGCCACCACATATTGTTCCTAAATTTCATCATGTGCTGCCTCAGGATCGCCCCAAAATGGGCATTCCCTTCATCAGCATGTACACTAGCACTACTCTATCCCTCGTTACCTCAGACAAATATTTTAGAGGAAACAACATACTACAAACAACCTTCAACCATACCCTAGAAACAAAATTGAAATTCGCAAAATCGAGGGTGTTATGCCTCCCGGTGTCCTTGCTACACCCCCACCTAGCCGTGGACTCAACCCCACACAATGTATGCCTAATATCTCTGTACGGAGGGGTCTCTTTCAGTCTATTAAACTCATCGGCGTCACAGTTGGGAGTGCCCAACAACTCATTAAAAACCCAAGCCAAATATCTCACATCCTTGCCTCGAATAGGCACATGTTTAATTTGTGTTTCCGTGAGCCAATTAGCATAAAACTCACGTACCAATGTCAGATTACAATCACCCAGATGATCAAAAATAATTTTAGCCCCAACTCCACAACAGTCCTATATATAGCTGAAAGTTGAGTTTGCAACCTTACCTCGTCGACATACTCCTTTCCCATGTATTTAGGCTCTCGCTGGTAGTCAAACCACAACAGCCCATATGCTTTCACTACCTTTTTCCTGAACTTTTGGGCTGGTTCCCTATTACCAGACCCGGATGCTTCACCCTTTCGACTTTGCTTAGACCCCGCCACATTCTTCGCCTTAGGCGCCATTAGAACCTGTTAAGAGGAGAAAACTAGAGAAAAGGAAGAAAGAAATAAGAAAAAAATTAGAAAAATTTATGGGGGGGGGGTCAGTTTTGGGCAGTGAGAGGTGAGGGAAGAAGAGTTGAAAATTTGGTTTGAAAAAGAGAGTGAAGAAATTTGGAGAGGTGGAAGTACTTATAATGGAGTTGTGGGAGAAGGAAAAGTTGAAGAAAGGGGGAAGTGTGCGGGAAAAGTGGAAGTGGAGGTGGGTTAATGGAGGAATTTGGAGAGGGAAGAAGAAGAGAAAATAGTGGGAGAAACTTTGGGGTTGGGGTCGGTGGAACTAGGGGAAGAATATAGGATTTAGGGGGATTTATTTGTAGTGGGTCGGGCGAAATCCGGGTAAAAACCCGAATTAAAAAAAATTGGGGAGTGGCGCGTTGAGGGCGTGAGGCGCCAGTGGCGCGTCCCAACTTCGGCGCGGAACTTTCATGCCAGGCGCGGTGTGCCTGCCAGTGCGTCTGGCTTTAGGTATTTTTTGTTTTTATTTTTTACTATTACAAGCTAAGTTACAAATAATAATTAAAAATCCTATCTAACTAAAATAAAAACCTATATTCTACAAATTGAAACTAAGCAACTAATTTTTTTTTTCAAGAATTCAAAGACGATAAACCTATCTATTACATATTTTTCATGGGTTGCCTCCCATATAGCACTTGATTTAGCGTCACGGCATGCGGCAGCTTGGATCATTCATCATTTAGCTCAAGAGCTTCCCGATCAGGATCTGAATCTTCACCAAAATAGTGTTTCACTCTTTGCCCATTGACCAAGAGCGTAAGGTCAGTCTTACCTTTAAGTTCAACAACACCATGTTGTGTCATTCTGACCACTTCTAAAGGACCACTCCACTTCAACCTTAGTTTTCCGGGGAATAACCTTAGTTTAGAGTTAAAGAGTAGTACCTTATCTCCCGACTTGAAGGTACGAGCTATTATGTGCTTGTCATGCCACCTCTTTGTCTTTTCTTTGTATAGCTTGACATTCTCATACACGTGGAGCCTAAACTCCTCAAGTTCATGCAGCTGATTCACTATCTTTTTACTGGCTAGCTCGGGGTGTAAGTTTAGCTTCTTGATAGCCTAGTATGCTTGATGTTCTAATTCTGTCGAAAGGTGACATGTTTTCCCAAATACTATGTGATAGGGAGAAGTCCCTATTGGTGTCTTATATGTAGTCCTATATGCCCACAACACATCATCTAATTTCTCAGATGAATCTTTCCTTTGCTCATTCACCATTTTCTGCAAAATTTGCTTCACCTCTGTATTTGAAACCTCCACTTGGCCACTGATTTGAGGATGGTAAGTTGTAGCAACCTTATAATGAATACCATACTTAGAAAGAAGATTCTTAATGAAATGACCCAAAAGGTTCTTAAAAATGTGCTTCGGAAGTTATCGGAAACTTGTTTAGCTATAAAAAAAAAATCCGTTTCATTTTTCAAAAATCCGACTTCATATTCTTGTTTAGGGGGTCAAATTGAGTGGGAAATGGGTCTAACCCAAATTTTAGAGCAACCGTATCAAAATCCGAAATTTCCAAGTGAAGCCTTTTTTGAGGGTCTACTTTGGAGGGTCATATCTCCTAGCACACAAATAGTTGGGTGGCCCGTAACATATCCATGGAAAGCCCTTTGAATTAGCTACCTAACGCACTTCGTTTCACCTCATTCGGAGTTCGGACGAAGAAGTTATGCCCATTTTTGTAAAATCTGTCCGGCAGAAAATGCAATTTCCAGTAAGCGTTTTTACTGTTCACCCGCCTCATTTTTTTTTCTAAGTGTTGGACCATTTTTCCAAAGGGCATATGTTATTTTCAATATACCATTAGTTCAATTCCCATCTCTAAAACATTTCCCAAAACACCTCTCCCATACTTAGACACATTTTCTCTCAAGTTCTCTCAAGAACCCAAATCCAAAACTTTCCACAAGATTGAAGAGACTCTTGCTCCAAGTTCCAAGCTTCCATTGAAGACACTCTCAAGACCTTCATAAGAACTCAAGGTATGTGGTGTTGAACTGATGAGTCCTTCCACCCATAGTGCCTAGACTCTATTCTACTCACTAATTCATGGTTTAAGTTAAGATTCATAAATTAGTCTTCTTCTTTGTAACAATTTCCTGCACATTGAATTTTAAACATGAAAAGTGATTGTTTTGAGCATGTTGTGACTCTAGAACTTGAATTTAAATTTGGAATGGATGTGGAGATTTTCATGTGGTATTGTGGGTGTTAAAAGGTGTTGTTGTAGGTTGTTCACTGGTTTGGCTGCATAATTACTACCCTATTTTTCATGCTCTTTGATTCCATTACATGCCTTTAAGGTGTTTGACAAAATGTCCAACTATGGAGAATTGATGAATCAATGCTTTAAAGCTTGAGTTATGAGATGTATGGCAATCCTGAGATGTGTTGATGACAAACTAAGCTTGTGTATATGTTCATTCCATATGTGAGATTGCAGTAGAGCCTAATGGGAATTTCCTATATAAAGTGTTACATGACCATGCCCGGTCCGGGGGAAAAGAACCGGACAACCATGTGAGAGGTTTATATCTCACCACCTAGGATGCTTGGGGTGTGACCAACATCAACCATGTGAGAGGTTTATATCTCACCACCTAGGATGCTTGGGGTGTGACCAACATCAACCATGTGAGGGGTTTATACCTTGCCACCAGGGTGTCCGGGTGTGAACGGCATCCCCCATCCTAAGTTGGGGTTATAGATTGGTTGGATCATGCATACACATATGATATCTACTATTAGTATAGATTTACTTAAACATGTTTTGACTTCACTTTGATCATGCATCCTCATATTGTTATTCATAATGCCTATGAAACTATTTCTTGTATTTCGATTGTGTCCTTGTCTATTGTTGTGTTGCACCCCGCATACTTAGTACATTCCAAGTACTAACGCATATTTTGCCTACATGATGTCACCATGTAGGGACCGGAGCTACTCTTGATCCTTCTCTCCATTCACGTGGCTAGTACGGTGCTTATCCGAGTTTGTTGGTGAGTCCTCAATGATTCGAGGGCTATGTTATGTTTCCTACTCCTATGTTTTGAGACTTTAGCTTGCAATTGTATTTTGACTATGAGGGAAGCCGGTAGTATGTCATGGCCCCCGTCCTATCTATGTATGTAGAGGTGTGCGTTGGACAAGTATTTTGTAAATGAGCTTGACTCTTGTTCTATGATGTCATTTTGAAATGGTTTGCCCTTAGTCCCTACTTCCCGTTAATTAATGTTGATTGTACTTCCGCGACCGATGAAGTGTGATGACAAGTTTGAGAGGCTTGTTTGGGGTTCCTTCGGGTTCCTCATTCGCCATGTCACGTCTAGGCCCTAGGCTTGGATCGTGACACTTAACAAGATGGTTAATTAAATGCTTTCCTCCATCACTTATAATTGCCCTTGGAGCGCCAAAGCGAGTGAAGATGTGCTTCTTTATGAAGTTTATCACCACCCTTGAATCATTGGAAGGAAGAGCGACCGCCTCAACCCATTTACTAATATAATCCACCGCCACAAGAATGTATTGGTTTCCACTAGATGGTGGGAATGGACCCATGAAGTCAATACCCCACACATCAAAGATTTCCACCTCCAAAATGTTACTTAGCGGCATCTCATGTCTTCTTGAAATAGTACCCAACCTTTGGCATTTATCACAACCCTTCACAAAAGCAATATTAAATAACGAGGTCCAAAATAAACTAGATTGTAGTACCTTATAAGCAGTGCGCTCTCCTCCATGGTGACCACCATATGGGCTAGCATGACAACTTTTGAGCACTTTGTGAACCTCAGATTCCGGAATGCACCTTCTCACTACCCGGTCTACACCTTGCTTGAACAAGAATGGTTCATCCCAAATATAGAACTTGGCATCATAATTGAGATTTTTCTTTTGTTGGGTGGTTGCACCCGTAGGATAATCACCACTTACTATCAAATTCACAATGTCTGCATACCATGGCACTTGAGAGATATCCAATGCCATCAATTGTTCATTCGAAAACTCTTCCCGGATTTTCTTTCCTTCATTCACATGTGAAAAATCCTCCAACCTAGATAAGTGATCAGCTATTTGATTCTCAGTACCTTTCCTATCTTTGATCTCAAGGTTAAATTCTTGGAGAAGCAATATCCATCGAATCTGTCTTGGTTTAGCATCCTTCTTGTTGAATAAGTACCTAATAGCTGCATGGTCAGTAAAAACAATCACTTTAGTGCCTACCAAATATGATCTGAACTTGTCGAAGGCGAACACTAGAACGAACATGTCCTTCTCAGTCACTATGTAATTAGCTTGTGTAGAGTCAAGGGTCTTGCTTGCATAATAGATCGAGTGGAACACTTTATTCTTTCTCTGTCCCAACACTACACCCACTTCTATGTCGTTGTCATCACACATGAGTTCAAATGGTAATCCCCAATCAGGAGCAATTAAGATGGAAGCCTCAATTAAGATCCTCTTCAACATCTCAAAAGCTTTCAAACACGTCTCATCAAAGTCAAACTTCACCTCCTTCTCCAACAGATTGCACATAGGTTTGGCAATCTTGGAAAAATCCTTGATGAAAACTACGCACACCTTTTACAGAAATGGGAGGGGGTAATTTCTCAATAAGTTCTACCTTAGCCTTATCAACTTCCAAACCAGATTTAGACGCCTTGTGTCCCAACACTATCCCCTCTCTTACCAAAAAATGACACTTTTCCCAGTTTAGAACTAAGTTGGTGTCTTCACATCTAGCAAGTACTTTATCTAGATTTCAGAGACATACCTCAAAAGACTTCCCAAAGACGAAAAAATCATCCATGAACACCTCAACAAAGTCTTCCACCATATCATGAAAAATGGCCATCATACACCTTTGAAAAGTCGTTGGTGCATTGCAAAGTCCGAATGGCATGCGCTTGAAAGCATATGTGCCATAAGGACAAGTGAATGTGGTCTTTTCCTGATCCTCGGGTGCAATCAAGATCTGGTTGTAACCGGAATATCAATCTAAGAAACAATAGTACTCTTGCCCTGCTAATCGGTCAAGCATTTGATCAATGAAGGGAACGGGGTAGTTTTCTTTCCGGGTAGCATCATTTAGTTTTCGGTAATCCATGCAAATTCTCAACCCGGTCACTGTTCTAGTAGGAATCAACTCATTCTTTTCGTTCCTTACTACTGTCATACCTCCCTTCTTGGGAATACATTGTACCGGACTTACCCACTTACTATCAGAGATTGGGTACACAATTCCAGCATCTAGCCACTTTATGACTTCCTTTCTTACCACATCTTTCATCACAAGATTCAGTTGACGTTGATGTTGTGCTTTGGGTTTGTGATCCTCTTCCATGTAGCTTCTGTGCATGCATAATGCCGGACTAATCCCATGAATATCAGCCATCTACCATCCAATTGCTTTCCTCCTCCGTTTTAAAATCCTCAATGCCGCATCAACCTGTAAGTCAGACAATTCTGCAGAAAGTATAACAGGCAAAGTTTCATTAGTACCCAAATAAGCATACCTTAGGTGAGCCAGTAGAGTTTTTAGTTCCAACGTAGGGGTTTCTTATATTGATGGCTTTGGTGGAGGGCCCAACTCGCGATCTAGTGACTCCACTTGAGTCCTACGAGTGTCTACTAGTGCTAGATTTAAGCATGATTCAATCTCTTGAGCTTCAACGTCTCCCTCTATCTCATGACCCACTAACACTCTTTCTAAAGGATCTTCGGGCACAACTACTTGTGATTCTACTATGCGATCAACCACAGTAATAATAGACAACTCTTCATAAATAGAAGGTAATTTTAAAGCGCGGTAAACATCAAACACTTCAACCTTATCATGTGCCCTCATAGTTAGTTGACCAGCTGCTACATCAATCAATGCCCTACCCGTGGCCAAGAAAGGTCATCCCAAAATGAATGGAACTTCAGAATCGGATTCAAAGTCTTAGACCACAAAATCTACTAGAAAAATCAATGAACCTACTTGTATTAACACAACTTCTACCACCCCCTCTGGCCTAGCAATGGATATATCTGCAAGTTGGAGAATAACAGTGGTTCGTTTTGGACTACCCAACCCAATTTTCTGATACAAAGATAAGGGCATCAAATTTATACTTGCCCCCAAATCATACAACCACCGGGCATGAATACTTTGCCCAATTGTAATCTGCACAGTTAAACTACCCGGATCTTTTAACTTTTTGGGCAGTCTGTTTTGGATCCTTGAGCTACACTCCTCAGTAAGTGCTACAGTTTCATATTTTGTGACCCTCCTCTTGCTAAACACAATGTCCTTCACGTATTTAGCATACATCGAGATACCCTGCAAAATGTCAACCAAATGTAGATTAATGTGAACTTGTTTAAGGAGAGAGAAACTTACCGAAGCATTCATCTTCATTGTGCTTTTTCAGCCTTTGTGGAAATGGAGGTGGCAATTTCTTTTGAGGAACGGGTACCTCAACATTGGAACTTTTTACTACCTCTTCCACCTTCTTTTCTTTGTTACTTACCTCAGTGTCTCTCTTCTTTGGAGCTAGTTCCTCTAGTTGCAACCCACTTCTAGTACTTACCACATGCAATTGTTTTGGGTTGGGCTCAGTATCACCAGGCAGCCCACCTTAGGGATGCAAGTTCAAAAAATTAGCCACTTGCGCAACCTGCTTCTCTAAACTCATTTGGGACATCTGGATGTTTCTAATGTTCTCATCCTTCTTATCTATTCTAGCATTTAATTTGGTTCTTATTTCAGTCATGAGCTTTTGGAGTAGCTCTTCATTGGTCATCCCCCCTTTTGGTGCACTAGGATTTGAGCCTTGGTTAGGATTGTAGTATTGTTGCCCAGCCCCTTGAGAACGGTATTGGTTAACCCCTTGCGCCTAATTTTGCTTTTGGCTACCACCCCATGAGAAGTTATGATGGTTCTTCCAACTAGGGTTGTAAGTATTACCATAATTTTATTGCACTCCACCCATTTGCACATTAACCACATAGTTTACGGAATTCGGGTTTGCCTCACATTGCTCGGTTTCATGAGTTCCACTACCACATACCTCACACCAATTTGTTGCACGTTGTACCACATTTACTAGTGCCTGATTTAGAGCCATTTGTTTAAAATGTAAGGTCATGTTATGTTGCATTACATCTAATTTGGCATTTATGGCAGTAGCTTAGTCTACATCTAAGATCCCTGCAGCCTTTTGGGTTGGGGTTCTAGACATTTCCCCCCTCATACCCTTGGTTCCCTTCAGAATGTTTATCGAGTAAGGCGAAGAACTCTTCACTTGTTATGGATTAGGGTTGTCCACCTGCTGCACTATTAAGAAGAGCACGAGCATTATAGTCTAAGCGCTCAAAGAAAGTGTGAGCAAGTACCTCATTGGTTTGCATATGGTATGGGCAAGCATTCAACATTTGTTTCAAACACGTCTATGGTTGGTACATGTCATCCCCTTTCTTTTGAACAAAGTTTATTATCTCACCTCTTAGTTTAGCGGTTTTCTTCTATGTGAAAAATTGACTCAGTAACTTCTTTGCTAGATTATCCTAAGTAGTGATGGAGTTTGGTGGCTTAGAATCTAACCAATGCCTTGCAGCTCCTGACAATGAGTACGGGAACAAAGTCAGCCTCACATAGTCCGATGAGACTCTAATTGGGATGTATGTATTGGTAATATCTATGAAGGTCCTAAGATGGATTTGAGGATCCTCATGGAGGAGACCAGTGAATTGCCCATTAGAATGGAGGATATGTACCATGCTTTGCTTTAGTTCAAATATATCCCCCGACGGAGGTTTCCTAATGCTAGATGCCAAATTGGCTATGAGTGGGACTGCCACATCACGGACTGGTCTTGCGGGTACGACAGGCGGTACTCCTTGGTTATTCGGGTTCCTTTGGTTATTCACGTTTTCTGGGTTATTCAAGTTGTCTTTATTATCATTATCAATGTTTCCCGGAAGACCAAACCCCAATTCTCCATGTCGTCCTAGATTCGCCATTTTCCTGCGCTGGCGTACAACTCTTATAGGTTCGTTGTAAGGTTCGACAAGATCTCTTTTCTGAGCCAGACCTGAAAATCAAGTGCTTGTAGTAGCAAGCTAAGATCAAGTAATTAATACCAGAATATTTTAATTGTAGACTTAAGAAAATTGAATATAAATCAATTTCTAAATCCCCAGCAGTTGCGCCAAAAACTTGCTGCTCGCCAATATACACGCAACTGTACGTGGTCGCGCAAATAATACAGATTCTTAAAGAAACGAGTTATCGTTCCCAAGGGACTTATGATCAACTTATATTCACTTAATTCTACAACTAAAAGTAAAAAGTAACCTTTTCAAGAGTTGATGATTTATTGTTTATCTACTAATAATTATGCACTAATTGAAAGTAACTAATTGTGAACGACTTTGATATAATGTTTCAAGCAAATTAAAAGCAATTCCAGGGTAGCAGCATATAATGAATATCATTTTTCACATTATTGGCTTAGAACTAATTTCAGTTGTCAAGTTACTGGTTTATGGGGTTGATGATATGATCTGGGCTATACGTCTCTCGTTCCCTACCCCAGTTAGCTATCTAACTACATCGTTGAGCGGGGATAAATAGACTAACTAGCGATCATTTATATTTCATCCTATTTCGTAACCAAGCAAGGTCTTCGTCTGGGCGTCACTTTAGAACACTAATCACCTCAATTCAATGGATGGACCAAGCTCTCTATATTCTCTGGTCGATCTAACCTCTCATCTCCCGATTTTAAGATTAGACAATAGGTCTATCTTATAGTGCGCAAGCATAAAATACTCAAACAAGAATATAGAAGCAACTTGTATTGACAACCAAAAATTAATTTAACAACCTCAAATAATCAGCAATCAATTCGTAGCTACAGCCACAGAACTAGGGCGTTTAGCTAATCATGCTATTAGAAAACTAGAAAATACAATAGTTCATTCAATTTCTAGAAAATAGAAAAGTTAAAAGATTAAAACCTATTACAAACTTGAATTCTTGCTCTTGCACACTAAATCAAACGTCCAACCCCAATAATGGAGCCCTAAGGATCTATTTATAATAGTAGGAAAAGTTGGGAACAAATCCTACCCAAAATAGGAATCCTAGTTAATGTTAAAAACTTGGAAAAGTCGGCAAAAAAGGGACGTGTCGCGCCTGGCAACGCGGTTAGACCTTTCCATTGTGGTGCAGCGCATCTTGTAGAGCGCCTAAAAATTGGCGCAGACCTTGGTTGCTAGCATGAGGCTTCTCGCAGTGCGCCGCATATGTACCCTCAGTACTTCTGGTGCTGGCGCATCACGCCAAGCAGTATGGCCCAGAAGTCTTGCAAAACTTTGCAAGCTGGCACGATGTGCCTCTCAGTACGCCAAGCCCTTGGGTCTTCACACTTAGTCAATTTCTTGCGCGTCTTTTCTCCTTCTTTCTTCGTTCCAACTCCAATTCCTTCGAGAGTTCCTGAAACAACTAATCATGTGTGTGAGTGCATAATCATCACAAGTATAACAAAAAATCAAACTAATAGACTCAAGATCATTCCTCAATTCAAGCACTTTATGGGCAATTATTGACAACTTAGGCATATAAATATACCTACCATCATCACGCATAGATCGGTTCTCAATCTTCTGTTCAGCATCATTAGTGGTGAGTCTTCATTCTTTGAGGACGATTGAAATGATTATCTTCCTTTGCTTTTAATCTTTAGTTTTCAGAATTTCCTAGATCTAGCTGGGGCATGTCCCAGCATTTCTAGTCAGTAGAGGCTTTATTCCAAACATAGTTAGAATCAACTTTAGTATTTGAGTTTGACTTTTTAGTGGTTGTTAAACTCTCAGTATTTTAGATACTCTGATTTAGTATGGGTATTCCCCATCATTTCAGATGTTTTCATGATTAACTTCTACACAGTATTTATTCATTCAGTTTATCTTTAGTATGCTTATGATATGCCAGCAGGGTTAGCTTGGGGTCACTCGTGATCCTAGGTCTCGTGTCCGCGTCATGGGGTAAGCTTCGGAGCGTGACAAACTTGGTATCAGAGCCCTAGGTTTAAGTGTCCTAGGATGTCTATAGAGCCACACTAAGTAGAGTCCTTTACATAGGCGTGAAGTGCACCACATCTAATGAGAAGGAGTACGAAGTGTTTTAGGAAAACTTCATTTTCATTTTACTCTTATTGTGCATAAGGTATGATCTAATTTCTCGTTCTAACTTTACGTTATGCGCTTTTAGATCATGCCTCCTTGTAGAGCTTATGGAAGGAATGCAAATGCACGCAACGCCAACACAACTCCTCCAGTCCCAAATCAGGAAGTTTTGAATGCATAGTTTCGGAACGCTATTCAACTTTTGGCTTAGAGTGTGACCAACCAGAACAACCAGCAGGTTCCAGTTACAGCCAGGGTTCGTGATTCTGTTAGGATGAATCCTATTGTGTTCTTAGGATCACAGATTGTTGAGGATCCCCAAAACTTCATAGATGAGGTCAAGAAGATCTTTGGAGTGATGCAAATGATAGGTAATGATAGGGTAGAGTTGGCATCCTATCTGCTTAAGGATGTAACTCATATCTGGTATACTCAATGGAAGGAGAACAGGGGTACAGATCCAACTCCTATCATTTGGGAATGCTTTAGTGAGACTTTTTCGGACAGGCTCTTCCTAGGAGAGTTGAGGGAGGCAAAAGCTCAAGAGTTCAAGAATTTGAGGCAAGGTAACATAACAGTCCAAGAGTACAGACTCAAGTTCACCCACTCTCTAGGTATACTCCTCACAAGTTTGCCGATTCCAGGGCTCAAATGAACATGTTTATGTATGTGGTGTCCAACTTAGTGAAAAACAAAGTCTAGGGATTCTATGTTGCTGGAAAATATAAACATCTCTAGGCTCATGACTCATGCTCAACAGGTTGAGGGAGATAAGCATAGGGAACAAGCTAAGGAGAATAAGAAGGCTAGAACAAGCAACAATGACTATTCTCAACAGAAATCTGGTGGTGGAAATCGTACGCAGTTTAGCAGAACTCTCCTGCTCTAGCATGTTCATCAGCTAGTGTTCCATCCTCCAAGTTTCGATAGGATCTGAAAGATAGGGCATCAGGCTCTAAGTCTCAGGAGAGTATTTCAGGCACCAAAACCTACCCAACTTTTTCAAAGTGTGGTAAGAACCATCCGGATGAAAGGAATTCTCCTGCTCCAGTACCTTCTTGAATGAAAGGAAGGATGCTTTGGGTGTGGTCAGTTTGGTCACAGGTTGAGAGATTGTCCTTCTGCTAAACAGGGTCAAGGGGGTAATAATGGTAGAGCTCAGTCCACAACTTCAGCAGCACCAGCAGGTCACCAGACTGAGCAGGGTAACTCTTCTGGTACAGGTGATGGTCAGCGCTAAAACAGGTTGTATGCTCTCCAGGCTCACCAGGATTAGGAAGATTCTCCTGATGTAGACACCGGTACGTTACGAATTTTTAACTTAGATGTTTATTCTTTGTTAGATCCAGAGGCTACTATTTCCTTAGTAACTCCTTATAAAGCAGTCAACTTCGATGGTAGTCCAGAAACTCTTTCAGAACCCTTCTCAGTCTCTAACCCAGTCGGTTACCCAGTTATAGCTAGATGAGTATACAGAAAGTACCCTGTCACGATCTCTCAGAATGTCACCTCAGCAGATTCTGTAGAATTAGAAATAGTAGATTTTGATATCATTCTAGGATTGGATTGGCTATATTCCTGTTATGCCTCAATTGATTGTAGAACTAGGATTGTTCGTTTTCAGTTTACTAACGAACCAATCTTAGAATGAAAGGGTAGTAGCTTAGCGCCTATGGATCGATTCCTTTCTTACCTTAAGGCCAGAAAGATGATCTCTAAGGGTTATTTCTATCATCTAGTTTGGGTTAAGGATTCCAGCTCTAAAACCCAAACTCTCGAGTCAGTTCCAATAGTTAATGAGTTCCCAGAAGTGTTTCTAGAAGAACTTCCCGGAGTTCCTCCCAAAAGGGTAATAGACTTTGGAATTGATCTTCCCATATACCCAACATATTTCTATTCCTCCTTACAAAATGGCTCAATCTGAGCTTAAGGAATTGAAAGAGCAGTTGAAAAACCTTCTAGATAAGGGCTTCATCAGACCTAGTATTTCCCCATGGGGTGCACCAATGTTGATCGTGAAAAAGAAAGACAGTTCTCTCAGGATGTGAATTGACTATCGTTAGTCGAACAAAGTCATAATCAAGAATAAATATCCTATTCCCAGGATTGATGACTTGTTTGACTAACTTCAGGATGCTAGCCATTTCTCAAAGATAGACCTCAGATCCGGTTATCATCAGCTCAGAGTCAAAGACATTGACATCCTGAAAACAACCTTTAGAACTCGGTATGGTCAATATGAATTTTTAGTTATGTCATTTAGACTAACCAATGCTCATGCAACTTTCACGTGTTTGATGAACAGAGTGTTAAAGCAGTATTTGGACTCGTTCGTTATCGTCTTTATTGATTATATCCTCATTTACTCTAGGAATAAGGAATACCATGTGAATAATTTGAGGGTTGTCCTGTAAACTCTCAAAGATCGCCAGTTATTCACTAAGTTTAAAAAATGTAAGTTTTGGTTGTAATCCATTTCTTTCCTTGGGCATATTATGTCTATTGAATGGATCCGAGTGGATTCTCAGAAAATAAAAGCAGTAAAATAATGGCCTAGACCTACATCTCCTACAGATATTAGAAGCTTCTTGGGTTTGGCTGGTTATTACAGAAGGTTCGTGGAAGAATTTTCATTTATAGCCTCTCCATTGACTAAGTTGAATCAGAAGAAGGTTAAGTTCCAACGGTTAGATGATTGTGGGAAAAACTTTACAGAACTTAAAACTAGGTTGACTGCGTGGTCAGATGATTGTGAGAAAAACTTTGTAGAACTGCAAACTAGGTTGACTACAACTCCTTATTTGACTCTACCAGAGGGTTCAAACGGTTATGTGATCTATTGTGATGCATCCAGAGTCGACCTAGGTTGTGTGTTGATACAGTGAGGTAAGGTTATAGCTTGTGCTTCTAGACAACTTAAGGTGTATGAGAAGAACTATCCAACTCATGGCCTCGAGTTACAGCAGTGGTGTTTGCACTCAAGATTTGGAGACATTACTTGTATGGTGTTCACATAGATGTGTTTACAGACCATAAGAGACTTTAGTATGTGTTCACCTAGAAAGAGTTGAATCTTCACTAGAGGAGATGGCTTGAGTTCCTCAAAGATTATGATATGAGTGTGCATTACCATCCTGGTAAGGCAAATCTAGTAGCATATGCTCTTAGCAGACTATCTATGGGTAGTGTAACACATGTTGAGGAAGAAAGAAAAGAGCTAGCAAAAGATGTTCACATGCTTGCTCGATTAGGCGTTCTCCTTATGAGAATATTGGATAGTGGTGTAACAGTTCAGAATGGGTCAGAATCTTCATCAGTAGCGGAGGTTAAGGAAAAGAAAGACAATGATCCTATATTGCTTCAACTAACAGGTGTAGTCCATCAGCAGAGAGTTGAGGTTTTCTCCCAAAAGGGAAATGTTGTGCATCGCAATCAGGGTCGATTATGTGTTCTTAAGGTGTAACGCCCCGGAAACTAGTAGACTAAACTAGGGCCTTAAGCTAGGGTTCTAAAGTGTGATGTTGAGAATTAGAGTAATAGACTAGACTTTACGTGCTTTGAATACGGGGCTTAGTAGTTGAACGTCAAGACATGTGTTAGACCCCCTAGTTTACAAGACTATTTAGAGATTGGTTGAGCATGGGAAGGACAAGTGCCAAGGCAAAAGGGTAAGCCTAAGCCAAGGGGCCAAGGCTGCCCAACCTTGGCAAGATAATGCCCAAGGGGTTCACGACCACCTTCATGACTTGTGGTCTTGACCACGGTCTGTGAAGACCCCTTAGACTTGTGGGAGGTCATTCCTTGAGGAAAGGCTACTGCCTAAGGGGTCACGACCATCACCACGGCCCATTAGCTTGACCACGGACCGTGGGAGGTCTCGTGGACTTCCCTTAGCTTCAAGGGAGGTTTCCAAGCTAGGAAGGGTCACTGGTCAAGGGACCATAAGCACCACCACGGGCCATGGTGCCCTTGATGGTCCGTCCAAGTGGGCGTGACCCCTGGCAATAGGTTGCCTAGTCGAGGGGTTTTTGGTAAATTCTGTTTTAAGTGATATTAAGTAGGGGTCATTTTATATGTGTTTTATACACCTATATATATATATATTATTTTAAGTCACTTTACACAAGACCCAAATCAAAACCCCAAATCACTCCTCTCTCAAATAATTTTCTCTCTAGAAAGACCCCCATTGAAGAAGAAGCTAGAGCTTGAAGCTAAGGTCAAGAACAAAGGAACCATAGTTGAAGGCTTGTGCTAGGTCATTGATAGGTATGTTTAGGTTTTCATCTATGGGTTCTTCCACTCATAGAACCCCCATAGTAATCCCCTAATTTGTGAAGAAGAACCTCAATCTAAGTTGGGGTTACTTCCAATGTGTGGGTATAGTTGGGTATGATTCCAAAGGGTTGGATAATACTTATTTATGGTTGATTTAGAATTGAATTGTGATATAATGATGAAATCATGTGAATTCTGGGATTAACCCTAGTTTTCCTAATGAGTTACATGTTTGTTGGGTTGATGTCATTAGAGGTGAAATTGAAGGTTCATGAGTAATTTTCCTAAATCAATGTTATGTGTAGTAATTGATCAAAGTTAGGATCATATAATTATGAATTGAACTAGACCTTGTTGGATATGATTGATCTTGACCTGTAAAGCTAGAATTCAACCTTTATGATCAATTAAGACTAGAATCACCTAGTAATGAAAGATGTGATCAAATTACCTTGAAATCTAGATATAAAGAAGAGATTAAGAAAGAAACCTTAAGAGTAAGGTTTGTGATCGTGATAGATAGGGCTTTAAGGTAAAGCTAATGTGACCAACTATTGATGTAAAGGCTTTGAGAGTAAAGTCTAAAAGAGAATAGAAGTCTAATAGTTTGGATTATGGTGAAAGGCCTATACCCACCTAACCTACCTTATGAATGCTTGAAGTATGAAGTGATAGAATCACTTGAACATGGCTTGGTTGTCAAGGACATCCTTCGATAAGTTATGAGTGTTAAGCAAGGCATAACAAGTAAATCTTGAGGTGTATGCTTGGCCTCAAGTGGATATTGAAGATGAGATGCAGTGTCACACAAGGTAGGGTCCAGGCTCCTAGTAGAAAAGAGAACCACACCTAGTTAATATGAGGACTATCCAAGTTAAAGGAGGAACTCTTACGTAGTAGAGTGTGGGTATTCCCAACGTTAGGTCTCATGAGATGGAAGCTTTCACATAGTTGAGTTAAGGTTTCTAGTAGCAATCTCCATATCCAATGAAATAAGACATGCTTAAAGAAGCATCTCATAGTGTTCTAAAGCATAATTGAACTAAGACTTACTTAATGAAGTACATCATAGTGTTCAAGAGTATGAATGGACTTTGACATGCTTAAGATAGTATCTCATAGGGTCTATATGAGTAGGGAACTTAGACCTAAAAGGAGCATCTCGTAGGGTTCAACCTAATAATGAACTTAGATGTGCTTAAGAGAGTACCTTATAGTGTTCTAAAGTTAAAGAGAGGAACTAGGTTCCAAACCAAGAAGAAATAGTAATAAGACCAAAAAGTGGTAATTAGCATGATTAGTATTATGGGAAGCTATCATTGCATAGCACAAGTATAATTTAGGGTTACTAAAGAGATGAGTTGAGATAGGATTGTGCCATAGTTGCCTTCCTTGCTATAGTTAACTAAAGGTGAGATATTCTCTTAGTCATGAGAGTTAATCTAATAATGAGACTAAATGGAGGTGAGTATGACTAAGATGACTGCAAGGCTATGCTTGGTGTGAAGGGTAGTATGGGATGCCTTTCATACATTGAACAAGTGTGTCTTATGAGTATATGTGCCCTTATGACATGAAAACCTAGGTTTTGATTATGAATGTGGACTATGCCCAAGAATGACCAAAAAGAGGTACTTAGCTTGCATAGTATTATGGGATTCGATCCTTGCCTTGCACAAGTATGCTTGGAGGTAGCTTGTGAAGTAGTTCACTTGTAATATGAAAGACCAAAGGTTGAAGTATGTAAATATGAAAGTCTAAGTTAAGACTATGCCATGAATATGATTTAGCTCTTATGCTCAATTATTATGTCTTATGTTGACTTATGTTTATATGGATCTTATGTTTGATACCATGCTATGATTATGATGTTTATGCTATGAATATGTTATTATCTTTTATGCTTATGTCTTACGATTGACTAACCATTTTTCAGATGCTCTTATGATGTTCTGTTAGCTTTCATACTTGGTATATTTTGTACTAATGCATATTGCCTACATTCTAATCAAATGTAGGGCGTTGGAGATTTAGTTTCTTTGTAGGCTAGGTTTCTAAGGTTCAAGAAGAGTTGAAGAATTGGTGAGTCCTTATAGCTTCGAGAACAAACCCTTTATGTTTCCTTTATGTCATTTCCTTATGTTTTAGACATTTATGTGGGCTGCGTCCCAAATCTTTTATTCAAGAGTTATAATAGATGGGTTGAGACAAAGAGTTAGTAAAGGCTTCCGTTTGCTTATGAAAATGTTTTCAATTTATTGGTTCTAAAGAAAGTTTTAAATTTTCCCGTACTTTTCTAGTATCTTATGTTATGATCATGCTAATGGTTTTTATGAGACCCTTCGGGGTCAAGTACGCCATGTTACATCTAGAGGTACCCCTGGGTCATGACAAACTTGGTAATCATAGAAAAAGTTTAGAATAGTTCTAGGATTGTATCAAACCACATCTAGTAGGGTCTTGTTCATAAATGTGAAGCGAACCACATTTTATGAATATGAGGCTATTGGATGCTTAGGAAAAATCTCACTTCTTCATTCTCTTAGTCGTGCCATAGAGTTTGTCTTTAGTAGGCCTTTCTTCTAATCCATGCCTTTGGTTTTTTAGGGTATGGCAAATACAAGGGCTAATGCTAGGAGATTTGAGGAAGGTGATGAGGATCAAGAGGTTCCTCTTCAAGTTCCAAACCAAGCTCGTCCACAAGCTCCTCCTCATGTTCCAAATGACCCTCCAATTGGGAATGCCACTCTTACGGAGTTTAGGGCTTCTGTGCAATTATTGGCTCAAGCCTTGACGGCGCAAGCCAATAGAGAGGTGGTGGCTTCGGCAAACCCAATAAGGGGGATGACTTCTTATAGGGTGAGAGAGTTTTTGAGGATGAACTCTCTGGAGTTCTATGGCTCCAAGGTGGAGGAATATCCTCAAGGTTTTGTAGATGAGGTGTATAAGGTGCTTGCCATCATGGGCTTGACTTCGATAGATAGAGCAAATCTAGTTGCTTATCAATTGAGGGATGTAGCACAAATTTGGCATGAGAAATGGAAAGATAGTAGACCTATAATAGAGGGCCCAATAAAGTGGGAAGAGTTCAAAATGGAGTTCCTTGATAGGTTCTTTCCCCTAGAGTTGAGAGAGCTAAATATACAAGAATTCATAAATCTTAAGCAAGGGGTTATGAGTGTGAAAGAGTATTCCCTTAAGTTCACCCAACTATCCAAATATGCTCAAACTATAGTGGGGGATTCAAGGGCCAAGATGAATAAGTTTGTGATGGGAGTGTCCAAATTAGTGGTCAATGAATGTCGTTCGGCAATGCTTATCCGTAGTATGAATATTTCCCATCTCGTGGTTCATGCTCAACAAATTGAGGAAAAAAAGCTTAAGAAACTGAATAGGGAAGTGAAAAGAGCTAGAACCGATGATGGGAACTTTTCTAATGCTAAGTTTGATGGACAAGGTAGGCCTAGGACTAAACCAAGGTATTCCAGTCAAGATTCTTCCAACACCCCTAGGTTTGACCAGGAGAAGGGTAGTGGGTCTCCATTTCCCAAGTCTACTTTCTCCAAGTGTTGGAGGAGTCACTATGGTAAGTGCCTAGCCAGCATGGATGGTTTCTATGGGTGTGGTAAGGAAGGGCACAAGATGAGAGATTGCTCGGTTCTTAAGGCTAAAGGAAGGGGGGATAAGAAAGTTACCCCTAGTGGTTCGGATGATAGTGCACGAAAGAAGAATAGGTTTTATGCTCTCCAATCTAGAGAAGATCAAGAGTGATCTCCTCATGTCCCTTCCGGTATGTGTTTCATGTTTTAGTGAATTTCCAGATTTCTTGTCTTTTGTGACTTGTTATGATGGGCTTGAAGTTGTCGTTAATATGTATGATGCTTCATTGTTGCCTTATGTTATGAATTATGTTTAGAAGAACTTGTGTAGGCTTACTCCCAAGGGGGAGATAGTGTGCCTATTTAGTAAGGGTATTGTGTGTTTATGTGTTTCCATGATGTCCTTATATGCATGTTCATGAAAATGCTTAGGTCTTGTTATAAATGACGTATATGCATTATTTTCCTCATGTTGTAGTGCATTTGAGTAGAGTTTCATATAGACATCATGAGATGAGTATTCGAGCATGCTTTAGTTTTTGGAGTTGAAAGATTCCTCCTTGAAATAAATGTTTTTGAGAATAAATTGTGTATGGGAACCATGAGAGTATGTTGAGCATGTTATGACTAGCAGATGGTAGGTTCTCCTTGAATATGACTAGTTATGAGAATGTCATGCATAAATAGGTTTTTGATGAAGTTCCTACTTCCTTTTATTGCATTGAGTATGTTTGGTGGGAATTGAGTTTATGTGCATTAGATATGTTGCATGCATGATGGGCTGCTAGTCTAGACTTACTTCCTTTAAGAAGTGTTTAGAATCGTCATTCGAGGACGAATGTTCCCAAGAGGGAGATATTGTAACGCCCCGGAAACTAGTAGACTAAACTAGGGCCTTAAGCTAGAGTTCTAGAGTGTGATGTTGAGAATTAGAATCATAGATGAGACTTTACGTGCTTGAAATGATGGGCTTAGTAGTTGAACGTCAAGGAACGTGTTAGACCCTATAGTTTAGAAGACTATTTTGAGTTTGGTTGAGTATGGGAAGGGAAAGTGCCAAGGCAAAAGGCAAAGCCTAAGCCAAGGGGCCAAGGCTGCCCAACCTTGGCAAGCTACTGCCCAAGGGGTTCACGACCAGTGATCTTGACCACGGTCAGTGAAGGGGTATGTGAAGACCCCTTAGACTTGTGGGTGTTCATCCCTTGAGGCAAGGCTACTGCCTAAGGGCCAACAACTATCACCACGGCCCGTTGGCCTGACCACAGATTGTGGGAGGTCTCGTGGACTTCCCTTATCCTCAAGGGAGGTTTCCAAGCTAGGAAGGGTCACTGGTCAAGGTACCACAGGCACCACCACGGGCCGTGGTTCCCTTGATGGTCTATGGTGTGACCCCTGGAAATAGGCTGCCTAGTCGAGCGGTTTTTGGTAAATTCCTTTTTAAGTGATATTATGTGGGGGTCATTTTATATGTGTTTTATACACCTATATATATATTATTTTAAGTCTTTAGCCCCCAATTTTAATTCACTTTACACAAGACCCAAATCAAAACTCCAAATCACTCCTCTCTCAAATAATTTTCTCTCTAGAAAGACCCCCATTGAAGAAGAAGCTATGGCTTGAAGCTAAGGTCAAGAACAAATGAACCATTGTTGAATGCTTGTGCTAGGGCATTGATTAAGGTATGTTTATATTTTCATCTATGGGATCTTCCACCCATAGAGCCCCCTTAATAATCCCCTAATTTGTGAAGAAGAACCCCAATCTAAGCTAGGGTTACTTCCAATGTGTGGGTATAGTTGGGTATGATTCCAAAGGGTTGGATAATTATTTATGGTTGATTTGGCATTGAATTGTGATATTATGATGAAATAAAGTGAATTCTATGATTAACCCAAGTTTTCTTGATGAGATACACGTTTTGTGGGTTGATGCCATTAGTGGTGAAATTCAAGGTTCATGAGTAACCTTCCTAAATCAATGTTATGTGTAGTAATTGATCGAAGTTAGGATCATATAATTATGAATTGAACTAGACCTTGTTGGATATGATTGATCTTGACTTGTAAAGCTAGAATTGAACCTTTATGATCAATTAAGACTAGAATCACCTAGTAATGAAAGATGTGATCAAAGTACCTTGAAATCTAGGTATAAAGAGGAGATTAAGAAAGAAACCTTGAGAGTAAGGTTTATGATCATGATAGCTAAGGCTTTAGGGTGAAGCTAATGTGACCAAATATTGATGTAAATACTTTGAGAGTAAAGTCTAAAAAAGATTAGAAGTCTAATAGGTTGGATTATGGTGAAAGGCATATACCCACCTAACCTACATTATGAATGCTTGAAGTATAAAGTGATAAAATCACTTGAACATGGTTTGGTTGTCAAGGACTTCCTTCGATGAGTTATGAGTGTTAAGCAAGGATTAACAAGTAAATCTTGAGGTGTATGCTTGGCCTTAAGTGGATATTGAAGATGAGATGTGGTGTCACACAAGGTAGGGTCCAAGCTCCAAGTAGAAAAGAGAACCACACCTAGTTGATGTGTGGACTATCCAAGTAAAAGGGGGAACTCTTACATAGTAGAGTGTGGGTTTTCCCAAAGTTAGGTCTCATGAAATGGAAGCCTTCACATAGTTGAGTTAAGGTTTCTAGTAGCAATCTCCATATCCAATGAAGTAAGACATGCTTAAAGAAGCATCTCATAGTGGTCTAAAGCATAATTGAACTAAGACTTACTTAATGAAGTACCTTATAGTGTTCAAGAATATGAATGGACTTAGACATGCTTAAGATAGTATCTCATAGGTCCATATGAGTAAGGAACATAGACCTAAAAGGAGTATCTCTTAGGGTTCAACTTAATAATGAACTTAGATGTGCTGAAGAGAGTACCTCATAGTGTTCTGAAGTTATAGAGAGGAACTAGGTTCCAAACCAAGAAGAAATAGTAATAGGACCAAAAAGTGGTACTTTGCATGATTAGTATTAGGGGATGCTATGATTGCATTGCACAAGTATGACATATAGTTACTAAAGAGATGTGTTGAGATAAGACTGTGCCATAGTTGCCTTCCTTCCTATAGTTGACAAAAGGTGGGACATTCTCTTAGTCATGAGAGTTAAGCTAATAATGAAACTAAAGGAGGGTGAGTATGACTAAGATGACTGGAAGGCTATGCTTGGTGTGAAGGGTAGTATGGGATGCCTTTCATGCATTGCACAAGTGTGTCTTAGGAATATATGTGCCCTTATGACATGAAAACCTAGGTTTTGATTACGAATGTGTACTATGCCCAAGAATGGCCAAAATGAGATACTTAGCTTAGATAGTATTATTGGATGTTATCCTTGCATTGCACAAGTATGCTTGGAGGTAGCTTGCGAAGTAGTTCACTCGTAATATGAAAGACCGAAGGTTGAAGTATGTAAATATGAAAGTCTAAGTTAAGACTATGCCAGGAATATGATTTAGCACCTATGCTCAATTATTATGTCTTATGTTGACTTATGTTTATATGGAGCTTATGTTTGAGATCATGCTATGATTATGATTTTTATGCTATGAATATGTTATTATCTCTTAGGTTTATTTCTTATCATTGACTAACCATTTTGAGATGCTCTTATGATGTTGAGTTAGCTTTCATACTTGGTACTTTTTTTACTAATGCATATTGCCTACATTCTAATCAAATGTAGGGTGTTGGAGATTGAGTTGCTTTAGAGGCTAGGTTTCTAAGGTGCAAGAAGAGTTGAAGAATTGGCGAGTCCTCATAGTTTCGAGGACAAACCCCTTATGTTTCCTTTATGTCATTTCCTTATGTTTTAGACATTTATGTGGGTTGCGTCCTACGTCTTTTATTCAAGAGTTGTTATAGATGGGTTGAGACACAGAGTTAGTAAAAGCTTCCATTTTCTTCTGAAAATGGTTTCAATTGATTGGTTCTAAAGAAAGTTTTAAATTTTCCCATACTTTTCTAGTATCTTATGTTATGATTATGCTAAGGGTTTGTATGAAACCCTTTCGAGTCAAGTACGCCATGTTACGTCTAGGAGTACCCCTGGGTCGTGACATAAGGTGGGGGAGTTAAGATAGCAGATTCTTGCAGAAGCCCATAACTCGAGGTATTCTATTCATCCAGGTGCCTCTAAGATGTACCATGATCTGCCGGAAGTCTTTTGTTGGAATAGCATGAAAAGGGATATAGAGGATTTTGTGTCTAAGTGCCCTAATTGTCAACAAGTGAAGGTAGAACATCAGAAACCAGGAGGTATGACTCAAGAGATTAACATTCCTACTTGGAAGTGGGAAGTGATCAACATGGACTTCATCATAGGTTTACCTCGTACTCGCAGCCAATATGACTCCATTTGGGTGATAGTTGATAGAATCACTAAGTTTGAATGCTTTTTGGCTGTTAAAACATTAAATTCAACAGAGGANGAAGGTAGAACATCAGAAACCAGGAGGTATGACTCAAGAGATTAACATTCCTACTTGGAAGTGGGAAGTGATCAACATGGACTTCATCATAGGTTTACCTCGTACTCGCAGACAATATGACTCCATTTGGGTGATAGTTGATAGAATCACTAAGTTTGAACGCTTTTTGGCTGTTAAAACATTAAATTCAACAGAGGACTACACCAAGCTCCACATTAATGAGATAGTCAGGTTGCATGGGTTCCTTTGTCTATCATCTCAGATAGAGGTCCTTAGTTTACCTCTCATTTCTGGAAGTCATTTCAAAAAGGTCGTGGTACTAAGGTTAATCTTAGTACAACATTTCATCCTCAAACGGATGGTCAAGTAGAGTGTACCATTCACATGTTCGAGGACATGTCGAGAACTTGCGTAATCGAATTGAAGGGTAATTGGGATTATCACCTTCCTCTTATAGAGTTCGCCTATAATAATAGTTACCATTCCAGCATTCAGATGGCCCTTTATGAGGCATTGTATAGGCGTAGATGTAAGTCTCCAGTTTGTTGGTTTGAAGTAGGTGAAGCAGCCTTGATAGGACCAGATTCAGTTCACGATGCTATGGAAAAACTGTAGCTCATTAGAGATAGACTTAAGATATCCCATAGTCGCCAGAAGTCCTATGCAGATGTAAGGAGAAGGGACTTAGATTTCCAAGTTGATGATTGGGTATTTCTAAAAGTGTCACTTATGAAGGGGTGATGAGATTTGGCAAGAAAAGGAAGCTCAATCCTAGATATGTAGGCCCTTACAAGATCTTGAAAAGAGTTGGTAAAGTGGCTTGTGAGTTAGAGTTGCCAACAGAACTAGCAGCAGTGCATCCGATTTTTCACATTTCGTTATTGAAGAAGTGTGTGGGTGATCTAGCATCTATAGTACCTTTAGAAGGTGTGGCTGTGAAGGATAGTCTCACTTACGAAGAGGTACAAATTGATATTCTTGATCGTTAGGTTCTAAGGTTGAGAAACAAAAAAGTCACTTCAGTTAAGGTTTTGTGGAGGAGTCAGTCCATAGAGGGAGCTACTTAGGAAGCAAAAGCAGCCATGCAGGCCAAGTATCCTCATCTCTTTCCTTCTGATTCCACTCCAACTTGAGGTAATAGTTCCTCTTCAGTTTTTCAGTTATTCATGCGTAGTTTCAGTCTCAGTATCATGTTCCTTCAGTTTGTACTTGCATTTTTAGCATATTTGCATGTTCTTGGAACTTAGTTCAGTAAGAAATCAATTCTAGAAATTAGTGCCAGGGTTTGTAGTTCTTTCCCTCCCTAACCAACCAGTTTAGACTTCATTTGAGGATGAATGTTCCCAAGGGAGAGATATTGTAACACCTCAGAACTTAGACATAGAAAATGCAGCAGAAAACTCCAGGACCAGTGAACCACGACAGGGTTCACGGACCATGAAAGGGACAACGGTTCATTGACCTGCATGTGGTCTCAGCACCTTCCCAACATAGGTGGACCACGGAGCCCTTCACGGGTAGTGGACCACCTCATAGTCTGTGCAGGTGCTCATGAAAATCAGATGGAATCCACGAAGCTCAAACGTCAGACCATAGGGCCCTTCATGGATTGTAATCTCGTCAACGAGCTGTGGTGGCTCTCGTAGAATTGGACCAGTGCAGCCCTTAGCCTAGGTGAAGGACCACGAGGACCTTACGGTCCGTGATCCTTCACAAGTTTAACCCCCTAAGGATACCCCATGGACGAGGACGAGGAAGCGGACATGGGACCTAGGATCACGAGTGATCCCAAGCTAACCCTACTGGCATATCATAAGCATACTAAAGCAAACTGAATCAATAAATGTTGTGCGGAAGATAAATCATATAAATAATCTGAAATGATAGGGAATACCCATATACTAAATCTGAATATATGAGAACTAAGAGTTTGAATACAGATGAAAAGTCAAATTCTAACAATATAGCTGAATCTAATGATGTTTGAAATAAGCCTCTAAACTTACTAGAAATAATGGGACATACCCCAGCTATATCTAGCAAACACTGAAACTAAGACTAAAATAGAAAGATAACATGTCAATTGTCCTCTAAGAATGAGGACTCACCAATTATGCTTCTGACCTGAAGATTGGGAATTGATCTATTTGTGATCTGAATGCTGGGGACCTGAACCTACATCACGAGAAGATGTAGCACAGAGTATGCATCAGTACTTGAAAAGTACTTAGCATGCAAGATAGAATAAGGCTGAACAATAACATAACTGAACAAGAAATAAAGCAATGATAGAATCTGAACATGATAAGGATACTGAACATGACTAAACTTAATGCAATGACCAAGTTTATAACATGCTGAGACTAAAGACTGAATTGTACTGATAACATGGTCAATGCAATAGGATCTGACTGAATTGTGGGAGTTACTAATAATCGACATAAAACCACATGAGATAAATATGGAGTCTGATGTATACGCCCCATCAAGAGGACCCACTATACCCTACAAGAGATATAGAGGCATGCTGGCGTGATCACCAAAATGATGCCCACGGAGTGGACTTACAACCTCTGGGGCACGTTGTTCTGGGACTTGAGGGTGACTGACCCTAGTCCACTTGGTATTAAGCTTCTCCCAATTGATTAGGTAATTAACATTTTATGAATAAAATGTTGTAATACTAGATAGCTCAAAATACTAACATGCTAACTAAAAATGCAACATTAATAAGCTAATAATGAAACATTTAAATCTGAGGCCTGTATAACTGAAATATCCTACCTAACATGTGTAATTCATGAACTAAAAGAACAACATAGCTAGGTTTCTGAATTTATGAAGGTATCTACGCAAAACCATACTAAAATCACGATAATCTGATTAGAAACATTAAACCAACTAATTATAATGATATGCTGAAATTATAGAAACCCTAGGTCTAGATAATATTAAGTGAATCAAGAATCTGACTAAATTTTATGGACCTAATGGGCGAAAGAAACTCATTAGTGAAATCCCAAATACCTAGTGACGAATTTCACAGAGATATCTTTCGATTTCGGGGTTGAAACTGATGAAAAACTACTACGTTCTTGGACAAGGGCTTGGTCGACTCTTTCTCCTTCTACGTTCTAATTTTTCTATGTTTTTGGTGAATGATTTGCTTATGGTAGATTCTAGTTAAGTTACTAGGCTAAAACAGACCAAAATGACGTAGTTTAGGGGTTAAACGACGTAGTTTAGGGGTCAAATGCATAAGGAAAAAACTGAAATATGACTTAACTGTTGTTGGGGCCAACCGACGGACCAGACCCATGGACCGTGGATCGACGAACGGTTTGTGCTGGTCAACCGTCGATCAGTGACATGGATTTAAATTTGGGGCCACGATCCATGAATCAGTATTACAGTCCGTGGCCTAGCCTACGACCTGTAGGTCCGGCCATGGGTCGACAGTTCTCCAAAATTTCAGAGGGTTCTAGGGAGGGTCGCAGTTAGTGAACTAAGGACCTGCAGGACAACCGTGGGTCCTCCTACGATCCATGGGTGGTGTCCGTCCGTGCTACCTACAACTCCTGAAATCTGTACTTGGTTTGTTATAGCATATGCGGTGTTACATTATCTCCCCCTTGGAAACATTCATTCTCGAATGAAGACTAAACTAGCTGAAATGGAGGGAGAGAGATGCAACCCCTACCACTAAACACTGGAAACTGATTTCTATATGAACTAAGTTTCTAGTACATGCAAATATGCTAAAAGTACAAGTACAAACTGAAGGAACGCGATGCTAAGATTGAAATTGCGCATGAATGACTAAAAACTAAAGAGGAACTATTACCTCAAGCTGGAATGGAATCGAAAGGAAAGAGGTGAGGATACTTGGCATTCATGTCTGCTTCTGCTTCCCAAGTAGTTCCCACTCTAGACTGACTCCTCCAGAAAACCTTGACTGAAGCGACTTCTTTGTTTCTCAACCTTCAAACCTGAAGATCAAGGATTTCAACTGGTACCTCTTCATAAGTGAGACTATCCTTCACAGCCACACTTTCTAAAGGTACAATAAATGTAGGATCACCCACACACTTCATCAACAACAAAATGTGAAAAATAGGATGCACTACTACTAGTTCTGTTGGCAACTCTAACTCATAAGTCACTTTACCAACCCCTTTTCAAAATCTTGTAAGGGCCTACATATCTAGGACTGAGCTTCCCTTTCTTGCCAAATCTCATCACCTCTTTCATAGGTGACACTCTCAGGAAAACCCAATCCTTAACTTGGAACTCTAATTCCCTTCTCCTTACATCTGCATAGGATTTTTGGCTACTATGGGATGTCTTAAGTCTATCTCTAATGAGTTGCACTTTCTCCATAGCATTACGAACTGAATCTGGCCCTATCACAATTGCTTCACCTACTTCAAACCAACCAACTAGAGATCTACATCTACGCCCATACAATACCTCATAAGGGGCAATCTGAATACTAGAATGGTAACTATTATTGTAGGTGAACTCTATAAGAGGAAAGTGATCATCCCAACTACCCTTGAAATCGATCAGACAAGCTTTCAACATGTCCTCTATATTCTGAATGTTACGCTCTGCATGTCTATCTTTCTGCGGATGAAATGTTTTGTTAAGATTAACCTAAGTACCAAGACCTTTCTCAAAACGACTTCCAAAAATGAGAGATAAACTGAGGACCTCTATATGAGATGATAGAAAAAGGAACCCCATGCAACCCTCTATCTCATTAATATAAAGTTTGGCATAGTCCTCCACCGAATCTGTAGTCTTGATAGCCAAAAAGTGTGCATACTTAGTAACTCTATCAATTATCACCCAAATGGAGTCATGTTGTCTGCAAGTACGAGGTAAACCTATAATGAAGTCCATGTTGATCACTTCCCACTTCCAAGTAGGAATGTTGATCTCTTGAGTCATACCTTCTGGTTTCTAATGTCTACCTTGACTTGCTGACAATTAGGGCACTTAGCCACGAAATTTGCTATATCCCTCTTCATACAATTCCACCAAAAGACTTCCCGAAGATCATGGTACATCTTTGTGGCACCTAGATGAATAGACTATCTAGAGTTATGGGCTTCTGCAAGAATCTATTATCTCAACTAGCCCACCTTAGGAACACATAATCGACCCTAATAATGAAGCACACCATCTCCCCCTTGGGAGAAATCCTCAACTCTCTGATGATAGACTGCACCCTTTAGTCGAAGCAATATAGGATCAATGTCTTGCTTTTCCTTAACCTCCACTACCAATAAAGACTCTGACCCATTCTGAACTATTACACCACCATCTGATATGCTCATAAGACGAACTCCTAAGAGAGCAAGTGTGTGAACATCCTTTGCTAGTTCCTTTCTTTCTTTCTCTACATGTGCCACACTACCCATCGATAGTCTGCTAACAGCATCTGCTACTACATTGGCCTTACCAGGATGGTAATGCACACTCATATCATAATCCTTGGGGAACTCAAGCCATCTCCTCTGGCCAAGATTCAACTCTTTCTGGGTGAACACAAACTGAAGGCTCTTATGGTCTGTGAACACATCCACGTGAACACCATACAAGTATTGTCTCCAAATCTTAAGTGCAAACACCACTGTTGCTAGCTCAATGTCATGAGTCAGATATTTCTTCTCATGTACCTTAAGTTGTCTAGAAGCATAAGCTATAACCTTACCTTGCTGCATCAACACACAACCTAGGACGACCCTGGATGCATCGCAGTAGATAACATAACCGTATGTACCCTCTAGTAGAGTCAAAACAAGAGTTGTAGTCAACTTAGTTTTCAATTTTGTGAAGCTCTTCTCATAGTCATCTGATCATTGAAACTTAACCTTTTTCTGAGTCAACTTAATCAATAGAGAGGATATGGATGAAAATCCTACCACGAACCTTTTGTAATAGCCAGCCAAACCTAAGATATTTCTGATATCTGTAAAGAGAGGTAGGTTTGAGCCATTGTTTCACTGCTTTTATTTTCTGAGAATCCACTCAAATCCCTTCACTAGACACTGTATGCCCAAGGAAAGAAACTGACTGCAACCAAAACTCACACTTGCTGAACTTAGCGAATAACTGGTGATCTTTGAGAGTCCGAAGGACAACCCTCAAATGATTCACATGTTCTTTCTCATTCCTAGAGTAAATAAGGATATCATCAATAAAGACGATAACAAATAATTTCAAATACTACTTGAACACTCTGTTTATCAAATCCATGAAAGTTGCAGGAGCATTGGTTAGTCCAAATGACATAACTACAAATTTATAATGACCATACCAAGTTCTGAAGGTTGTTTTTAGAATGTCACTATCTCTGACTCTGAGCTGATGATAACCAGATCTAAGGTCTATTTTTTAAGAATGACTAGCACCCTAAAATTGGTCAAACAAGTCATCAATCCTGGGTATGGGATACTTATTCTTGATTGTGACTTTGTTCAACTGCCTATAATCGATGCACATTTTAAGAGAACCATCTTTCTTTTTCATGAACAACACTGGTGCACCCCATGGGGAAATACTAGGTTTGATAAAGTTCTTATCTTTAAGTTATTTGAACTACTCTTTCAATTCCTTAAGCTCAGCTGGAGGCATTATGTAAAGAGGAATAGAAATAGGCTGGGTATCTGGAAGGAGATCATTTTCAAAGTTGATTTCCTATTCGGGAGGAACTCCAGGAAGATCTTCTGGAAACACTACTGGGAACTCATTTACAATTGGAACTGACTCAAGAGTTTGTGTTTCAGAGCTTGAATCCTTAACCCGAATTAGATGATAGATATACCCCTTACAAATCATTTTTCTAGCCTTAAGGTAAGAAATGAATCGACCCATAGGCGCTAAGATACTACCCATCCATTCTAAGATTGGTTCATCTGGAAACTGAAAACGAACAATCCTAGTTCTACATTCGTGTAAGGCATAACACCAATGTAACCAATCCATGCCTAGAATGATATCGAAGTCTACCATTTCTGGTTATGTAAGATCAGCTGAGATGACTTTCTTAGAGACTGTGACAGGGCAATTTTGGTATACCCGTCTAGCTGTGATTGGGTCACCGACTGGAATAGAGACTACGAAGGGTTCTGAGACAGTTTCTAGACTAACACTGAAGTTGACTGCTATATAAGGAGTTACAAAGGAAAGAGTAGCCCCTGGATCTAACAATGCATAAAAATCTAAGTCAAAGACTCGTAACGTACTAGTGACCACATAAGAGGAATCTTCCTGATCTTGGCAATATTGGAGAGCATACAACCTGTTTTGGCACTGACCGCCACTCGTACCAGATGAGTTACCCTGCTGAGTCGAGTGACCTGCTGGTGCTGCTGAATTTATAGACTGAGCTCTATCATTGTTACCTCCTTGACCCTATTTAGAACGACAATCTTTCAACCTATGACAAGACTGACCACACTCAAAGCATCATTCATTTCCTGCACGACACTCGCTCGGATGGTTCTTACAATACTTTGGACATGTTGGGTAGGTTCTGGTGCCTGAAACACTCCTCTGCGAATTAGAGCCTGATGCCCTACCTTTCTGATCATTTCGGAACCTAGAAGATGGAACACTAGCTGATGAAGGTGTTGGAGCTGAAGACTTTTGTTGGAACTGCGAGCTATTTCCACCACCTAATTTATGTTGAGAATAATCATAGTTTCCTGTCCTAACCTTATTATTCTCCTTGTTGTGTTCCCTTAGCTTATCACCCTCAACCTGCTGAGCATGACTCATGAGCCTAGAGATGTTCATATCTTCAAGCAACATAGATTCCTACACGCTTGTTTCACTAGATCGGATACCCCATACATGAACTTGTTCATTTGAGACCAGGAGTCAGCCACCATATGAGGAGAATACCTAGAGAGTTGGGTGAACTTGAGTCCATACTATTGGACTATTATAGAACCCTGCCTCAAATTCATAAACTCCTGAGCTTTTGCCTCCCTCAACTCTCTTGGGAAGAACCTGTCCAGAAAGGTCTCACTAAAGCATTCCCAAGTGATAGGAGTTGCATCTTTTGTACCCATGTTCTCTTTCCACTGAGTATACCAGATATGAGCTACATCCCTAAGCTAATAAGATGCTTATCAATGAATTTTGGGGATCCTCCAGTTACCTGCATCACTCCAAAGATATTCCTAACCTCATTAATGAAGTTTGGGGATCCTCACCAATCTGCGATCCTAAGAACTCATGTGGATTTATCCTAACAAAATCCCAAACTCTAGCTGCAGTTGACCCAACATTAGCATTTGTCGGAACTGGAACCAGCTGGTTGTTCTGGTTGGTCACACTTTAAGCCAACAACTGGATAGTGTTTCGAAATTCAACATTCAAAACTTCCGGATCTGGGACTGGAGGAGCTGCATTTGCATTACTGGCATTCTCATTCCTTGCGTAAGCTCTACGAGGAAGCATGATCTGAAATACATGATGAAGGATTAGAATGAGAAGTTGGATCATACCTCACGCACGATAAGAGTAACAAGGAAATAATGATTTTCCTACAACACCTTGTAGCCTCCCTCTCATTAGATGTGGTGCACTTCATACCCATGAAAAGAACTATACTTAGTACAGCTTTGCAGACATCCTAGGACTCTTAAACCTAATGCTCTGATATCAAGTTTTTCACACCCCGAGGATACCCTCTAGACGTGGTCACGGGACCTAGGATCACGAGTGACCCCAAGCTAACCCTGTTGGCATATCATAAGCATACTAAAGCAAACTGAATCAATAAATATTGTACGGAAGCTAAATCATATAAATAATCTGAAATGATAGGGAATACCCACACACTAAATCTGCATATATGAAAACTGAGAGTTTGAATACAAATGAAAATTCAAAACTCTAACACTATAGCTGAATCTAACTATGTTTGAAATAAGCCTCTAAACTGACTAGAAGTGGGACATGCCCCAGCTAAATCTAGCAAAAACTAAAACTAAGACTAAAGTGGAAAGATATCATGTCAACTATCCTCGAAGAATGAGGACTCACCATTGATGCTCCTAAACTGAAGATCGGAAACCGATCTATGGGTGATCTGACAACTTGGGACCTGAACCTACATCACGAGAAGATGTAACGCATAGTATGCGTCAGTATTTGAAAGGTACTGAGCATGCAGGATAGAATAAAGGTGAACAATAACATAACTAAACAAGCAATAAAGTAATGATTTAATCTAAACATGATAAGGATACTGAAAAAACTAAACATGACTAAACTGAATACAATGAACAAGTTTATAACATGCTGAGACTGAATACTGAACTATACTGATAACATGGTCAATGCAATAGGATCTGATTAAACTTTGGGAGCTACTAATAACCAACATTAAACCACATGAGTTAAATGTGGAGTCTGATGTATATTACCCATCGAGATGACACAATATACCCTGCCATAGGTATAGAGGCATTCTGGTGTGATCACTAAAATTATGCCCACAGAGGGGACTTACAACCTATGGGAAATGTAGTTCTGGGACTTGAGGGTGGCTGACCATAGTCCACTCGATATTATACTTCTCCCAATTGATTAGGTAATTAACATTTTATGACTGAAATGTTGTAATACTGGATAGCTCAAAATACTAACATGCAAACTGAAAATGCAACATTAATATGCTAATAATGAAACATTTAAATCAGAGTCATGTATAACTGAAATATTTGACCTAGCATGTGTAATTCATGAACTAAAAAAACTACGTAGCTAGGGTTCTGAATTTATGAAGGTATCTACGCAAAACCATACTGATTTGGAACTTTAAACCAACTAATTCATAATCATCTGCTGAAATTCTAGAAACCCTAGGTCTAAGTAATATTAAGGGAATCAAGAATTTGACTGAATTCTAGGGACCTAATGGGCGAAAGGAACACATTAGTTAAATCCCACATACCCAGTGACGAATTTCACGAAGAAATCTTTTTATTTCGGGGCTGAAACTGATGAAAACATGTTGTGTTCTTGAACTAGGGCTTGGTTGACTCTTTCTCCTTCTGCATTCTAATTTTTCAAAGTTTTTGGTGAATAATTTGCTTAGGGTAGATTCTAGTTAAGTTACTAGGCTAAAACTGAGAAAAACTACTTAGTTTAGGGGTTAAAGGACGTAGTTTATGGGTCCAACGCATAAGGAAAAGACCAAAAGAACCCTGTCTTAACTGCTATCAGGGCCAACTGACGGACCAGAACCACGTACCGTGGATCGACCGACGGTCCGTGCTGATCAACCGTCGATCGGTGACTGGGACTGGAATTTGGGGCCTTGATCCACGGACCAGGACCACGGTCTTTGTCCTGGCCTACGGCCCGTAGTCCCAGCCGTGGGTCGACACTTGGCTAAACTTTTGGAGGGTTCTGGGGAAAGGGTCGCAGGTGGTAAACCATGGACCTGCAGGATGGACCGTTGGTCCTCCTACGGTCCGTAGGTGGCATCCGACGGTGCCACCTGCAACTCCTGAAATCTGCACTTGGTCTGTTCTAGCATACATGTGTTACAACAAGGTCTGTGAAATGGATTGTAGTAGGGCGACCCAGATCCAACAGCTACTGGACCAAGGTTCACGACCGGCTTTACGGTCAGTGGTCTCTTTGACGGCCCATCATAAGGGCCATGGTCAGCCCGTCATACCTTTAAGTCAGGGGTCATTTGGTATTTTCCCCTATGCGTTAGACACCTAAACTACGTGGTTTTGGTCAATTTTAGCCTAGTAAACAAATTAGAACCTAACCTAATCAATTATTCACCAAAAACTCATCAATCTTAAAGAAAAATAGAGGAGAAAAGTCTAGGAGCCCTAGTTCAACGCAATGATTTTTCATCAGTTCCAGCCTCGAAATTGAAAGATTTCTCAGTAGAATTTGTCACCGGGTATGTGGGATTTAACTAGTGGGGTCCTTTCACCCATTTGGTCCCTAGAATTCAGTCAGATTCTTGATTCCCTTAATATTACTAGACCTAGGGTTTGTAGAATTTCAACAGATCATTCTGAATTAGTTACTTTAATGTTCCTAATCAGATTACCATGATTTTAGTATTGTTTCGCGTAGATTCCTTCCTAAATTCAGAACCCTAGCTACGTAGTTCTTTTAGTTCATGAATTACACATGTTAGGTCAGATATTACAGATATACATGCCTTAAATTCGAATGTTTCAGTATCAGTATATTAATGTTACATTTTCAGTTAGCATGTCAGTATTTTGAGCTATCCAGTATTACAGAAATTCAGTCATAAATTGTTAATTACATAAGCTATTGGGAGCAGCTTAACACCGAGTGGACTAGGATCAGTCACCCTCAAGTCCTAGAACTACGTACCCCGTAGGTTGTAAGTCCCCTCTATGGGCATCATTTTAGTGATCACGCCTGTCAGTCCTCTATACCTCTGGCAGGGTATATTAGGTCCTCTCAATTAAGCATATACATCGGACTCCACATTTAGCTCATGTGGTTTTATGTCGGTTATTATTAGCTCCCTTATAGTCAGATTTTATTTCGCTGACCACATTATCAGTCACAGTTCAGTATTCAGTCTCACCATGTTATAAACTTGGTCATTACATTCAGTCATTTCATGTTCAGTATTCTCAGTTTAGTATCATACTTATCTCTTATCATTGCTCATATATATGTTTTTGTTCAATTATGTTTATTGTTCAGCTTTACTCTATCTTGAATGCTTAGTACCTTTCAAGTACTGATGCATACTCTGCGCTACATCTTCTCGTGATGTAGGTTCAGGTTCTCAGCTTCCAAATCATGAATAGATCGGTTCTCGATCTTCAGTTTAGCAATATCAGTGGTGAGTACTCATTCTTCGAGGACGATTGACATGACTATCTTCCTTTGCTTTTTAGTCTTTAGTTTTTAGTATTTGCTAGATCTAACTGGGGCATGTCCCAGCATTTCTAGTCAGTAGAGACTTTATTTCAGACATAGTTAAAATCAACTTTAGTATTTGAGTTTGACTTTTCTGTGGTTGTTAAACTCTCAGTATTGTATATACTCAGATTTAGTATGGGTATTCCCCATCATTTCAGATTATTTCATGATTTTCTTCCACATAGTATGTATTGATTCAGTTTATCTTTAGTATGCTTATTATATGCTAGCAGGGTTAGCTTTGGGTCACTCGTGATCCTAGGTCCCGTGTCCGCGTCCTGGGGGATAGTTTCGGGGTGTGACAGTGATTTCTCCATCTCCATGATATTTGGAATACTTATATTCCAGGTTCCATTCTTGATTTTTTTTCCTTTTCGATGTTGTGTTTTGACCTGTAAGAGTTTATTGGTTATCATTAAAACCTTCTGCTAACAATCTCCCCCTTTTTTATGATGACAATATATAGTACAGGTACTTCCATGTTTGTATGGTCGACTGACAGATCTGATATCGTATTTGCTCCCCCTGAATGTCGTGAAATTGTAGTCGGCTAGTAGAGCTGAGTTTCTTACTTGCTCCGCCCTGAAGACATGTTATTTTTTATCTGTTTGTGTAAAGGCTTCGCCTTAATCTATTAATATTTATAACCAACCAGCTTTTGGCAATACATATTACGAATTATCGCAACAACATAATCAATATTTATGAAGGGCTAAAGAGAATATAAGCAATGCATAATTAGAAGCATAGATAATCTACATTAGATAAGCAAAATATTTGATAGTCATTGTCCCCCTTTGGCATTAACAAAAAGTAAAGAAGAAAGAGGTCAGCAAAACATAAAAGAACCACATAGTCTTCAAATGAGTACCAAAGCCCATTATACAACACAGTAGCAAACAAAAGCAAGAGCAAGATAGCATGTTAACGAGGTCGCAAGAAGTAGGTAAGAGTATTGACAATAGCGGTGGACATTTCCTCAAATCTGGAGGACAAAGAGGTAGAGATAGCCTTAGAGCTAGCTTGCACCTTGGCTACAATCTTGATGGCTTCTTTCATGATTTGGTCAAGCCTTAGGAGAATGCGGGCCACATTAGCACTTGTTTCCTTCGTAACATCCTTCACATTGTCGATTTTGAAGTGAGCAGCAAGTGGGAGGTCCTTAAGAGAGTCCACTTGTTCACCCATGGCAGTCAACTTAGTCATGAGATCACTTACCTGAGTGACAGAGATGGTCACAACATCCAGCTTACCATTTATGTCAGCAAGATTTTGCAGAGCAACATTGAGCTTAACAGTAGAAACAGAGGTGGAAGAGGATGGTTTGGACTTCATATTCTTTGAAGTCACATCTTCAAGAAAATTCAAAAGAGGAAAACTAATTCATCTCTTAATTAAAAAACAAAATCGACCTATCCATTGGTCTACGAAACCTTTACTAATAGGATAACAATATCTACGTTGGGACATGACCCCCGACATACTATAAAAACCAAAGGAAAGACTGGTAAAAGAAAAGTCCGTTTTTTGGAAGATGGAAAGCTCAGCACAATGGTGACTGTTATTCCTCAATGATCTACTGCTGCCCAGAACTACGAGCATGTGTCTCTGATCCTACATCATGAAATGATGTAGCGTCCGAGGACTGTCAGTACGGTGAGTACCGGCATGCAACCTAGGGGAAAGTATAAACAATATACACATATATAACATAACCATAAAGAAAAGATAAGAATCATAAGTGCAGACCCAAAACATTTAGAAAAAGACCTCTACAAAATTATTAATCTTGAGTAAGGTAGTGTTCACTAACATAATGCGACCCACAAACTATATGGGTTAGGTCTCCACCTGACCAAGGACTCCAATCCATGTATGCCGCATGGATTTGAGAAATATAAGAATATGGTGAACCAAACTCTCCCAAAGTAATGACTATAGAGGTTGCTCCGATTAACAACCTATAGTGGTCATGCATATTTTAGGATAAGGACCTCACGTTGGCAAACACAGTTACGGGTGATGAGTCAGAAGGACTTTACACCTTCTCAATGATACTATCAAACTATCTTTAAGATCCTATTAAAACCTTTACAAGTTTGCATTTATTAAGAGCTATCTGAATAAGGTATCCCCATTGGTATCGTCATACCAAGACTTGCAAACCATTATAACCCCAACTTCAAGTTAGTTAATTAAAACTCTTAACTCATCTTTTGAAAACCAAATACTCATCTATGCTAAAACATTCTGTTCACTGCCAACATCCATTACTTTCCAAGTTATATATAAGACAAACATATAAAATGCAAAATCATTAGCATTTAACCCAGACAGAAAATTACCCTTTGTTCATTATTTAAATAAAAACAATTAGAAGACTCTTAGATTCCCAAATCCATTAATTATAGGAAAAACCCTTTTCAAAATCATATGAGGAAATTCACCCATTCAAAACCAACAATCCAAATTCCGAAATCATAGAAAAGTAATTTGAAAACAATTAACAAGAGAGGAACATTTGTAATCAATTTTTGAGAAATTATCTCTCAACCCTTACCTCAATTCGCAATTTAGAAAATACGAATAATAAAATAAAATATGAATCTTGTATGAGTAGTTTGAAGTAGGAATGTTCAACATACCTTTTGACGAAGAGCTTAAGAAAGGGACCTTGATAATTAACCTTAGATCTTTCTTCTTGAAGTGTTGGGGAAGAAGAGAATAAACGTTTATCGTAACTTATCGAATCTCCTAGAATATGACTTTTTGGGGAAGTTCATAGTCATGGGTTGGGATTATGCGATTAGGAAAGGATAAAAACACCCCTCTTGAAACACGAAGAGAAGAGAGGACTTAAACAGTTTTGGAGTCAATGCGCGGTCGCGCAGCTGGAGTTAAGCTCTAAATTTATAGTCTCAAAAAATCAATATATCCAAGCTGATTAGTTTGAAATTGAACTAAAGAAATTCGATCCAATCCAATGTTGTTTGGATTGAATTTGAATTGTATTCTTCAATCCAAAAGCATAAAATCCTAACTGAAATTTTTATATCCACTACGAACTATTGGAACTTCCAACCTTAGTCACAAGAAAGCTTGTTATAAAGAAAAGTGTATTGAAATATCAAAATATTTGGTCATCATCTCTTTATTTTTTTGATCTTAGAAATTCTGTTTATATAAATATGCTTAATTAGTATATTACCAAAAAAAAAAAGAGCACGGTTATAAGGAGTAATTTTATAAAGACTCTTCTAACTAATTGTAGTTGAATTCAATTAAACATACAATACTCCATTTTCGAATTATTTTGAGGAGAGCCAAAAAAAATTCAAAGATCTCAACGATCGATCAAAGATCTCGGCGATCGATCAAAGATGTTGGCTATCAATCCTTTTCTCAGGTAAGAACTTAGGAAGATCCAAATTCACCTTTGATTCATGGATTCATGTGCTTCGTATCATTGCTAGGGTTTAATATCATGCTAAAATTATTTAAAATAAAATTGAGTTCGAATTTTGGCAAAAAGAGAAGTGCAAGTGATTCTAATTCTTTTTTCATGTTGTCAAAGGCGCGCTTAAAGTGCTCTTAAGACCTGAGACGAGGCTCAAAATGTGTTGAGCACTCCACCTTAATTTATGTGCACTTCAGTGTCGTCAAAGTTCAAAGGCATTCTTTTCCTTGTCAATATGCCTCTTCTAAAGAGGTGACACTAAACAATTGATATTTCACTTTTATCATAATGTTGGTTTTTTTTAGTTTCTTTGGTCATATATTTGTCATTCATGTTTGTAATTATTATTGTCTTGGACTAAATATATATATATATATATATATATATTCATTCTTCTCTCTTTGCACCTTTTTTCATTAAAACCCACCATTTATTTGCGGTTCGCGCTTAAAGCCACAATGTACCTCAGAGCTTTTTAAAATCTTCACCTTTGATAACACTGATTCTTTTTGTACATGATGAAAAAGTTAAATATCCCCCTAATCTAATTTTGTGAGTTTTGTACCTAAACTAGTTGACATGATACATAAACATGACTCTTAACTTGTGTGTTCGGAAAAATTAGATTAGGGGAATATTTAACTTATTCATTCTATACAAAAAAAAAATCAATGTTATCAAAGGAGAAATGCTCAAAAAGCTCTAAGGTACGTTGGGGCTTTAAGCGTGAAGCGCAAATAAAGTGTGGGTTTTAAAAGTGAAATATCAATTGTTTAGTGTCACTTCTTTAGAAGAGGCTTATTGGCAAGGAAAAGAATGTCTTAGAACTTTTATGACGACAATGAAGCGCACATAAAGTAAGGTGGAATGCTCAACACATTTTGAGTCTCGTCTCAAGGCTTAAGCACGCTTTAAGCGCGCCTTTGACAACACTAAAAAAGACTTAGAATCACTTGCACTTCTCTTTTTGCAAAAATTCTAACTCAATTTTATTTTAAAGAATTTAAGCACGATATTAAAACCTAGCAACGATAAGAAGAACATAAATCCATGAATCAAAGCTTTATTGGGAACTTCCTATGTGCTTACCCGAGAAAAGGATTGATCACCAAGATCTTTATCGATCACCAAGATCTTTAATCAATCACCGAGATCTTTGATCAATCGTTGAGATCTTTGAATTTTTTTGGATCTCCTCAAAGTATTTTGAAAATGGAGTAATGTATGTTCAATTGAATTAAACTACAATTAGTTATAAGACTCTTTGTAAAATTAGCCCTTATAATCCTACTCTTTTTTTGGTAATATACTAATTAATCATCTATAAACAAAATTTCTAAGATCAACAATATAAAGAGATTTTGACCAAATATTTTGATACTTCAATACACTTTTTGGCTTTATACCAAGTTGTCTTGTGACCAAGGTTGGAAGTTCAAATAATTCGGAGTGGATATTAAAATTTCAGTTAGGATTTTAGGTTTTTGGATTGAAGAATACAATACAAACCCAATCCAAACAACCTTGGATTGGATTGGATTGAATTTCTTCTGTTCAGTTTCAAACAAATCAGCTTGGATATTTTGATTTTGTGAGCCTACAAGTTGAGAGCTTTATTCCAGTCAAATGTCTTAGTAATTCCTCATTCCCACCACTATCATCCAAATAAAATATTATGCAAACAATGGTACCATATTATCCAGGAAATGCAACAGGAAAGCATAAATAAAGCGTTAAAAATATTAAGTACAACATCGTAAAATTATGTTGAAGTCTGAGTCAAGAGTCTATAAGAAAGAGTTTCTCTACCTCACCTCTAAGGTAGAGGTAAGGTCTGTGCATACTCTACTCTACCAAAGCCCCAGTGCGTGCGACTACAATGGGTATGTTGTTGTATAGTAAAATTATGTCGCAACAAAAAGTATTATGATAGGTCATAATAATTACAATTGGATATATCAACTAATATCTAGTTAGTAGGGTGTTGGACTTATTAGTAATCAGCATATGGATAATAGGCTCATGCTTAAAGGGTAGGGATAAAAATAAGGTATAAAAGTTTCAGATTTTCCGATATCCAAAAATCCAAATTCCCAAATTCAAAATCTTAATATTTAAACAATTGAATCTGCAATCCAATCTATACTTAAAATTCAAGCCAAAAAAAAAAAAAAAAGACAGATTTGGATTTTCCCCAACTTTGCCCACCCCTACCTATGATATGCCTGATCTGTTTTCAGAATAAAGCTAGCTTGAGCAACTAAGGGAAGATTGATTTAGAGCATATATATATATATATATATATTATATATACATGGACTCACAATAAAAGAAAATCAAATGCATTGTGTAATCAACCTATCCTTCTTTGTATCCTTCTTTGTTTATGAACTACAGAGACAACAACAACATCAACAACAACATATTTGGGAGGGGCTTGTACGTAGACCTTACCCCTAACTCTTGAGGGGTAGAGAAGTTGTTTCCAGAAAACCCACATCAAGAAAAGTGATTTTCAAACACTATTCATGAACTAAAGATATCTACCAAAAGAATTGAAACGGAGAGCAAAAAGTTTAGATAACAACAAGACTATTAGAATCTCAATCGAAAATATAAAATTGGGTAGACTAATAAGTAAATTTTACCTTGTCAATGTTATTGTCAAAGAATCTAACAGCAAAGGGAGTAGCAAACTGTTAGCACAAGATTTTAATGATAAGCAATTAACTCTTACAGGTCAAAACACAACATCAAAAAAGGAAAGAACCAAGAATGTAACTTGGAATATAAGTATTCCAGATATCATGGAGATGGAGATCTCACAAATATCAAAAGAGATTCAATAAAGCATACAAACAGACAAACTGAAGAATACCAATCAATGTTCATCAATCAAGGAAAAAGACACAACGGCTGAATTGATCTAAATCAAAGAAATCAAGTTACGAAGCTAAGCCAAGGACAATCAAGCAAAGAAAATTCAACGGCTATATATCTCAATCAGGGAAGAGATCAGAAGTGAATCAAGTCTAAATCTAGAAGGAAATTGAAGATTTTCCTTGACGTTATTCTTGGAAAATAAGGATCCCCTGCCTCCTTTTCCAAGGATCAAATCTCTTGGGCTTCCATCTCTTCGAAGGAAAGATTCAAGTCTCAAGCACTATAAAAAATAACTCCTCTGCCATTGGAGAAATATACAACGTATCTGAATCATCTCACATTCTCTATTCTACTTTTAACAAGCATTGTATTACCTAGTTCTGTTGTGTAAACAAAAAAGAGAGGAGAGAAAAATATTGTTGGTAAGGCTTTGTATCAAAAAAAAAAGAGTGAAAACAATCTGAGTGTTAATAATGAAAAATTACACTCACCTCTGTAGTCACATAATATGTTACAAAATCTAGAAGAGAACACCCTTGCAACCCAAACGTACTAGACGTAAGATCCTTTTTCGGATCCCAACGAGTATAAAACATTTCGTGTCAAGTTTACCTTACACAATTTCCAGCTTTCATTATACTTCTTGGCAAACAATAGTCGACTAAGGATCTTCACAAGTAGGCTACTCAAAAAAAAAAAACAATTTACCACCCCCCGTCCTGCACTTTCGATTGGTATTAGAGCCTCGTCTTAAAAAAAATTGTCTAACAATAGGTGAGAAAAGGATCATGGCTCAACAAATCATGGGACCGCTATTTCAAGAAGGAACCTCTCAAACAAGACCTTCATATTTTAATGCAAAACTCTTTTCTCACTGGAGAGTTAGAATGGAAAGCTTCATAAAATCGTATAATGTGAAAGTCTGGAGAGTGATCAAGCTTGGTGATATTCCTATTCCTACTACAAAAGGTTCAGACGAAACTCAATCCTCCAACATCCCATGTTTGGAGAACTACACAAATTAACAAATGGAGATTATTCAAATAAAATCTAAAGCAAAAAGTGTTCTATATAATGTTATCAATGGCGAGGAATATAAAACAATCTATTGTTGTGATACTGCCAAGGAAATGTGGGACAAAATAGAGGTCACGTACTAAGGAATTGATAAAGTCAAAGAAATCATCAATTTTCAAGTTTACGAATACAAACTCTTTCAAATGAAAGAAGGAGAAACAATCGAAAACATGTTTGCACGATTGAGTAAGATAATTGGAAAACTAAAAGCCTCAGGAAAAAACATATCCTCCCATTGATCATATATGAAGAGTTCTCAGAAGTCTACCACCTCGATGGCATGCCAAAGTCATTGCCCTTGAAAGTATGAACTTAAGCACTCCAACCTATGATGAGGTAAGAGGAGACTTAATTGCTTTTGAGAAAACACATCTGAACAAAAAAGGCCAAGAAGATATCAAAAAGAAAATTGTGGCATTCAAAGCTAGTCAGGAAGACAAAGGAGAAGAAGAACTAGCAGAAGATGAAATTGCTTTAATTACTAGATCAGTCATGGAATCATTCAAGAGATCCAGAAACAACAGAAGAGGAATAAATTTTGGAAAAGGAAAGTATATTACTGATCAATCAAAAAATGATGGAAAAAGCTATGAATGTGAAAAATATGGACATATAGTCAGTGAATTTCCAGAAGAAAAGAAAAATTGTTCCAGAAAAAATTAAAAGAGCAAAGCACTAAGCAGTCAGAGTGATGAAGAAAATTCTGAAAATGAACATGGAGAAATTGGAAACATATAGTTACAATTTCTTCATGTTCATTTTCAAAATTGTCTTCATCACTCCTGCTTAATGCTTCGTTCTTTTGGTTTCCTCTGGAATAATTTTTCTTTCCTTCTAGATATTCACTGGCTATATGTCCATATTTTCCACATTCATAGCATTTTCCATCATTTTTTGATTGATCAGTAATATACTTTCCTTTTCCAAAATTTCTTCCTCTTCTGTTGTTACTGGACTTACTGAATGATTCCATGACTAATCTAGTAATTAAAGCAATTTCTTCTTTTGATAGTTCTTCTTCTCCTTTGTCTTCCTCGCTAGCTTTGAATGCCACAGTTTTATTTTTGGTATCTTCTTGGCCTTTTTTATTTAGATGTTTTTTTATCAAAAGAAATTAAGTCTCCTCTTAACTCATCATAGGTTAGAGTGGTTAAGTTAATACTTTCGAGGACAACTAATTTGGCATGCCATCGAGGTGGTAGACTTCTGAGAACTTTTCGTATATGATCAATGGCAAAATATGTTTTTTCCTGAGGCTTTTAGTTCTCCAATGATCTTACTCAATCGTGCAAACATTCTTTCGATTGTTTCTCCTTCTTTCATTTGAATGAGTTCGTATTCGTAAAGTAACAAATTGCTGATGATTTCTTTGACTTTATCAATTCCTTCATACGTGACCTTTAGTTTGTCCCACATTTCCTTGGTAGTATCACAACAATAGATTTTCTCATATTCCTCGCCATTGATAGCGTTATATAGAACATTTTTTTCATTAGAGTTTATTTGAATAATCTCAATTTGTTCATTCATGTAGTTCTCCAAACCTAGGATGGTGGAGGACTGACTTTCATCTGAAACTTTTGTAGTGGGAATAGGAATATCACCAAGCTTGATAACTCACAAGACTTTTACATAATATGATTTTATGAAGGTTTCCATTCTAACTTTCCACTGAGAAAAGTGTTTTTCATTAAAATATGGAGGTCTTGTTTGAGAGTTTCCTTCTTCAAATAGTGCTCCAATGATTTGTTGAGCCATGATCTTTTTCTCACCTATTGTTAGACATATTTTTGAGACACGAGGCTCTGATACTAATTAAAAGTGCAAGAAGGGGTGAATTGTTGTTGTTTTTTATGAGTAGCCTACTTGTGAAGATCCTTAGTCGACTGCTGCTTGCCAAGAAGTAAACTGAAAGCTAGAGAGTGCATAAGGTAAACTTGACACAAAATCTGTTATACTGGTTGGGATCCAAAAATGGATCTTACGTCCTGTCCCCTTGGGTTGAAAGGGTGTTCTTTTTTAGACTTTGTAACCTTGGATGTGAGTACAGAGGCGATTGTTATTTTCACTATGACCACTCAGATTGTTTTCACTCTCTTTTTTCTTTTGATAGAAAGCCTTATCAACAATATTTTTCTCTCCTCTGTTTTTTGTTTACATAGTAGAATTAGGTAATACAATTCTTGTTAAAAGTAGAGTAGAGAATGTGAGTTAAATCAGACTCGTTGTATATTTCTCCAATGGCAGGCGATTTCTCTTTTATAGTGCTTGAGACTTGAATCTTTCCTTCGAAGAGATGGCAACCCAAGAGATTTGATCCTTGGAAAAGAAGGCAAGGGATCCTTATTTTCTAAGAATAAGGTCAAGGAAAATCTTCAGTTTCCTTCTAGATTTGGCCTTGATTCACTTCTGATCAAAACTTCCTTGATTGAGATATAGCCGTTGAATTTTCCTTCCTTGTTTGTCCTTGTCTTTGCTTCGTAACTTGATTTATTGTTTTGGATGAATTTAGCCTTTGTGTCTTCTTCCTTGATTGATGAACTTTGATTGGTAGTCTTCAGTTTGTCCGTTTGTATGCTTGATTGAATCTTTTCTGATGTTTGTGAGATCTCCATCTCCATGATATCTCGAATACTTATATTCCAAGTTACATTCTAGGTTCTTTCTTTTTTTGATGTTGTATTTTGACCTGTAAGAGTTAATTGTTTATCATTAAAATCTTGTGCTAACAGTCTGCATTACTCCCTTTGCTGTTAGATTCTTTGAAAATAATAACATTGGCAAGGTAAAATTTACTTACTAGTCTACCCAATTTTACATTTCCTATTGAAATTCTAATAGTTTTGTTGTTATCTAAACCTCTGGATCTCCAATTCAATTTTTTTTGGTAGATATCTTTAGTTCATGAATAGTTTTTGAAAATCACTTTTTATGATGTTGATTTTCCGGAAACAACCTCTCTACCCCTCAAGACGTAGGGGTAAGGTCTACGTACAAGCCCCCCTCCCCTAGACCCCACTTTTGGGATCACACCGGGTATGTTGTTGTTGTTGTTGTATCTGTAGTTCATAAGCAAAGAATGATAGGTTGATTACGCAATGCATTTGATTTCTTTTATTGGGAGTCCAATATCATAGGTAGGGGTGGGCATAGTTGGGGAAAATCCAAATTTGTCTTCTTCTTTTTTTTGTTTGAATTTTAAGTACGGATTGGATTACAGATTCAATTTAACTATTAAGATTTCGAATTTGGAATTTGGATTTTTGGATATCCGAAAATCTGAAACTTTTATACCTTATTTTTAGCCCTACCCTTTAAGCATGAGCCTATTATCCATATGTTGATTACTTATAAGTCCAACACCCTACTTACTAGATATTAGTTCATATATCCAATTGTAATTATTAAGTCATGTCAGAATACTTTTTGTTTCAACATAATTTTACTATATAAAAAAATATCCACTATAGTCTCACGCATTGGGGTCTATGTAGGGTAGAGTATACACAGACCTTACCTCTACGTTAGAGATGAGGTAGAGAAGCTCTTTCTGATAGACCCTTGGCTCAAGACTTCAACATAATTTTACTATGTTGTACTTGATATTTTTAACGCTTTATTTATGCTTTTCTGTTGCATTTCCTAGATAATATGGTACCATTGATTGCATAATATTTTATTTGCATGATAGTGATGGGAATTACTAAGACATTTGACTGGAATTAATCTCTCAACTTATAGGCTCAAAAACTCAAAATATCCAAGCTGATTAGTTTGAACCTGAACTGAAGAAATTTGATCCAATCCAAGGTTGTTTGGATTGGATTCTTCAATTCCAAAACCTAAAATCTTTACTGAAATATTTATATCCACTCCGAACTATCGGAACTTCTAACCTTAGTCACAAGACAACTTGGTATAAAGCCAAAAAAGTGTATTGAAGTATCAAAATATTTGGTCAAAATCTCTTTATATTGTTGATTATAGAAATTTTGTTTATATAGGGTGTGTTTGGTATGAAGGAAAACATTTTCCGGAAAATGTTTTTCAATTTTCTCATGTTTGGTTGGGTTAAATGTTTTGGAAAATGTTTTCCAAATCAACTCATTTTCCTCAAATTTAAGGAAAATGACTTCCCTTCAAAACTTAAGGAAAACATTTTCCAAAACTCTCTTCCAACTTCAAACTACAATTACTTTTTTGTTGAAAAAATCAATTTATTTTGTCCCTACTCTCAAATCAGCCCCCCAACCAACCCCCCCTCCCCCCAAAATAAAAAAATTTAAAGCTTGTTTTTAAATTCAATTTGTTTACCCACCCTCACCCCTACCCCTACCCCCACCCCCTCCCAAAAAAAAATTTAAGTTTGTTTTTAAAAAATATTTTTAATTTCAAAAATTATTTTCTACCCTAGTAAAAATAAAAGATATTTCTCAAAAAAAAAAATCATTCATAAATCAAACACAAAATCTTTTCTGGAAAATATTTTCTACTCACCAACCAAACATGAGAAAATAAGTCAAAAATCAACTTGTTTTCCAGGAAAACATTTTCTAGGAAAACATTTTCCATGGAAAACATTTTCCTTCATACCAAACACACCCATAAAGATGTTTAATTAGTATATTACCAAAATAGAGCATGGTTATAAGGGATAATTTTAAAAAGAGTCTTATAACTAATTGCAGTTAAATTCAATTGAACATACAATACTCCATTTTCGAATTACTTTGAGGAGAGCCAAAAAATTTCAAAGATCTCAACGATCGATCTAAGATCTCGGTGATCGATTAATGATCTTGGCGATCAATCCTTTTCTCGGGTAAGCACATAGGAAGTTCCGAATTAAGCTTTGATTCATGGATTCATGTTCTTCTTATTGTTGCTAGGGTTTAATATCGTGCTAAAATTCTTTAAATTCTTTAAGCACCCGATGACACTCAAGTCTTTCCATACTCTAAAAGAAGACTAAACTTTTGTAAATTAGAAAGAAGGTAAGATTTTTGATTATTTGAGTAAAATAAATTTACTAATGTTGTAATTAATTTCTTTTAAGATTCAAAATTCTGATTATCTATATATCTCAGCAAAACCTTTTTCGGATGAGGTTAATAAAATCTTATCATTAATTTTGAACTTATGTTTTACTTAAATTCATAAACCAAATTTTTATTTATTTGATTTACTTTGATGATAGATTTAAAAAGATAATTGTTTATAAAACTTCCTATATCTTTGCAATAATATATTATGTGTTTTTATTCAAATAATTGATTTTCAAATAGAATAAACAACTCGTGTGTTCAGAGATCAGTATAATTTAAAGTGAAAAGCTCTAAATATAAAGTTGGATTACCATTGTATCCCTATACTTGATCAAATTATATTATAAAACATCTAATTAATTAAATATCTAAAAATATTTAAATTAAATTGTAATTGTATCATATTATACTAAATACTAAAAGTGGGAAGATATTAAGTTAAAAGTTGAAAAACTCACTCTTTAACTTTTAATATTATGAATAAAGCTATCATAGGTGATATAACATCAAGAATATGATTAATCCTCACCATTAAATTGAACTAAACTCAGGTATGTAACAACTTACTTAAGGCTTGTACTTCTATTTTATTTCTCTTAATTTAGTCAGCAATTTATGAAGAAAATAATGGTGTATTGACAAATATGTTTATAATTTCTCTATTTCGAATTGTCCTCCTCTTTACTACATTTTTCTTCCAATGTAATTAATAATAACTCACATATGGTGGTTACTTTTCTTTTAGGAGAAAAGATTACTGCGTTGAAAATTTGTATATGATTAAACAATTTTTTTTTTGAGTTATTTGAAGATTCTTGACTTTTAACTTTTTAAATAATATAGAAGTTTTATAGTAATTATAAGGTGTAGATACAAATATAAAAGTTGAAATACTATTTTGCCCCTACACTTAATTTAGTATATTATAAGATATTTAATTAATTAAATATTAAATAATAATCATAGCATATTATGATTAAATATTAAAAGTGGATAAGTGTTAAGTCAAATGAAGAAAGAAGAAAATATCCATTGAAAGATATTAGATATTTTTATCCTTTTAAAAATTATTGATTACATTTTTTTCTCTCTTTTCCCTTTTTGTATTTATTTTCATTGAACTTAATATCATACAAACTATTTTTTCTATTCTTTATTTATTTATTAATTATTTTCTCCTTTATTTATTTTTATTTCATCTTCATGACTCATATTTAATTATTTACTAGTGTACTTATTCGTGCTTCGTGCGAAATGGAATATATTTTTAAATAATTGATGTCGTTAAATTAATTGACTATTTTTCAATAAGAAGTGTATAAACAAACAATACAAATCAAGTCACTGTCTTGATGTTGTCTATTCATAAAATTGCTAGAAAGATATTTTCAAACTTTAATTTCCACTTAACATTATCGATAAAAACAAGAAAAACATGAAAAAAAGTATGTATCTTAAGAGAAATAAATTAAGTTGATTATATGACTGTACATTGGAGATCATACTTTGCAATAAAAAATAAAAGAATTGAAACACATACTATAAAATAAAATATATATTTATAAGAAGTCATGATGTCATTAGTATTTTGATGTGTTACTCATCTACTCGATTGTACAAAATTATTATAGAGTGAACAAATATTAAATTTTTGAGAGCACATGAAGTGTCAAGTTGTAGAAATATATATCAAGAGTTGAATCAATGTTTGTCCCTAACATATGTAGCGGAGTTGAAGAGTTTCCTAACATTAATCTATTTATTATTGTAGTCATCACTAAAAAAAAATTAATATATGATAATAACTATTCAGAAGATAACTCCTTTTTTAATGTGGAAAATTAAGATAGATAATTTTTGCTTTAAATAATTACAAGTTAAATACATATTAATCATAATTGCATATTTATTATAGCATAACTATAAAATAACTTTTTATTATATGTATGTATGATAACGTTCAAATATACTTCTTGAAAAGAAATATAAACGATCGTATGCAATATATTTACCCAACTATGAGTCGGGGTCGATCCCACAGAGAATATGGAAGAATATTGTCAATAGTAAATATTTAACTCGATAGTCGTTATAAAAATGGGGGATTTAAATTGAAATAAAATAAAATAAAAATAATAAAAAGATAGCTTTGAACTAAGTATTTATTTATATTCAGATTATGAAAAGTAACTAGGAATGTGTTCCCCATAAGCTCATAACGCAGTAATCCTAATAATAGTAATCATTTTTTAGTGTATTACATGCAAAGTGATAAGTTAGGTATCTCTAAATCCTTGGTCCGGCATCTAGAGAATTTCACCCCGCACCTTGGTCCGGCTACGTGTGTATAATTTACTAACCCTTACCTTTACCTCATATTAGACATCATAATCGATGTTTGGCTTAGTTATTACTTCGCACCAATTGACACTAGCCTATTAGATAGTATCACACTAAATCTATGTTGATAATTCTTTTCTTGTTAATTACCTCCTTGGTCCGGCAAGTAGTAACAAGGCGAGTTCTAACGTTGGCCACCGTTAAAAAGACTTATAAACGAAAGAATTATCAATGCATGCAAAATACTAGTCAAGAATTGCTTATTTACTATTCATACTTTGTTAATCGCTCATAATTCCCACAACCCTAGTTATGAAAGTTAGCTACTCATTATCTCAAAAACACAATCAAAATTTATTAAAATAAATATGTTTGTGTTAATCATAAAAAGTTAAGAACAATAGCTAAACTATCTTTTATTAATCACGAATACAAATAAATAATAAAGGAAAAGAAAGAATAAACCACAATTCTCTAGCCTCCACGACGGCTCTTCCAAAGTTTCTAAGCTAGAAAAAAATTTATATTGTGTCTTATATCTTGGTTCTTGGCTTTTCTTTCTAATAATTATTTCTATGCACTATTTATAGATGTAGGAACCCTAAAATAAAATAATTGAGTTCAAGACAAATTAGGAAATTAAAACCCAATTAAATTGGGTTTTCCGTATTGTACGCGTGATTTCTCGATATTTCTGGTGCGCCGCCTTCCATAATAATATGAGCCATCCAGCTGTTGACACGTGGCAGCAGTAGTACCCAATTTCAATTTGCATATTGTTCGCAGCCTTTTTCCTCATATATACAAATATATTATTTTACTAAATTTAATACATTAAACTGCCTGCTTGATTTCCTTCTTGAACCTTCCATCTTTAATTCGTTTAAGCTTCAAACTTCTCCAATTTTCCACCAATTTAATCCTACAAATAAAATACCGAATTAGCATAATCCATCAAATTAATGCTTAAAAAGGACAACTATAAATAATAAATGTGAGGAAATAATGATAAAAAATATGTATTTTTAGCCTCACATCAATGTACACATAAATGATATTTTTTTCTTCATTCTTTTCATTAAATAATTTATTGATTAATTAAAAGTTTTGAAATACTAAAAAGATAGTTTATTTATTTATTTTGTGATTGATTTCTAATATGATAGACCATATCATATATTTTTAGGGGCAACAATATCTAACAACTACGAGAGATGTACCATCAATAATATTATACCTTTCAACAATGACAAAAATTTAGAATATTAATTAGAAATTGACAAACAGATACACGCAAAAACAAAAACGTGATACTTTTCAACTTCTTTCATTCTCATAATAATAATAATAAGAACAACAAAGTTAATTAACAAAAAATGCTAATTAAACTTTCTAATATGTTGGTTAATAGAGTTTTATAAATATTTTTTTGTTGAACAAAATGAAATTTATATATTTGATCAAAATAAAATAAAAAGAATAGAATAACATTAATTGAAATCAAAACAATTCATTAATGAATCTACAAAAAATTAGGAAACCATTCAAACTTTTATGCTAACAGGGTCATCTCTTTTGATGAATCTTCTAAGATAATTGAGCTTCATTCTTCATTTTGATGAACTTGTACCAAATTAATTGTGAACATCTCTATGATGCATCTTTGAAGAATATATCTATGATCTTTATCAAAATGAAGACCATATCATGACATTATTAAGTACATGAAAGATGAAAGAGATGAAAGAAAAAAGAATATAAAAGGAGGAAAAACTATACTAATAAAAAGAGAGAATGTAAAAATGGAAATGGAAATGAACATTGAACATCTCCATAGATGATTGTTATTTATAGATTGGGTAAACCATAACAACTGTTAGAGAGAAGTTGAAGATGCGTGTTATTTAAGTAGAGAAGATAAATAGATGGAGGTTTTTTTTGTAACTTATTAGATATAATTAGAATAGTAAATTTGATTGAATTTTTAAATAAATAAACAAATTATTTATTGAGAAAATAAAGAAAAAAAGCCAAAAAGGAGAACATAAATAAATAGGAATGGATGTCATAAAGAGGTGTCACATCACATTCTCTATGTTTCTCCTTTATATATATATATATATATATATATATATATATATATACTAGTTACAGTAGCCCGTGCTAGCACGGACCCAACATATATTTTTATTTTTTATTTTAATTTATGTGACATTAATAAAATTTTAACGGTCAAACAATTTTTTTGTATGTTCTTTAAATTTTAAGTTGTTGATTATTGTGGTTAATAATACTTTATATGTAATTTTCAATATTCTCTTTGTCCCAATTTATGTGTCATTGATAGAATTTCGAAAGTCAAGCAAATTTTGTATATGTCTTTTAGATTTTGAAGTTATTTAATTATTATGAGTTATAGTACATTTTACGTATATGTTACTTTTTCTATCCAAAACTATGTGACATTAGTAGAATTTTGAGAGTTGATCAAATTTTTTGTATGTCCTTTAAATTTTGAAGTTGCAAATTATTGTGTGATTTGTTGTACGTTTCATGTTATTTCAAATAATATATGTTATTTCCTCTATCCTAATTTATATGGCACTAATAGATTTTGAGCTTCAACCAAATTTTATAGATGTCTTTATAATATTTTAGGGTTTAATTACCTCTTTTTTATTTTTAATCCATTAATATGCATTCTTCACAATTATCAGTAGAGCTACCTTTCAGTGTTGATGGTTTAGCAACATACCCTTAAAAGAATAGACCAACGAAAGCTTCCTCTTATTGCTTATTGTGCGTATTATTAAGTAAAAAGTATTCTAATTAATTCTACTAAAGATTCACTAATTGAATGCTGAGAGAAATTAATTAATGTGAGAAAAGTACTGAAAGAAAGACTTAATCCTACTCCATCCGTCCAATAATTATTGTCTATTATACTATTTTGGAATGGCCTACAATACTTGTCCATTTTATGAAATCAATGGATAGTTTACCCCTTATCATTAATTATAGTCATTTTTCAATTATATTTTTTAATACATTATATTTATTATATTTAAAGAATGATATAGTAATATTACTCTTTTATTTATAATTTCTTAAAAAATATATAAAGTCAATACTAGAGAAATATTATTGGAGAGAGAATAGTTGATATTAGTCACCAAAGCAATACAACTAAGTAGTAATAAGTGGGGCCCATGTTTTCAGAAAGTTGTGCGAATTATTTGTAGTTTTAAGGGGACAAATTGGTCCAACAGATACAAAAAATGAAATGCAGCTGCACTACTCCTTTAACTAACCAATTGAATTACATTTTTGAAGTGAAATTACAAAAGTAACATCTAAGGATTTTTTTGTCAATTCCCATAAACAGGAAGCTCCTCACATTCACTCTTATTAATAGTAGTAATATAATAATTTTCAAAGTTAAATTAGATTGTATTAATTTGATATTTTAAAATAAAAATTTAAATATGCAAAATCTATACAAAAAGTACTATAAATTATAATTTTTTGCATATGAATATGATGAAAAAACACATTGTAAAGTATTACTTAAAATTCTTATAGTTTGACTCTAAAAAGGAAATCATAACAATTAAAACTATATAGAGAGAGTAATAAATAGGTAATTAGATTTCAAGAAATTTAAAATAAAAGGTTGAGAAAAAGAATAAAATAGACAACATATATTGAAAATTGAAAAAATATAAATAATAAATGGGCCCAAATGAGGTCTAACTTTTCGGCTAATAAAGTAGTAGGTAATTAATGGTATTAAATTGTCCAATAATATAAATTTTAAAGGTACAACCATAAAAGAAGAATGTACAACACTATCTAAAGCACATATCATCCAACACTTGTCANGTATAGAGAGAGTAATAAATAGGTAATTAAATTTCAAGAAGTTTAAAATAAAAGGTTGAAAAAAGAATTAGATAGACAACATATTTTAAAAATTGAAAATATATAAATAATAAATGGGCCCAAATGAGGTCTAACTTTTCGGCTAATAAAGTAGTAGATAATTAATGGTGTTAAATTGTCCAATAATATAAATTTTAAAGGTACAATCATAAAAGAAGAATGTACAACACTATCTAAGCACATATCATCCAACACTGTTCATGTGCTAAGTAATAGATATTCCCACATATTATATATAGTAATATATATATAGAGAGAGAGATTTTACATGAGGAGTTGAAGAGTTCCATAACATTAGTCTATTTATTATTGTAGTCATCATTAAAAAAAAAAATTAATATATGATAATAACTATTCAAAAGATAACTCATCCTATAATGTGGAAAATTATGATAGATAATTTTCTCTTTAAATAATTACAAGTTAAATACATATTAATCACAAATGCACATTTATTATAGCATAACTATAAAATAACTTTTTATTATATATATGTACACATAAATGACAAATTTTGCTTCATTCTTTTCATTAAATAATTTATTGATTAATTAAGAGTTTTGAAATTCTAAAAAGATGGTTTATTTATTTATTTATTTTGTGATTGATTTATAGTATTATAACGACCGGGTTCCATTGTTATAGAAAAGCCAATGGGGAAAAATGTTGGGTCGAAAAACTTTTTCGTAGTAACTTGAAATTTTCCAACCTAGTCCAGATTTGGATGAAATTGGAGTCATTAAGGTGTAGGCAAATCTGGTAACAATAAGGTGATTTAATTGTGATTTTGATTACAAAAGTGGTTACATAAGTCGTTAAGGAACCAGTACAACTTTACGGAATTGAATTCGGGTGAGTAAAACTCCTGGAATCGATCTTAGCATGAATGGTATTTTCTGAGCGTCGTTGGTTAAAGGTGTGTTGTGGAATGGCGGTCTTGGAATTATTAAACTAGCTCACTGTTTTGTACAAGTCACTTTGGCGGTGGTTTTGGTCGCTCTGGCAGTGCCGCAGTAGCGGGTGGGAGCCACTGTGGCGGGCCAGACGCGACTTAAGGTCGTAAATAAACCCCTAAACATCCTTATTCTACACTTTTCAGTTTTTAGAGCTAAGGGATGAACCCCAGGCAATTCTTGACAGTTTTCCACCATTTTTAAGGCTAAAGGTAAGATTTTAACTTCTCGAATCCATTTTTCCATCCATAGAACGTAATCTAATGGGTAATTATCGATGGGGGAGGGTTTTGATCTAGAAACTATGGTGGAAAAGCCCTAAATTGGATACTTGGGATCAGGGGTATGATCTAGGGTTGTTAGAATTGTTAGTAATTCAGGTAATTAGTGATGGTTTGTTGATTCTCGTGTTATTATGATTGTTTGTAGACCAAGAACAAGCGGAACAAATCCGGAAAGGCAAGGATCAAGTTTCTTAGGGTTTCAAGTTTGTTTAGAGGTAGGTGATGGTTATTATTCTATGATTGTGTGATGTACATTTGTTCTAGCTTCATCATGATACATGTATGTATGTGAATGTTGCATTATTGATCACATTAATCGTAAATGAGATAGACAAATGATGAATGCCATGAATCGTAGCTTGATTTTATGAACTTGAGAATATACTTGTGATTGTGATTGTGGCTTGTTGAATGGATCAGGTGTTGCGTTCCGACACACTAACTTGGATCGGTGGCCACGTTCCGTCATAAACATTGGATCAGGTACCACGTTCCGGTATGCGTTGTTTGGGTTTGGGTTCCATGAAAAGACAAATGTTTTGATATAATTGTGCATCTTGACAAATGTGAAATTGTACCTTGTTTGTAAATGTTGATGATATTGTATATGTTCGATATATGCATGTGATTATATTGTTGTATTGACTTATGTATGTTAAACTTAGTGGGATAGTCGCGTGATCCTACCAATACACTGTGGTTGTGTACTGATACTACACTTACTCTTTCTTTGTTGAGTACAGGGCATCTTCAAGCGGCTATTCACAGACCTCGCTTAGAAGATCAGTGATAGTCGTTTTGAATTCTAGGGTGAGCCAGTTCTTCTGGGCTGCCATGAGTTCTCTTTCTGTCTATGTCCACATTCCGAACTTAGACTTGTTCTAATTAGTATTAGTTCATTAGTTTGGAGTTGTATCCCTTATTGTTTAAGCTTATGTTGAACTTTAGATGTTTTGGTACATTGACTTTCAGGTTCTTGGCGTTACTTCCGCATTTGTTTTTGTTGTTAGACTTTTGTTCGAAGTTTATGGGAACTTTAGTTTTAGCTATTATTCATGTATTTGTATCCTTAATTGCTTTAGTTTTTGGTTTAGTTGCTTGGTTTGGGTTGTAGTAGTGGTTGTCCCACCGGAGGGTTATTGTGGATCCAATCACGATAGTCTGGGTCATGACAAACTTGTTATCAGAGCCTAGGTTCATTGATCTCGATGTACCAAAACGAGTCTAGTAGAGTCTCACGGAACGGTACAGGGACGCCTTTACTTTTCTTTGAGAGGCTATAGGACTTTAGGAAATCTCTTTGTTTTCTCTTGTCTCCTTTCGTGCTATAACTTGATCCCAATTGGTATCTGTTGATTCAAATTGGTATCTAATATCCTTCACTCTTCTATCCGCAAGTGGTTAACACTATATATAATGGTGTTAGGCCTGTAGCTCCCATCAATGCTCCAGCTAAGGAATCTGCAACGTGAGGTCGCGATCGAGGTAGGGGTAGAAGAAGAGCTAGGGGTAGAGGCCGTAGAAAAATAGCGCCTGCTAGAGATGGGGTACTGGTCTAAAATGTTCCCCAAAATGAGGCCCCTCCCGTATGTCATGAAGAGATAGAGGAGAATGTTGATGTTGAGAATGTCGAGAATGTTGAGAAGGTTGGACAAGAGGAAGAGGTACAGGCTTAGACTACTAGTGTTCCCCCCATAGACCCAGTGTTAGCCCAAAAGATCATGTCAATCCTGAAAGGGTTGGTTGGCCCTGGAGTGCTTCCTTATGCTCAAGCAACTCAAGCTCCCGCCAATCCTCATATTGCTATCGCTACTCCCAAGGTGGGTGGAAATGTAGGTACTGATGCCTTCTTCCGTCCTTTGTTGGGTTCTGTAATGATTGGTAATGAGCATGAAATGTTGACTAAGTTTTTGAAGCTGAAGCCTCCGGTTTTCCTTGGTTCTGAGTGTGAGGATGCTTATGAGTTTATCTTAGACTGCTATAAGAGGCTTCATAAGTTGGGAATTGTCCATCAGCATAGGGTTGAGTTCGTGAATTTTCAACTTCAAGGTGAGGCTAAGCAATAGTGGAAAGCTTATATGGAATGTAGATCTTCGGTTTTACCTCCACTCACTTGGACCCAGTTCCATGCTTTGTTCTTGGAGAAATATGTGCCTAGAACTTTGAGAGATCGTAAGAAATATGAGTTTATGGCTTTGGAACAAGGTGGTATGTCTGTGACTGCTTATGAGGCCAAATTCCATGCATTGTCATGCATTGTCTAGATATGCTACACATTTGGTGACTACTGAGGAAGAGAGAATCCATTTATTTATTAAGGGATTAAATTCTGAGTTGCAAGTATTATCTGTTCATATGACCTCTGCAGGGAGGAGCTTTAATGAGGGAGTGAGGCGTACATCTTTAAGATTTGATTGGAAAGTATGAATATGATCAAATCAGTCATAGAAATAGACATTATCGAATAAAAACATAATTCAAATCAGGGGGTGACACAAATGTCAAATAAGGGGGTTTTGGTTTGAAATTATCAACTACAACAGTAGCAAACAACACAAAAATAACAATAATGAGATGGGTTCTTGGGATGTGATTCGATTACAGGCTAATGTAGACAAATGGGTAACTGCAACTGTTAGGAAATAGTTGTATATTAGTGAATAAGCTAGACTATAGATGAGGTAAACTTTCTCTAGAACAATTAACCCCGAATCAAGTTGATTTCTCTCTAACATCAACAAGCATGCAAAATAAGAACAACCTACGCTTTAGTCTATTCCCTCTCTCTCGCTAAATGTGTGGAAAAGGGTTTAGGATTCACTTTCTCGAGCTGAACCCATGACAACCCAATACCCACAGACCATCAATCAATAATATTGGTTTTTAAAACTTCTCTCTCAAGCAAGCCAAAAACACAAAGGTAGAACTGCATTTGCAATTACAATTCTTTAAATTAAACCACAATTAATGATTGAAATCACTTCGAAACAGCATTAAGACTAGCAATTAGCAAAACCCATAAACTAAATAAGCCCATAATCACATAATCACACCCCAAGAATTGGAGTTTTAGCTAGACATCATAAAAAGATAAAAATCGTTACCAAATTGCATTTCCATCAACTGGGTAAGATTAATTTTGTCCTTACAATGGTCCAAATTGAAGAATATCAAAGGCCCACTTCTAATTTCTCAAAAGTGAAAAACTTCAATTCTTCAAAGCTAATGAAAAATTTGTCTCAATACTCAGAGTTCCAACTAAAAATTGATTCAAAAGATTATATATATGATAATATTATTATAATGATGCTAAACTAAATATTCAAAAACGTATTTATAGTCGCCAAAAATATGTTGTGAAGGGCCATTCGACGCAGTAAGTCGGGCTCACCGATCAACTCGGCGATCCGCCCTTTGGTCAATTGCAACGCCTTCTTGCCTTAGCCTTCAGCATCCTCTAGGTCTTTAACTTTGGGCGATCTAACTCTGTATTGCGGAATCACTCGGCGATCTGCCAACTACTCCTTTCTCTCGCCAACTTGATTTTCTTCTTCAGGGTTTGGCACACTGGAACTTTAGGCGGTCAAATGGCCACTCGGGGACTCGCCCAATGGACTTGGCGATCACCGGTCTTTCTTTTCTTCCTTCTTTCAACTCGCTTCGTTCCTTTTTGCAAATTAATGTCCTTGCTTTGTTTCTCAATTCAAACACTTGAAAATCGAGGATTTTACATCAGTTATTGGCACAAAATAAGAATTTGAGGACACTAAATCTATCCAAATAAATCCCTAAATGAGTCCAAATCTTGGACTCATCAGTGTGCAATGTTTATCACAAGAGGCTCATTCGATAATCGGTTTGTCACAACGAGATGGAAAAAGTCCACATATTGTCTACGCAACTTCATTTGGCCTAATCATAGCCACGCATTCATTTTTGTTCGATTAAGAGCATTATTTAAGTCATCGATATTGATCATAACTAACACTCAAATTTGCACAAGAACAACCACAATCAAACACAGAAAGAGGTGGCAAAAATTTCCAGAAGGGTCAAAAACCATTTGCATTTAAAAACAAGAAGCCACAAGCTCAAACATACACAAAAATGTGTCAAAACACAATTTACAACATAAAAACCCAATATATAAACAAAAAATGATAATCACAAGAGGTAGGTATGGAAATACCTCACCCCACTACAAATAAAAAGCAATTTGTGCTCAAATGCAACAAAGTAATAAAAATGACAGAGAAGGAGGTAAAGAAAAATCATGTCTACGCAGTCACTCCATCTGTCAAGGCATGAGTGCCTGGGGTATCAGTAACACTAGATATAGCCATGGTGGTGTCTGCCAATGAAAACTGCACAGTTGAATCTATCATCGCCTCCTCAACCTTTATCAGGTTCTCATAGGTAGCCTCTTCATCAACATCAAGCTGCTACTCATCAGTCTACGCCTCAGAATCTGCAGCAGCTACCTCCTAAACTCTAACCTCATCTCTAGTGGTAGTCGGAGGCACATCTGTATCAGCGAGCACATTGGGGATCTCCACAGTCCCGAAAATCATAGACATATATGTGGACTTCACCTGGTCCATATCCTTCCTCAGTTGAGCAATTGCGGCCTTTAGAGTTGTCACCTCCTTAGTGGTCCCTTGGCCTCTCTCACACACCGCTATCCTTGGGGAATTAATGGACACAGTAAGAGATGTCACAACAGCAGTGAGGGCCCTCTCAATCATCCCGTGGATTGTCGCCTCAAGTGTAGAGGCACGCCTATTAGCAGAATGGGCTAGCTGCCCCATCCGTAGTATCGCAGCCTTGGTGAGCGGAGGTTGAGAGGCAGCAGCAGACGTGGTGGCAGGGGAGTTGTAGAGGAACTAGGAGTCACATAAGGACAACACTAAATATACCTGAAGGCCCATGAGCCATAGTAGGCACTGTTGCCTCTGCAGGTAATCTGTCAGTATCAACAATCGGGGAGGAGTCCACCGGGGCTACCTTCTTCTTCTCCACCTCATTCTTCAAATACTCAGCCTCTATTCGCTAAATATTGGTACAGGATGTGGGAATCACTTCCACATCCTTCTTCGCATCAAAGGGCACTCGGGCTCGTCTGCATAGCTCAGTGATCAACACGGGGAAATGTAGAGAAGTTTGGCGCTGCCTAGCCCTTATGGTCATCTATTGGCCAACAATCATACCCAAGTTGAGACTGCACCTGTCAATAATGCAACCAAGATAGGCTGCCTTCGTGTGGCGGAGAATAGACTCATTCTAGGATGGCATGATGGTGTTGCTGATAAAGCCAAACCAGTACCTCTCTGCTACATTGAGGTCCTTCTTCTCTATTGGAGCCCCTGCTTCCTACCACCGAGGAGTGCCATCATATATCAAAGAGGCCAACAACTTCTTCAGAATCTCTAATGAGTTTGTATTGATCATATATTGATAATCATCAGAGATGTTGCTGGTGCATTCTAAAACTGCATTGATGTCATCGCTGTCACATTTCACCTTCTTGCCTCTGACAACCACATAATCAGTTGGCTTGAACTTAGCGGCCTACTTCTTCCCTTGTAGCATCAGGGCTCCGTAGGCAGTGTAGAATTCTCGAATCCAATTTGGAATGTAAGGGCCACGGGGTCTAGTGAATATTTGGAACTTGTGGGACTTCAAACAGCTCATAATCTCCGAGTGTCTGTCTATTACTCCATCAGTAGGCAGCCTCTTTTCCTCGATGATGGTCCTCAATCCCTCAGTCTTCAGTCGTTTCATAGACCGGGGAGGAGGACCATGTTCCGATGGTACTGGGACCACAGCCTGATCTGGAACAAGAGGAGGAGTAGTGGCCTAGGGAGTCCTGATCCTAGACAGATCATTCAACCTCTTGGAACGCAGCTCCGTTCTCTGGGCTGACAATAGCTCATCATCCTCAGGCTCAAATATTGCAGTCTGAGGGTCTTGGTGCTCACCCTCACTCTCGAACAATTTACCCCGAATCAAGTTGATTTCTCTCGAACATCAACAAGCAAGCAAAATAAGAACAGCCCACACCTTAGTCCATTCACTCTCTCGAGCTGAATGTGTGGGATTGGGTTTAGGATTCACTCTTTCGAGCTGAACCCATATCAACCCAATTCCCACTGACCAGCAATCAATAAGTTTAGTTTTAAAACATCTCTCTCGAGCAAGCAAAAAACACAAGGGTAGAACTGCATTTGCAACTACATTTTTTAAATTAAACCACAATTAATAATTGAACTCACTTCTAAATAGCATTTAAACTAACAATTAGCAATACCCATAAACTAAATCAGCCCACAATCACACCCCAATAATTGTGGTTTTAGCTAGACATTATAAAAAGATAAAAATTGCTACCAAATTGAGTTTCCATCAACTGGGTAAGATTGATTTCGTCTTTACAATGTTTCAATTCAAAGAATCTCGAAGACCCACTTCCAATTTCTCAAAACTGAAAAACTTCAATTCTTCAAAGCTTAGGAAAAACTACAGAAAACTTGTCTCTCTGAATATCAACTACCACTCAGATGTTGTTATATTAGATATGTTAGATAAGATACTAAACTAAATGTTCAAAAATGTATTTATAGTGATCAAAAATATGTTGCGAAGGGCCACTTGGCAAAGTAAGTCGGGCTCACCAAACCACTCGGTGAGATGCCCTTTGGTCACTTTCATCGCCTTTCTGCCTTGGCATTCATCATCCTCAAGATCTGTAACTTTGGGCAATCTAACACTGCATCGCGAAACTACTCAGTGACTCGTCGATGCTCCTTTCCATCGGCAACTTGATTTCTTCCCTCAGGGCTTGGCACACTGGAACTTTAAATGGTCAAATGGCCATTCGGTGACTCGCCAAGTGGACTTGGCGATCACCAGGCTTGTGTTTCTTCATTCTTTCAACTCGTTTTGTTCCTTTTTTGCAAATTAGTGTCCTTGCTTTATTCCTCAATCCATATACTTGGAAATCAAAGGTTTTACATCAGTTATTGGCACCAGATAAGCATTTGAGCACACTAAATCTATATAAATAAAGCCCTAAATGAGTCCAAATCTAGGACTCATCAACATCTTATCCTGATTCTCGAGGCATTACAATAATCAACAAAACCATTATTCCATTACGATAAAGTCAACACTAGTACGGAAGCAAGTCTATCTTTCAATTCCTGAGAACTCTTTTCAAAAGCTTCGGACCATATGAACTTGGCCTTCTTCTGAGTCAATGTTGTCAATAGAGAGGCAATCAAAGAAAACCCCTCAACAAACCTTCTGTAGTAACCAGCCAAACCCAAGAATCTTCTAATATCCGAAGGGGATAGAGGTCTAGGACAACTCTTGACCACATTCGTCTTCTTAGGATCTACCTCAATACCGTTACTTGAAACAATGTGACCAAGAAAAGCTATGGACCTTAGCAAAAACTCATATTTGCTAAATTTTGCAAAGAGTTGTTGGTCCTTGAGAATTTGTAACACGATCCTCAAATGATTGATGTGATCATCCTATTGATGAACATAATCACAAACATGTCAAGGTATTGTCTAAACACCCTATTCATCACATCCATAAATTTTGCGAAGGCATTAGTCAAACCAAAAGACCAAAATCTCATAATGACCATACAGAGTACGAAAAGTCATCTTCAGAATGTAATCTTCTGTCATCCTTAATTTGTGATAACCCGACTGAGGGTCAATCTTGGAAAAATAACTCGCTTCTTGAAGTTGGTCAAAAAAATTATCTATCCTTGAGAGACAATACTTATTCTTAATAGTAACCTTATTGAACTACTGATAGTCAATACACATACTAAGCGAATCATATTTCTTTCTAACGAAAAAAACTGGAGCACCCCATGGAGAGATACTCGGTCAGAGATAACCCTTATCCAAAAAAATCTTTCAATTTTTCTTTCAACTCCTTTAGTTCTGCCGGAGACATTCGATAAGGAGGAATAGAAATAGGCTGCGTATCTGGGGAAAAATCAATACCAAAGTCTATTTCCTTTTCGAGAGGAATACCGGGTAAATAATCTGGGAACACTTCAAGAAACTCCTTAACTACGGGGAACGACTCAAGAGTAGGGGTTTCAGAATCTACATCTCTCACCCTAACTAGATGGTAGATGGCACCTTTAGCGGTCATCTTTCTAGCTTTAAGACAAGACACAAACTGACCCCGAGGCATTGAATTTCCCCATTTTCACTCTAGGACAGGCTCATTCAGGAACTTAAACTTGACTACACTAGTTCTACAATCAATAGAAGCATAACATGAGTGCAGCCAATCCATACCAAGGATAACATCAAAATCTAGAATATCAAGCTCTACAAAATCAATAAGCGTAACTCTATGGGAAAAAGGAGATGGGACACATTCTATAGACCCTCTTAGACATAATAGAATCACCAACAGAAGTAGAGACAGAAAAGGGATCTAACAACACATTCGGAAGAATATCAAACCTTATAGCCACATATGGCGTCACAAAAGACAACGTAGCACCGTGGTCGAGTAAAGCATAAACATCAAGTTGAAATACTTTCAACATACCAGTAACCACATCAGGAGAACCCGCTTTCTCATGACGAGTCTGAAGTGCATAAAATATGTTTTGCTTGGAAGCATTTGAGCCCGAACCACTTTGACCCGATGAAGGATTAGGTCGCACCCTTCAACAATTATCTCCTTCATTCCTAGCAACTGAAGGACAATCTCTTATCTTGTGGTCCATCTAACCACAACCAAAACAAGTATTGCAATATGCTAGGCACTTACCCTCGTGCTTCATTCCACACTTAGCACAAGTAGGCAATAAGGACCCACTACAATTTCCTCCTTGAGGCTTAGGGTTAGACACCCTCTCTTTGTTGAACCTAGAAGGAGCATTGGAGGAACCTTGACCAGAAAACCTTTTTCGAAACTTAGAACGACCATTCTTATCAGACTTTGCATGTGAGAAATTACATTCACCGTTTATAGCCCTCTTTGTCTCCCTAGACTTTTCCTTAAGTTTCTCATCTTCAATTTGTCGAGCATGAACCATAAGACAAGATATATCCATATCATTAACAAGCACGGAGGTACAATATTCCTTAACCGCCATTTCAAACATACCTGAAACAAACTTGCTCATCCCAGTGGGTCGACAATTATTGTAGGAGCATATCGAGACAATTGTAAAAACTTCAAAGCACATTCCTTCACACTCATACTTCCTTGAAGAAGGTTGATAAACTCAAGAACCTTTGCCTCCCTCATCTCAAGGGGAAATAACCTATCAAGGAAAGCAACTTTGAACCTTTCCCAATCGATAGGACTTGCATCTTCCGGTCTCCCTTCTTTCCATTTGTTAAACAAAATTTGAGCAACACCGTTAAGTTGATAAGCGGCCAACTTCGCTAAACACCTTGTAAACCTAAACAATAAACTCTTGAGGATCTTCTTCAACCTTAGAACCATGAAACTCTGGAGGATTCATTCTAGTGAAGTCCCTTACTCGAGATTCCGCCGTACTCACATTTGGGTTCACGAAAACCGCAACCTCCCTATTGTCTTGGGTCGTCACTACTTGGGCCAACAATTGAAAAGCAACCCTAAATTCTGAATTAGTCACTTGCTCGGCAAAAGGATCGACCGGAACTTGAGGAGAAGTTTCTTGTTCCGCATTTTCCCTAACATTCCTTCTAGCGTAAGCTCTTTGAGTAGCCATCTTCTCTAGGGCATCGGATGAGGATTAGAAGAGAGACCTTATAGAGTTAAACTCTACCGCACGACTTTACTGTAATGAAAGAAGTGGAGTTTCCTAACATCTTGTAGCATGCCATTCATAAGTGTAGCGCGCTTCACACTCATGAACAAGACTCTACTCTACGTTGCTTATGAGACTTCATAGGATCTTTCTAAACCTTGTTCTCTGATTACCAAGAATGTCACGACCCAAGGTAGCCCCTAGGCATAACATGGCATATAAGACTATGAGAGGCCTCATACAAGCCACTTAACATTCATAACATAAGAAATAGACAAAAAGATTCGAAACACAATTTTAATGTATTAAAGTGTTATAAAAGTAAAGTGGAAGTCTATAACATTAGTCTCATAGCCATCTAGTACATAAGAATAAAATTGGACCTAGCCCATACATCATGTCCAAAATACAAAGTAAGCAAAACTGAAAATAAAGAATGTCCGCTCAAGCTAAAACTTGAGATAGAAGGGTTAGAAAACATGAGTCATAAAACATGGTCAATGCACATAGTTATCATCTTAAACATGCATGAGATACTTCCTTGAAGTAACCTTAGTTCATCATAACTTGCTTGTGGGATGTAGCCTTAACCGACATATAAGACCATAAGAGCTATCATCATGGAATCCGGTGTCTCCTACACCAAAAAGAATTGTCCTACTTGCCACGGTAAGGAACATGAACTTCTAGATTATGTGGATCCACTAGCTAATGTCCATCTAGACAATCCTATGTTGGCACATAGTTATGAGATACAGGTAATCACCACTTGTCCACTCGGTTCTAAGATTAACTTCCACAGAATAGTTGTTTTTCATATTCATATTAGCTCTTATAGGAACATGGGTAATAGCCTCTTGTCCTTACATCTTATGAAATGGGTAATCACATCTTGTCCTTATATCATATGACATTGGTAATCACCTGTTGTCCTTCAATCAGAGAGCATGGGTAGTCGCCTCTTCCCTCATCATTAGAATAGCTTCTTAGCATTGGTTCATTTTAGGTGAGAAAGACCTTTCATAATCATGTTTTGTTGTGTGTATGAGAAATCCTTTCAAAAACACAAAAACAATATCGTCATTGATACTTCACTCTCAAAGCATCCTTAAAATATTTACATCATTTCATAAGAACATGCATAATTCCATAATTCACCTTTCATAGTTCAAAACCCACTTTCATGCATCAATATCTAGAAAACATAGGTTAGACATGGGTTCATGGAAATTCATCATAAATTCATGTAATTCTATTTATTCATGCTTGATTTCATAAAATCTTCTGTCATAATCCAAAACCCACATTATATGATTATAACTTGGAAAAACACGGAAATTACATGGGGTCTTGGGGGACCATCATAAAAAAAATGAGATTAACTCATTTCATTCATAGAAGATCATCAATACATCAATTAAATTAATAGTCAAGAGAATACGCAACATAGAAGAAAACCCTAACTCAATTGGGGATTTCTATCTTTGTAAATAGAAGAATTTGGTAACTCCATGAATGGAAGGAATCCATGGACGAAAACTATCATACCTCAATTCCAACTAATTAACTTCAATGGAGGAATTGGAGACTTGACTTGAAACCCTAGGTTTAATCCTTCTTCTTCAAGCTTTTCTAGAGAGAGAAATATTTGGAAGGAAGACTTGTTCTTCTTTTATAAATTTGAGAGAATAACTTCAATGGATTGAATTTGGGATTGAAATCACTTATATATGGGTTTCTAGGTAAGGGCAAAACGACATAGTATCAAAATTAAAAAAAAAAGGAAAAGACCCAACTGGCCCTAACTTACAGCTCACGCGAGCTCCAAGATGGAGGGTTTCACGAGCCGTCTAAGGGTCCACGAGTTGTCTCGGCACCCGTGGTCCCTAGAACAGTGGCTAGGCAAATCCTTGTAGACACGTAATTTTTGACCGAACTTAAATTTTACATTATTTTTAGAGATCAAATATTTTATAAAAATCTAAATTAAATATTTTGACTTTTACCTTATTTTATTAACTTTATTTTAAAAGATTTGAAAACAACAAAAATCATTTTTAGGTAAAGTTTTATTTTTCAATTATTTAAAAAGAAATGAAAATTTACGAAAAATATGTGTTCTTTTAATTTAGATTAACTAGTTTTCTGACACATGCGTTGCACATGATTACCCATTCCAAAAATATATGTTATAGTAAATAGTATTACTTATTTAAGCGAAGATTTGAATAATAAGCTTAGCAAAAAATAATATTGCAGATTATTTTGTGAATTTTCAATGTGGATCGTCATATATATCTCTTATTCACGCAAACCTATGAAGATGGTCAATGAAATATTTTATTAGTTAAATGCAATTATGTATATATTTATTTCAATTTGATGAGGTTCAATCATGTAACTAGTCTTATCTCACTAATATTGCCTTACAGACAATATTTGTTTTGTATTTTTTTATCATCTAACCAGATATGCTTTGCATGTGTATTCTACGTTAAATTCTTTAGATGTCATATGAACATGTGAAGAGAACAACTACATTTTATATATTCACATATTTTCACATTTGTTGTGAGTTTTTCTTTTTTTTTTTAAAAAGAACTCAAAACATTTTAAAATAATATATTTTGAAGTTAGAAGATCTCGTTAACTTGATAATACATTTGTGACATATATAATACTTTAATTTAAATACAAATACCTACCCAAATATAAATAAATATTTTAATTAATGAAAATATTTATCTCATAAAATTAGCTATTAAATAAACAATAAAAATTAAACTAACAAAAACTTCAATTGGCGTTATTACAAGTTATATGCATTTTTCTTCGTCTAAAATACTTAAATATTAAGAAATAGTAAATATGTACAACAAAAGGGTAATGTTTAAATAGTAATAACTAATTTAAAACAAACTTCCTGAGAGTCTAAATCACATAAGTAGCATTGATAAATAAAGTCATTCTTTTGTCTTGAGCATCAAAAACAAATCGTGACAATTCTCTAAATTTGAAAAAAGATATTCAGAAGCATATATCTACATCACAAGAGAAATTGTTAACAAAAACAAATAAATTTAAACTACATCATGTTAAATTCATATATTGGAACATTACATACTAATGTATATATTAGGCAAAAAGTTAATTATTATATCATCAAAATTATATTATTTTCCTCAAGTACTTGAAGTTATGGAATATACCCTCTTAGGGTAGAACGACTTACTTCATCAGAATAGTGGCACCTCATATTTCGCTAAACTTCGAACTCACTCAACAACAATAAATTACACAAAAAAAAATTAAAATTTAAGAAGAAGAAGAGTAGTAGATTAGAAATATTGTGGCTGGAAAATGAGAGAAAGTCCCTCTATTTAAAGTCAACAAAGAGTAGCATGAACAAATATTTTTTGTGTCTAATCTGAAAAATCATGACCTTTTTGAGAAGTCACAACACTTTGGAAAAGTCACAACTTATTGAAAAAGTCACAACTCTTTGGAAAAGACACAACTTATTGATAAAGTCACAACTATTTGGAAAAGTCACAACCCTTTGAAAAATATCACAACTTATCGGAAAAGTCACAATTTATCGAGAAAGTCACAACCTGAATTAGAGATATTATAATAATGTAACATTCAAGTTAGGAATTCATGCTTTTAATGTAATATAGAATAGATAAGCTAGTATTTTTTTAATTATCTTTTTCAAATTGGTTATTTAACTTTTTAGTTCAAAATAATTAATTTATTTTTTATATATATTTAATTTATTAATAATAATAACCTAAACTACCCATTACCACCCCTTTTTCCTCCACTACCCACATACCCCCACTTCACACCACAACACTTCCACCCACACACCATCATCACCACTCCACTCACCATACCTATTGCCTCTCCCCTATACCGATATACATACATTACTGCACCTAACAAAGATATTCTACCCAACACAAAAACAACAGGCACAAACCTACAGAATACTACAACACACACGCATGAAAAGAAAAAAAGGAAAACATATACTACAATCAGCAATACCTTACAACCCATATGGAGAAGAAGAAAAACAAGATAAAAAAAATATTGATCAAAAAAATATATTTATGTCCTACCCACCTCCACAAACACAAAAGCTACATCCTACACTACCATAAAAAGAAAACTACTTAGTGGACACGAAAAAAGGGAGAAAAAAAAACATTCGGGAAGAACAAGAAAAAGGAAAAATCATCCTCACATTATATTTTTCTTTCAATTATAAATAAAGGTTGAGTTCGAGGTTCTCTTTCGTGATTTCAAGTTCGTGGTTCCTTATTATAGTCCTTTCTTCTAGTGAAATAATTTTCACAAGAAGTAACATTTAATTTATTTATTTTTTGTTTAGTTTTATGTCATGGTTGTGCAAGACTTGAGTCCTATGTTATAAAGTTGCTTAAATTTTATATGTGTTTAATTTTGACACGGTAATATTGAAACATTTTCATTTTGCTTTACTCTATATGTTATCTCTCATCTTGTACTGTATGCAACTGTCAATCAACAAAATGTTTGAAGTAGTATTCTAATAGTTTTTTTTTTGGGTCAAATTTATCTAAATTCAAATATGTTTATTTTAGAAAAATTAAGAGATGAAGAGTTACACTTTCTTTAAAGTCTTTTGTCATAACTTGTAAGTATGTTAAAAATTGAAATGCATCTAATCAAAATTTGAATATGAAATAACTTTCTATTTGTTTAAAATTTTAGATTTTTATTATTTAAATAATGTTTTGAATATAAATAATAAAAAGGTAATTTAATCACTAATAAAACGCTTGAGCTATCTAGTAATAAGTAAATATTAAGATATATACATGACTCATTTTAAAAGGTTGTTTCGACTAAGAATGTGGTTACACATTTATTTTGAAACATTAAAATAAACTCAAGGATGCGATGGGGTGCCTTGTCCAATTATATAATTAACTTAAATTAATTTAATGTAGAGACTTATAGATAAAAATTATTAAGTGTGATGCAAAGAAGACAGTTATCTCTCTAAATGTCAAGAATAAGAATGCGGTTACGTATCTAGGTCGAGACCAAATAAAGGTTCAACAATAAAAATATGAGTGAAACTGTAGCATATAAAATATATCCAAAAAAATAGTTAAAATAAGTATAAGTCAATAAAAGCGACCGTGCTAGAACCACATGACTCGAGGGATGCCTAATACCTTCCCCTTGGTCAACATAATTCCTTACATGAATTTCTAGTTTGCAGACCATACAAAGAGTCATTTCCTTTTGATTAGAGATTAAACAAAAGGTGTCTTGGAATACCATAACTCAATTTCAAGTGGCGACTCTGAAATAATAAAATAATCCCTAAATCAATAACGTCACTTAAATTGGAAAAACCCTTACCTACCCACGCGAAAAAGGGGTGTGACATCTCTGCGACTCCGCTGGGGAATAACCAGAATTTGAGCTTTGTTATATTGACGTTTACTTAATTTTATTATTGTTTTTTGGATATATTGTGTAGGATGGCTTAATGTGGCACTTGTTGCTCATTTATCGCTTTTATATTGTTGACTTGTAATAAATTGTCTTCTCTGGCACAACCATCCGAGTCTCTTAAAATAGGGTAGAAGGGAATGCAATTATGTATCCCACTTTTTTTTAAGATAAAGTTGGAGTGTCTTGACACCCAGTGAAGAATTTTTAGTCACAAATGTTAGATGGGGTTGGATCAGAAATGAAGTCGGAAAAGCGTTACTATGATAAGTTGCCCCTCCCTGGCTCGATTTATCCACTCGGGTAAGCCAGTCTAGATACCTATCTTCTTCAAGTTTGAACCTAGTAAAACTAGAACATAGACATGATTATCCCTAGAAGACTCTACTTATTTGCATCATTTACATGTGACTTAGTGAGACTTGAAACAAGAGTTGGGTCCGTCTAGGACAAATATCCTTCTCTTGCTTGACCACTTAGATCCGTTTATGTGCTACATGAAAAATGCATTTGTTTAGAAAGTCTTGAAAAATAATGCATTTGTCAACTCAAGTTTCAATATCATAAAGTTTTTTTAACTGTCCAATCTGGACGAACTAAGCACACATGATTCTCACTTCAATGAGATACGTAGGCAACCCTCCTCGGGTTCGGTGATCCTTATTCAAAAAATATATAATCAATTAAATGAATAAATGTTTTGGTTTTTATTCAAAAGCTTGAATAACAAAAGTTTTTTTCCTTTATCTCAAGATCTAAAAAAAAAGTTTGTTTAGTTTATTTCATTTAGTTTTGAACTACGTTTGACCTGATTATTGCTTTAACAGGATACGTAGGCAGCCTTATTTTGAGGTTTGGTCCAACCAAGGAAAAAATCTAATAAGTCCTCGTCACAAAAACTGGAGCAAAAAAAAAGGAATTTTTTTTTGATAATTTAGAAAACCATTGACTTGGTTAATACTAACATACTTAGGAGTGTGCATAAAGAAAAACAATAAAGTGTTCAACTATTTGGCAAGACAGACCAACTTTGTTGTGACCTATAGACTTCGTTTGGTATCTCTTGATATATTGATGTAATACTTGAGAATCTATTTTGCTTAAAGTTAAGGCTAAAACAAATTCGAACTCATGTTTAATGTGCATTGTGTGGTGAACTTTAGATATAAAATTCAAAGGCATGAGTTTGTTGATCTGGAACTTGGCCCGAATGTAGGTTGAAGCGAAATTTTGAACAACATTTAACTTGGGAAATGTTTATAGGCTTTCTTTGATCCGATTATGCGTTTCAAGCTTGCCAAATGACATGTTATCCATAGAACTCCCATTTTGAGCATAAAATCTTTTTATTTGAATAACCATATCTTAGAGTATATCTTTTTGAGTGCATAAATGCACAATTCCTTGATCTCACCTCCTTGAGCGCGCTATCAATTATCTACACAGCCTCAAAGACCTACGTTGGGTAACAAAGTGAAAAGGCCAAGTATGCAAAAGTTTAAGAAAATGACAAAGAAAAGCTAGAGTGAAAAAATAAAAAAAATCTCTAATAAAAAGGAAAGAAAATGAGAAAAAAATGAATGAGGAGAAGCTTTCAAGAAAACAAAGATCAAATGCCAAAATGAAAAAATATTAAGAACATTGTGCAAATTTTAAGGAGGAAATAGTCACTTTATCCCAAATGAATATCCTAAGCTTACATTACAAGCCAATGACAAGTCCTATTTGATCTCATTTTTGGTGTTCTCACATTAGTGGATACTTACATAGACAAGCATATGGTATCTCAATCTCATGCACTGAACATTTTTTCTGAGTGTGAATGACCTCTAAAACGTCATAAGATCAGAACAGTTCTATTGTGTGAAGTAGGACTTCATTTGTTGTGAGGGCACTTGAAACATGAGGATATGAATAATTCTATCCCTTAATTTAGGCAAGATGAACTAATCTTATAAATACTTAAGTATGTTTGAGATACCATTTGAAACTATATGGATTACTCAAAGTTGACCTCAAATTTGTCTGAAGGTAGTCGAAGGTGATTCATATGCATCATACTAATTGTTGGTACCAACTAAAGTCAAAATATTCTCCACCATGAATTGATTTATTTCTCCTCATCATCTAGTATTATTTTTTTAAAATGTTTGTTGTAAAAAAAAGTGGAAAAAATCTTTGATATATGAGCTATGTTTGACCTAATTCTTGCTATACAAGATACGTAGGCAGTCCTACAATGGGCTCGGTCTCACAATTTTTTTATATCCTTGAAAGAACAAAATTAGATCATTTCTTTTTTTTTAAAAAATCGAAAAAATGATAAATTAAAAAGAGTTTCAAAGTTCCCCATTTTAAAAATTGGGGCATATTTTTATTTGTTAAAAAATCACTCTCATTTCTAGGGAATAAGCACTCGAGTTACATTTTAACCTTAGGGAACAAACACCGGATTATCTTTTATTTCTAGGGAACAAACTCCCTAATTACATTTTGTCTTGCAATTTTTCTTTGGTACAAGTATTTCTCATTCATGTTAATAGCGTAAATAATATTTTTCCGGTGCAAAAAAATATGTTGTGGTGATTCTATTTGATGATTATGTTAATAAGAACCCTCATACATAATGGGATTAGTAGGACCCTCCTCATAATGGGATTAGTAGGACCCTCCTACATAATAGGATTTAGATTAGTAGGACCCTCCTACATAATGGGATTAGAAGGATCCTCCTACATAATGGGAATTAGAGTAATAGGACCCTCCTAAATAATGGGATTAGCAGGACCCTCCTAAACATTGGGATTAGACTAGCAGGACCCTCCTAAACAACGGAATTAGAGTAGCAGGATCCTCCTAAACAATGGGAATTAGAGTAGCAGGACCCTCCTAAACAATGGGAATTAGTGTACCAGGACCCTCCTGAATAATGGGACGTAGTATAGCAGAACCCTCATGTACAATGGGATGTAGAAGGACCCTCATGGACAATGGGATTTAGTGTAGCAGGACCCTCCTGGACAATGAGAATTAGTATAGCAGGACCTTCTTGGACAATGAGATTAATGTAGCAGACCCTCCTGGACAATGAGAATTATTATAGCAGGACCCTCTTGGACAATGGGATTTAGTGTAGCAGAACCCTCCTAAACAATGGGATTTTAGTATAGCAGGACCCTAATGGACAATGAGAATTAGTATAGCAAGACCCTCCTGGAAAACGGGATGTAGCAGGACCCTCATGGACAATAGGATTTAGTGTAGCAGGACCCTCCTGAACAATGAGATTAAGTTTAGCAGGACCCTCCTGGACAATGGGAGTTAGTGTAGTCGGACCCTCCTGGACAGTGGGAATTAGATTAGTAGGACCCTCCTGGACAATGGGATTAGCAGGACTCTCCTACATAATGGGATTTAGTTATTTTCTCCTAGGATAAATACTTCCTAGTCTGAGATTGTTATTTTTTATTTTCTCCTAGGATAAACACTTTCTAGTCTGAGACATTTTTTTTTCTCCTAGGATAAATACTTCCTAGTCTGAGACTATTATTTTATTTTCTCCTAGGATAAACATTTCCTAGTCTGAGACCATTTATTTTTCTTTTTCTCCTAGGATAAATACTTCCTAGTCTGAGAAGTTATTTTTTATTTTCACCTAGGATAAACACTTCGTAGTCTGAGATTACTTTTGAAAATTTCACATTTGCTAATAACTCACAAAAAAATTTCAGTGAAAACTGGGGCAAAAGTTTTTGTTTATTTCTTTTGTTTGTGATGGTTTTCAGGTTTCTTCAAGCGATACATGGATTTGAAATTCAAGAACAAAGTTTCAACTCTTTTCAAAATGATCAATCACCATGATAGCTTGAATCAGCTTCGTCAATGAATGTAGCAACCTGACTTCCTGACATCTATTTCTATTCAGCTTCTAATCAAGAAAACATGCAGTCAGTCAAGAGCATTTTCAAATTGTCATTTTGAAGAGTGCCAAAAACTCACTCTAAGTGGCAAATTAAGCCTTGAATCCATTCAAGATCAAGATACTCACCAAAATCAAGGTGATATCTCAAATTCAAGACTCAAGTGAAGACTCAAGAGAAGGTGCATAGATAGGAGCTTGTACTTTTATTTTCCTTTTGATTATTAGCTTTCAATTTTTTTATGTAAGGATAAGAACCGCGACCTGGAGCCTCGATGGAACCTCACTTAACTTCCAACTCATCACCTCATCTCCTTGAACTACATGTGACCTGATTCCCTTATAACCCGGATATTGTCCAAAACCAAGACTCGGTCGCACAAATTGTTTCTTCAAATACAAGTCCGGTCAAAATTTGTCACGTTATCTACTTCTTTGTCTGAAAACTTTTCTTGTTTCCAGTCAAAGAGGGGCAAACTGTAGACACGTAATTTTTTACCGAATTTAAGTTTTACACCATTTGTAGAGCTCGAATCTATCTATATATAATAGGAGAAGAAAAAACACCACATGTCATTACCACAAATTTTCAGAATTTTAAATTATAAATAATTAAGTATTATATTACTAATTAAATATTATAAATTCAAAATTTAAAATAAAAATAGACACATGTCATCAACATACACACATAATGACAAATGTCGGCATCTTAAAAAGCAGATTTTATATTTTTTTACAATTGATAAATAATTTTAAAATAGTTTTAAATTTAAAGAAGTTATAACTTCTCAACTTTATCCTTAATTATATCCACTGCGTTATCTATTTGTCTCTTCTTTTCTCTTTACTTACTGTATGTTTTCAAATCTCAATATTGATAGTGAGGAAATAGCTTGAGCCTTGATTGTTCATACATAACTTTATGTAATTTATTAATTTTATTCAATCTCTGTCCAAGCATCACAGGTATTTTCTATCTAATACAGACAAATAAAGAATTTATAATGTCTTTAGTGACTGTATTGTTATTTCATAATTTGTAGTAGTAACATAATCAAATCTAATTCTTCTGAAAAAATTTCTTCAATTTTGCATCAATGCTATATATAAAGCAGTGCTTAAAATTTCTTTTGCAGATTTTGACTATCTTTTATTGTACTATAAATTAATAACTAATTATCTCCTAAAATTTTGGTAATCTATTTCTTTTGCAATTTTTTGCTACTTTTTGATGATCTTTTAATGCAATAAATATTTGAATATATCACTCAAAATTTTAGTAATTGATTATATTTTCATTAATTTATTTGGTAAGTCATATTGACGCATAATTAATTCATAGTTTAAAGTGAATATATATATATATATATATAACTCTATATCTTTTTCTGCTTATGTCGTTGAATACAAAAGGTTAGATTTTCGTGTTTGGGGGATTCTTGGAGTAAAAGAGCAATTCCAAATCTACTTGAATTAATGACGAGATATGTATTTATATTTCATATATTTGAAATTTAGATTGTTTGTTCACTTTATTAATTTATTTCTTTAATTTTTGTGCATAATTTCAAACTTAGCACAAATAAAAAAAGAGAATAAAGAGTAATACTGGATATGGAAAAATGTCTCATTTGTTAATTTATTAAAATTATGAAGGTGAAAACTAAACAACTACAAGTCTACAAGTGTATTTTTTTAATGTATAAGAAATAAAAAATTTAACAAAACATTCTTAATTTCCATTATATATTATAGCGATGGTAATTGTTGGGTAACTTTGATTTATTTTGGGCAATAGAAAGAGTATTAAATATTGACTTGACAAATTTGATATTCAAATGATACTAATTAAATATATGATGTGTGTGAATATGTCTTTGTATAAATCGTTTGCATGGGTGTATTATAATGTTTTATGATCTTGGTATGTAGGTGCTAAAGTCACGCATCAACTTTGGCATGATTATTGTGCAGACAAATAACTTTCGTATATAAGTCAAGTTTCCCTTCCTTTTTCATTTTCTCTAAAAATAAAATACCATCACAAAGAATAATTCAATTTTTATTACTTAAAGCTTCAAATATTATATACTTTTCTTATTGTATAAGGTAGTATTTATATTTGAAGGAATGTCATTAGTGTTGTTAAGTAATACAATGATCGGAATAATCTAATGCCTTCATCAAAAAATTTTACTTCTTTAGCATTATCCATGAGAAAATACCACTTGCAATTTTGGATAATTGATGAAAGTGTTATTGTAAGTTTTTTTTTTTTTTTTTTTGCATATCAATTACTTTTTAAGACTCAAATATATAGATATATCTAATAGGGTATGTATGATAGAAGCTTAAATTTTCAAATCTCATAAAAATAAATATTTGAGTTGAATACTTTTATTCAACAACGTTATCTACTTAGCACTCTCATTAAGCAAAAATATTAGTATTATAATGGTAATGATGAATTTAAAGAAAAGAAATGACACCGCAATTGATTATTTCCTCCCTATGATAACAATAATTATAAAAATATATTTCCGAAAATTTTGATATAATTATATGTTTTTTTTGAAATATAATATAATTGATATATGATTTTATGAAAAATTGAAAAACAAACTTGAAAAATTTGAATAGCATGCCTATAATTTGATAGTCAAGTGATTAAAATTTCTTAGTTTTATGTTTACCATTATCATAATCGTAGATCTTTACATTTTATTTTCTTATCTAACGATTAAATTTTCTTATAATTTCCTTATTCATCATAAGATAATATTAAAAACATCTCTATTTGTACTTTGGTACAAATTTAAAATCATAATTTAGTATTAAAATATTAATACGTTAACATACAAAAATATAAAATTTATAAAATATCTTAGTGCAAAAAATGTTCAAAAGAATACAAATAATTTGCAAATGTTTTTACTTTGAATTCAAGTAAAAAAAAACAATAAAGAGTGTCAATAATAACAATAAACTTATAACATTTAAAATATTATTAAAATTAAATATCATTTTACAATGAAAATATATATATTTATTTGTATTATATAAATAGAAAATTAACGAAAAAGAATATTAAGGCAAGTGATAAGTTAATCAAAATTTAGTCGATAATGTTATAATAATAACCTAAACTACCCATTACCACCCCTTTTTCCTCCACTACCCACATACCCCTACTTCACACCACAACACTTCCAGCCACACACCATCATCACCACTCCACTCACCATACCTATTGCCTCTCCCCTATACCGATATACATACATTACTGCACCTAACAAAGATATTCTACCCAACACAAAAACAACACGCACAAACCTATAGAATACTACAACACACACGCATGAAAAGAAAAAAAGGAAAACATATACTACAATCAGCAATACCTTACAACCCATACGGAGAAGAAGAAAAACAAGATCAAAAAAATATTGATCAAAAAAATATATTTATGTCCTAGCCACCTCCACAAACACAAAAGCTACATCCTACACTACCATAAAAAGAAAACTACTTAGTAGACAGGAAAAAAGGGAGAAAAAAAACATTCTGTAATGACTTGAAAAGTTGACTTTGGTCAACCTTCTTGGAAGTCGTGCTCAGATGAAAATTCTGACAGCTAGGTTAGCTTCGGAATATTGATTTTGGTCTAGAACGACCTTTTTTTCACTTCCCGAGGCTTTAGATAGCAATTGTGGAATCTGGTTCAAATGACACTGGGTGTGGGACCCACTTTTCGTCGAAGCGAGCTCCAAATGGAAATTCCGCCTTCACCGTTGAGTCCGAAATATCATTTCCAATCAGATTCCATATAAGGTTTGTATTTTTCCGACTCCGAACGAGTCCGAAACATCGAAA
>NC_064285.1:30418401-30442764 GCF_019186545.1 Solanum stenotomum | reverse complement strand
GGCTTATGGGGGTCCGTGCAGGTGGTTTCTTTTATTGTGCACGAGCGTACCCGTCGGGTTTATGGGAGCCCGGCGGAGTTAGTTAGATTGCTTGTCTTTGTTGCCTGTACGCTCGTGTACATACCCCCCATTTACTACTCTTTGCACTTGATGTGACCCTTTATTCGCATTTCAGTTTACTTTTGCTTATCTTGCTCAGTCGGCCGATGATGCCTACTGGGTACCTGTTGTTTTGGTACTCATGCTACGCTCTGCATCTATTTTGTGATGCAGGTCTGAGCTCTAGTAGTCAGCGTTGATTGAGCTTGGAGTAGACTTATCCGGAGACGGGAGTGAGCACACGGCGTTTTGTACTATTTCAGTCTCCATCTGTATATATAGACTTGTCTTTTTCCTTTCGAGACAGTCTAGTCTCTGTTGTCCAGTTTTGGGACTTGTACTCATTTTGTAGTAGCTTTGTACTAGTGACTTCCAGTTTCTGGGAGGGATCTTTATTTGTATATATGTTTTTGGTTTGCTTCCGCCTGTTTATATTGTTATTTGCCTACTCTTGTTTAATTTCTATCCTCAGACCCATTACTTGTTGTTCCGGGTTACGGGTTGGCTTACCTGCTGGTGGGTTATAGTAGGTGCCATCATGACTTGATAAATCGGGTCGTGACACATTCAGGAAGAACAAGAAAAAGGAAAAGTCATCCACACATTATATTTTTTTTCCAATTATAAATAAAGGTTTAGTTCGAGGTTCTTTTTCGTGATTTCAAGTTCGTGGTTCCTTTTTATAGTCCTTTCTTCTAGTGAAATAATTTTCACAAGAGGTAATACTTAATTAATTTATTTTTTTGTCTAGTTTTATGTCATGGTTGTGCAAGACTTGAGTCCTATGTTATAAAGTTGCTCAAATTTTATATGTGTTTAATTTTGACACAGTAATATTGAAACATTTTCATTTTGCTCTACTCTATATGTTATCTCTCATCTACTGTATGCAACTGTCAATTAACAAAATGTCTGAAGTAGTATTCTAATAGTTTTTTTTTGGTCAAATTTATCTAAGTTCAAATATGTTTATTTTAGAAAAATTAAGAGATGAAGAGTTACACTTTTTTTAATGTCTTTTGTCATAACTTGTAAGTATGTTAAAAATGTAAATGCATCTAATCAAAATTTGAATATGAAATAACTTTCTATTTGTTTAAAATTTTAGACTTTTATTATTTAAATAGTATTTTGAATATAAATACTAAAAAAGTAATTTAATCACTAATAAAACGCTTGAGCTATCCAGTAATAAGTAAATATTAAGATATATATATATATATATGACTCATTTTAAAAGATTGTTTCGACTAAGAATGTGGTTACACATTTTTTTTTGAAACATTAAAATACACTCAAGGATGCGACGGGGCACCTTGTCCAATTATATAATTAACTTAAATTAATTTAATGTAGAGAATTATAGATAAAAATTATTAAGTGTGATGCAAAGAAGACAGTTATGTCTCTAAATATCAAGACTAAGAATGCGGTTACGTATCTAGGTCGAGACCAAATAAAGGTTCAACAATAAAAATATGAGCAAAACTGTAGCATATAAAATATATCCAAAAAAAATTGTTAAAACAAGTATAAGTCAATAAAAGCTACTGTGCTAGAACCATTGGACTCGAGGGATGCCTAATACCTTCCCCTCGATCAACAAAATTCCTTACCTGAATTTGTAGTTTGCAGACCATACAAAGAGTCATTTCCTTTTGATTAGGGATTACGCAAAAGGTGGCTTGGAACACCATAACTTAATTCCAAGTGGCGACACTGAAATAATAAAATAATCCCCTATCCGCGCGAAAAAGGGGTGTGACAACCCTTCCCCCCTCCACACACCCACCTACACGGGCCATCTTGCCCTTCACGAATCACTACTAAAACACTGCGAAAAAACAACGGACAGAAAAGTGATGGACGGCGTCGCTCCAAAAAGAGACTCCATTTGTCATGTTGTCCGTCGATTTTTAATAAAAATAATTATTTTACAAAAAGAGACGGACGGCATCTCTTAGTCCGTCGCTTTTTTCGCGGAATTTTGCGCTATATATATATATATATATATATATAATTAATAATTATTTATTTAATATATATAGAGACGCCGTCCGTTTCTTTCTAATAAAAATAATTATTTATAAATTAAACAATAACCACGCTGTCCGTCGTTTTAAATTTATTTTATTTTATTAATTAGATTTTTTAAAAAGCGACGGATGACATCTTTTAGTCAGTCTCTTTTTGGTTATAAATATCTAGTCAAACATTTTAATAAGCGACGGACAGTGTCGTTTAGTCCGTCGCTTTTTAGTCAAAATTTTGGTCAAATATTTTTAAAAAATCGACGGACAAAGAGACGTTGTCCGTCGATTTTCATTTACTTATATTATAGCAGTGACGGGTTTTCCCCCAAATTTCCCATTCTCTTTCTCTCTTTTCTCTCTCTTCTCTCTCTTCTCTCCCTTTCCGCCCCATCACCGGACCACTGATTGTCGCCACCACCACCGTCCGTTGCCGGCGCCATCATCCTCCCCCCGTCGCCGGTCAACCCTAGCTGCCACCCCGCCCAAAAGAATTCCCCAACTGCCCCTCCTTCTTGTTATAAGGTTAGGGTTTAATTTTAATTATTTTTTTTGAATTCTAGTAATTATATTTGATTTCTTAGTTTGTATATTGTTTTAGCTTGTTGAATTGTGTTATTGAATTGTTAATTGTACATTTGATTATTGTTAGTTAGGGAGAGAATTGGGGATTTTAGATTTTAGGGTTAGCTTTCTTTTAAATTGGAGATTTTTAAATGATTGTTAACTAAGTATTAGAAGTTAGAACTAACAAATAATTAGAAGTTAGAAGTTACATTAGTTTAACATTGATAGTTGAAATTTTGGTTAATTGAATTATATTCTTGAACTTAATTAGAAATTCTTGAACTTATTAGAAATTCTAGAAATTAGATATGAACTTGAATATATATATATATATATATATATATATATATATATATATATATATATATAAAACTAGTTTTTGGATTAGAAGTGTATATATGACTAATTTTATAGATTAGAGATATAAACTTGAATTAATTAGGAATTAACTTGAACTTGAACTTGGAACTAATTAGCTTGAATATATAACTAATTAAGTTTAGAAATTAGATATGAACTTGAAAACTTGAACTTATTAAAACTTGAATATATATATATATATATATATATATATATATATATATAAAACTAATATTCTTGGATTTTAAGTTTATATTTAACTAATTTTAGAACTTTCATATGAACTTGAACTTGAATATAACCAATTCACGAATTAGAAGTTTATATATAATTAAGTTTAGAAATTAGATATGAATTAACTTGAATTTAGAACTTGAACTAATTGAACTTAGAACTTGAAGGTTATATATAACTAATTGAATTTGTGATTTTAAGACTAGTTTGAATTTGAAATTATAACTTGAATTTACTATAAATTGAACTTAATTAGGAATATGAACTTGAAATGTTGTTGACTTTAATTTATTAGAACTTAATTTTTATTCTTATTAGAACTTGGATTTTATTTAAACTTAATTAGAATTTTGTAGTACTTGAAAATCTTATTGACCTTAATTAATTTGAACTTAATATAAATTGATTAGAACTATATTAAACTTAATTAATTTATAATAACTTGAAAACTTAATTAGGAATTAATATAAACTTAATTTTGATCAACTAATTAACTAGAACTTGAACTTAATTTATTAGTATTGATTAATTAATTAATTAATCTTTAACTTTGTAGATCTTGAACTAATTGAACTTAATTAGACCAAACAAAGCATATTTTGAAGTTGAACTTAGACTTGAACTTGAACTTAGAATTTGAACTTGAACTTGAAATTAGAATTTGAACTTGAACTTAGAACTTGAGCTTGAAATTAGAACTTGAAGTTGAACTTAGAACTTGAACTTAGAATTTGAACTTGAACTTAGACTTGAACTTGAAACTAGAACTTGAACTTGGAACTAATTAGCTTGAATATATAACTAATTAAGTTTAGAAATTAGATATATATGAACTTGAATTGAAAACTTGAACTTATTAAAACTTGAATATATATATATATAACTAATATTCTTGGATTTGAAGTTTATATTTAACTAATTTTAGAACTTTTTGTGCTAGGCAACTGAGGAAGCTCAACATCTAAAAAAATTGATACAAGATTATATTGCTTCTTTCATCAAAGTAGGATATAAGGTTGGTGCTTCTAAATTTCTAAAGTTCAAGTACAATTATTTTCAATAATGCGTTTGTGTCCATCGATCTAGTATTGATACTTAGATTTAATTTTGTGATAATTTTTTTGTGTCCATCGAGTGTTTGTAAAGCATAAGTACCAACACTAGTTGATCCTATTGATGACAAAATTGATTTTCTTGCAAGATCGATTTGTGTCCATCTAGTGTTGATAGTAAGCTTTAATTTAGGAATAATGTGTTTGTTTAGCATAAGTAGCAACACTAGTTGATCGTATTGATGACAAAATTGATTTTCTTGCAAGATCGATTTGTGTCCATCTAGTGTTGACACTTAGCTTTAAAAAGTTGTTAAGTTGTTTAAATAAGTTAAAATAAATAATGTGATTTAGTTGTTGTATTAAGTCAAAACTAAACTAGTTAAAGTTGTTATGTCGTTTAAATAAGTTAAAATAAATAATATGATTTAGTAGGTGGATTTGGTTGTTGGAATTAAGTCAATACTAAACTAGTTAAAGTTATAAAGTTGTTTAAATAAGTTAAATTAAATAATGTGGTTTTGTTAATGGATTTAGTTGTTGAAATTAAGTCAAAACAAAACTAGTTAAAGTTAAAAAGTTGCTAAGTTGTTTAAATAAGTTAAAAGAAATAATGTGGTTTAGTTGGTGGATTTAGTTGTTGTATTAAGTCAAAATTAAACTAGTGAAAGTTGTTATGTTGTTTAAATAAGTTAAAATAAATAATGTGATTAGTTGTTGAAATTAAGTCAATACTAAACTAGTTAAAGTTATAAAGTTGTTAAGTTGTTTAAATAAGTTAAATTAAATAATGTGATTTAGTTGGTGGATTTAGTTGTTATATTAAGTCAAAACTAAACTAGTTAAAGTTGTTACGTTGTTTAAATAAGTTAAAATAAATAATGTGGTTAAGTCAATACTAAACTAGTTTTAGGACTACTACTAGTTTGAATTTGAGATTTTAAGAAATTATTATAAATATATATTAACTATGAATTAATGTAGTAAAATTATTATTAAATTTTATTTATAATATAATTGAATATCTATATTTTTGTAGATGGAGCATCGTTTGTGGATGTATAATATGCATTATGAAACTGGTGCTGGTTTGAAATTCGAGTTTATTGATGGTGTTAGTAATTTTACTGAACTACAATGACACTTGACATTTTCAAGAATAATGGATTGATTAGGTGTCCTTGTAGTACATGTAAGTGCTTAAAAAATTTTAAACCAGATACAGTTATGGTTCATTTATACCGTAATAGGTTTAAGCCTAAATATTTTGTATGGATTGATCATAGAGAAAGTGATGGATTGGATGATATGTTTTATAATTCGATGCCTGTGGATTTATATAATATGGTTGCACCACATGGCCAAATTAGGGTTGAACATGATAGGGTTCATGAAATGATCAATGATGCTTTCGGGGTTCAAGGTGGGATGGAACCGGACCAATAGTTTGATGAAGCTCTTAATGAAGAAGCAAGACGCTTCCATGATCAATTAGAAAGTCTAATCGTCTACTATGTGAAGGGAGTCCGCATTCTGCCTTGTCAATTGCAGTTAGATTAATGAATATTAAATCAGATTGAAATGTTCCTAATGCGGCTATGGACTCAATGGTTGATCTTTTGGGTGAACTAGTTAATCCGGAGTTTAACATACCAAAGAACTTCTATCAGGCAAAGCGTTTGGTGTCCAAGTTAGGATTGACATATGATAGAATTCATTGTTGTGTTAATGGATGCATGTTGTTTTACAAGACTGATAGTGAATTGGAAAATTGTAAGTTTTGTGGACATGCTCGTTATAAGAGGACTCCGACTGGAAAGATGGTCCCAGTTCAAGCGATGCATTATCTACCTCTCATTCCTAGGTTAAAAAGGTTGTATGCATCGATGAGGTCTGCCCTACATATGAGATGGCATCATGAATATAGAAGATCGCCGAGTGTCTTGTCTCATCCATCTGATGGTGAAGCATGGAAGCATTTTAATAATGTATATCCTAATTTTGCTAGTGAACCAAGAAATGTTAGATTGGGATTGTGTTCAGATGGCTTCACACCATTCTCTAATAATGCTTCGCCTTAGTCATGCGGGCCGATATTTGTTACTCCGTATAATCTTCCTCCTTAAACGTTCATGACCAGTCCCTACATCTTTCTAAGTTGTGTTATTCCAGGTCCTCGTAATCCAAAAAGTTTGATTGATGTCAATCTACAACCATTGATAGATGAGCTCAACCAATTGTGGTTCGAAGGCATTTTGACTTATGACATATCAACTAAGCAGAATTTCATTATGCGTGCTTCTTTAATGTGGACTATTAATGATTTTCCTGCATACGGGATGTTGTGGTTGGATGACAGTTGGAAAGTTAGCATGTTCGTATTGCATGGAAAATAGTAAGACATTTACTTTAAAGCATGGCAGAAAAAATACATGGTTTGATTGTCATCGCCAATTTTTGCTAATGGACCATGAGTTTAGAAAGATGAAAAATAAATTTAGGAAAAATAAGGTTGAAAGTGACCCCCCACCTCCATTACTCACAGGGCATCAAATTTGGGAGAGAGTTTCTCAATTACCTAAAGTTACAGAAGCTTCACCTTCTAGACTTCCTGGATATGGTGTTGAACATAATTGGACCAAACAAAGCATATTTTGGGAGTTACCGTATTGGAAGGACAATCTGCTACCACATAATCTAGATGGATGCACAGTGAAAAAAAATAGTTTGACAATTTGTTTAACACAGTTATGGATGTTAAGGGTAAGACAAAAGACAATCCAAAAGCTAGAATGGACATAAAGGAATATTGTAGGAGAAAAGAGTTATGGCTGCAGGAATTACAGAATGGTAAAATAGTTAAGCCCAAAGCCAGCTTTTCATTCACATTGGATGAGAAACGTGAAATTATTGAGTGGGTTAAAAATTTGAGGATGCCGGAGGGCTATGCTTCGAATTTAGGAAAGCGGGCAGATATGAATGAAGGAAAATTGATAGGTATGAAAAGTCATGATTGTCATGTGTTCATGGAAACTTTAATTCCTATCGCTTTTAGCCATCTACTCGAAAGGATATGGAAACCAATCACAGAGATAAGTCTTTTTTTTAAAGATTTGTGTTCTGGAAAGTTGTTGGAGAGTAGTTTAGACAGGATGGAGGAAAATATTCTTGCTACTACTACTAAGTTGGAGAAGATATTTCCATGTGGTTTCTTTGATGTGATGGAGCATCTTCCAATTCACCTTGTACAAGAGGCCCGCCTCGGAGGTCCGGTTCAAACAAGATGGATGTATCCATTTGAGAGGTATTCATTTGAAATATTCACTAAGTTATATATATTCGCCAAGTCTTTTATATATTAACATATATATACATATATACATGCAGAAAAATTGGCAGTTCGAAGCAAACGATTAAGCAAAGGGGAAGGATCGAAGGATCATTTGTTCAAGGTCATATTGAGAGAGAAACTGGTGATTTTTATTCTTATTACTTTGGTGATGATGTGTCATGTAGGAGAAATAGGCCCAATCGCAATGATGAAGGTGATATTGATCTTTTATTTTCACCGATATCAATTTTTAATCAAAATGGTCAAGGATCTAAAAAGCGTGGAAAGTGAGGCTTCACTGATATGGAAATGCAATCAGTTGTGACACATATTTTGCTTAATTATCCAGAGATTCAACCATATGTCAAGTAAGTGTTAAAAATATGTTATTAAATTACATACTAATAAGTGATCATTAACTAACGAAATACTTCAATGTAAAATGATCAGCTTGTTCATAAACACATGGGGTAATGAAGCCATCTGTACAAAATTTTCCAAATGGATGAGGAACTATGTAAGCGTGCAATCACTAAGTATTTAATAATATATTCATGTTATATTAAATTATATTACTTGAAATAACAATCACGTAGGTTTACGATGAATACTCAAGTGTCCAACATTTACATTAGTGAAAGAAGTAGCACTTAGACCTGAATCTCAAGTACTGACAATGAATAAGTATTGTGTTAATTGTTTTAAGTTTCAAACTGAAGAAGTTTCTAGGAACAAGAAAACAAATAATAGCGGTGTCTACATACAAAGTGATGTTGATGGTACTGGTTAAACTATTGAATATTATGGTGTCATTCAATAGATTATTGAAGTGACGTATTCAGGTTGGCCTAAGAAGAAGATTGTATTGTTTCGGAGTGAGTGGTTTGACCCATCACATAGAGGCACAAAGGTGGACGATCAACATAATATAATTGAAGTTAAGCACACCATGAAATACAGAAGTATGATCCTTTTATTATTGCACAAAATGCTAAACAAGTGTATTACGCTTCATATCCATTGTGTAGAGACAAAACTAATTGGTGGGTTGTTATAAAAAGTAAGCATGTTGGAATAATTGAAATTGACAATGTCTTAGATGTGGCGTATCAAAATGATGTTGCAATTGTTCAACAACAAGTTGATGTTAAATTGGAAACCACACTACAACATCCTCAACACATATTACAAGAAGTATCTGATGATGAGAACTAAATGTTGAGGAAGAAATATCCAAGAATGAGGAAAATGAATCATTTGATGACGAAGAATGGGACGATAATGAAAATGAAACAACTGAGGAGGAAGAATGGGAGAATGATGGAATTGAAACAAGTGAGGAGGAATAGTGTAGAATGAAATCTAGCTGGTATATATATGTAAGTGTATTTTGCTAATTTTATTTAATTTATGATTTTAATATATATTATAGATGTAACTTTGCATACAGAAGTCATCAGGATATTGCAGGATCTATTTCTTCTGCGCCAAAGCGCATCAACCATGATACTTATTTATTTGCTATTCCGTTTGGTACTGCGGATCCTCAGCAATATTATCCTAATTATCGTCGACCAGTCGGTGCTTCATCTACTTCACAGGCATTGCCTTCACGACGCTACGAGGACCTACCTTTACAGGCAATTCATCGAGCACGACCCTTATCGGCATGTACTCCATCTCCCACAGGTACATCTCCTCATTTATCTAGCATGAGGATTGGAGATTCTAGTAGCGAGCAGTCAGATGCTATGGATGGTACGCCTCTATTGACTCAGCGTTTTGTGCATCCTGATGTATCACCCTCGTCTACAGCTACACCTAGTGCTACACCAGATGATATGATGCCTGCTCTAGCTCCTGGCCAGAAGGATAGACTTGGTAGAGTCATGATTGAGCCGGATGGATCATCGTAAGTTTGTTTTGTTATCTATTTGTTAGTTTATTTTATTTATTTCTTATACTTTAATATATTATTCATGAACTAACATATTTATTATGTGTTTTGCAGGTGGCATCCTGCAAAGGATGCTGCCCGGGATTTAAAAGACTGTGTTAGAAGACTATATACACAGGCTTATCACTCTTGGAGCGAGATTCCAAACAGTATACACCAAGCGATGTTTAATAACTTTAAAGTATATATTTTTTAGTTAAGTTTAGTATGCTTTACTTTTTTTTACTATCGATCTAATTAACATTATTCAATTTTTTTTCAGACTATGTTTATCACTCTTAGAAGACTCATGTCAGGAAGAAAGAAAATGTGTCGGATCTGGATGTGTGGATTGAGGAAAGGGCCGAACGAACTTTTGTAAGTTATTTAATATGAATAATGTATATTAATAGTGAATATATTTATGATATGTATATATATATTGATGTCAATTTTTATATTTAATATGCAAAATGACTTTCATCAGTACGTCGCTGAGAATCTAGATAGTTCGGTCCAATTGACACCTGAACTTTCCACCTAGATTTGGAAAGAAAAAGTGGTAGGGGGGACACACAAGGGTAGAGTCTATGGTCTAGGCTCTCGAAACGATGTAAGATGACTCCAGTCAGGCTTAGAAGGTATTGGATCATCACGTCAAGCCGAGGCACTTGACGGTGTTCAGATTGCTGCTATGTCGAATCAAATAGCTAAACTTACAGTGACACTAGCAAACTCGGAGCGGAGAAGAGTATTTGAACAATAAATCATGAGTGAGACCGTTCAGCAAATCAAAGAACAAGTGATGAACCTCGCTCATCGACCTACTACTTCGTCTCTCGATGACACCGACAACGAGAGTGATGAGGATGATTATGTAGATCCCACTCCCCTAGTTTAGATCTCTGGACATTTATGAACTTTTTGAAATTTTGAAACGAATTTTGAAAGACTTTATAAGCTTTTAATTTGTGATTTAGATACTTTTGAATGTTATTTTAAGTTTGTTGTTTTATGTTTTGTTTAGATTGTTTATAATTGTGTGTGTTTGATTGGGCTGAATAGTGTAGAATTGAATTGAATTGTTTCTGCTATAAAAAATAGTGCAGGAAAAGTGATGGACAGCGTGGTTTTGTCCGTCACTTTTCTGGGTTTTATTTTTTTTAAAATCTCAGAAAAGTGACGGACAGGGTGGTTTTGTCTGTCGCTTTTCAGGGATTTTCAAAAATAAAATTTCCAGAAAAGCGACAGGCAGGGTCCTTATGTCTGTTGCTTTTCTAGGATTCTCAAAAATAAAATATCCAGAAAAGTGACGATAGGGTCCTTTTGTCCGTCGCTTTTATGGGATTTTCAAAAATAAAATTTCCAGAAAAGTGACGGATTGCGTCGTCTTTTAGAAGTAAAAAAAATTAAAATTAAAATAAAGTTTGTTATAAAAAATCAAAAAGCGACGCAGTCTGTCGCTTTTTGAAAAGCGTCGAGCTAAAAAGCGACGGAGGTGACTGCGTTGCTTTTTCGTCAATTTTGATCAAAGAAGCGATGCAGTCTGTCGCTTTTGGCCGTCGTTTTTTGATAGTTTTTTAGTAGTGAGTCGTCTAGGGGCTCGTGGGAGGAGGCTAGCCTAGAGGTGGGTTCTGCCTCCCTACGGCTACCACTACGGGTCGTGTGGCTCACCACAAGCCGTATAAGTGCTGTGGGAGGGAAGTCACTCTTGGACAAACACCGGAAGGCAGCCACGAGTACCAACACGAGCTATGGTGCCCTTCACGGCCCGTCTGGGGTTCCATGAAGTGTGCCTTGGTTCAGTCATGGGTTCGTGACCTTCAACTAGGCTCCCTTTCTAGACTTCTAATTTTTGAGGTGTTATAGACCCAACATACCTTGTTGGGGTATAAAATCATGACTGTGTCATGATCACTAAAATTGATACCCAACAAAGGGAACTTATAAACCTACATTGGCATGTCATTATGGAACTGTTAGGTACATTGAACCCTAGTCCAACATGGTGCTAACTCTACTCCCATCTGAATTTAAAACGAAAACGCAATTAAAATACTAAGTAACTCAAAATACTGATAATCATCTAAGAATGTAACATACATATACTGAAAGATATGGCATTCGAATTCTGAAGCATGATTTTCTGACTGATCTACTTAGAAAGTATACTTTATGAAATACTGATAATCAACATAAGCTAGGGTTCTGAGTTCTATACATGGGACTACACTAATTCTCTAAGAAAACACGTAAATAACATTAGAGAGACTATAGTAGCTTAATTACAATGGATCCCTAAGATATAGGAATCGTAGGTCTAAGTAATTTATGGAGAAATTGAAGAATTTACTGAATTCTAGTAACCTAATGGGTGAAAGGAACCCACTAGTTAAATTTCACATACCTGTGATAAAAGCTATGGAGAAATCCTTAAGATTTTGGGGCTGACCATGAAGAAGACCTCTGCTTGTTCTTGCGATAAACTGTCACCTCTTTCTCCTCTTTTCTTTCTAAGTTAGATAATTTTAGGAGAATGAGGGTTTTAGGTAGTTTCTGACAAGATTACTAAGCTTATACCGAGTAAAACTATGTAGTTTAAGCACCAAACGACGTAGTTTAGGTGCCAAACACATAGTATAAAAGACCAATATGACACTGACTTAAACGCTGATGAAGTGAGTTGAAGAAGGGCTTCAAGGGCTGTTTAAAGCATCACGGCTTGTCCAGTGGGTCCTGATGTTTTCCTTGCCTAACTGGGCTTCACTAAAACAAGCATAACTTTTAACTTCGGGCTCAGAATTAGGCAAACTTAGTGACGTTGGAAAGATAACTCAAAGATCATTAATTGGATATTTCATGGGCCACCTAATTCATTTTGTTCTGGTAGATATGATCATTTGAAGATGACCTAAAATCAAAACTAGATAAGTCTATTTCATGGACGACTTCACGATCCGTGTGAAGCTCTACGGACCGTTTAGGTGACTGTGGTTCTTCACAGTGGCTTGGGGGTTCTATGCCTCTTTTCATGGATCACCTCACAGTTCGTGTGAAGCTTTACAGACTGTTTAGGAGTCTGTGGTCCTTCACAGTGGGTTAGGGGGCTATGTACCCATTTTCATGGACGGCCTCACAATCTGTGTGAAGCTCCATGGACGGTCTAGGCATCCGTGTTCCCTCACCTTGGCTGGTACAAATCCACGAGCAGGGTGACTGGTCGTGGTCTTCTCCATGGCCCGTGGACCCCTCCGTGGTTTGCCTTTCTCTCTTGCTCAATCCTAGTTCAAATTTTGAGGTGTTACATGTTGCTCATTAATTAAGATGTAATCTTTGTCGTACAAATATGATGTAGCTATTATTTACTTTCTTCCGAAAGTTCGACTTTGAACCCAGACTTCCCCAATTAATTATTTAGTCTACACTACTTAGGGTCATTACATACCCTTCCCTTTCAAAACATCCTTGGCATCAAGGATGTGTATCAAAACCAGGAAGCTTGGTTTTGAGGAACTGATAATAATCCCAGATAACATCTTCAAAAGGAAAGTTAGACCTAGGTACCAAAACTTTAGCCACAACCACATTTTTCTGTTTGATCATCTACTTTGTAGAATGGCCACTGGTTGAACCAAAAATTTCCCATCTTTAGCAGTCGCTGGCAATGTAGTTTGAGCTACTAAGTGATTCCCTATCTTTCTCTTCAAAAGGGACATATGGAAAACCGGATGTACTCTTGAGTTGTAAAGCAAGTCAAGTTTATAACCACTAATCCCACTCTAGCAAGATCTCTAAAAGTCCCATAGTACGTGGAGAACAATTTCAAATTTCTCCTTAAGGAAACAGAAGACTACCCATAGAGTTGTAATTTGAGATAGACTAAGTCCTCGACCTGAAACTCTCGATCAGATTTTCTTTGATCAGCATAGTATCTCATTTGTTCTGGAGACTTAGCCAAATTATCCTTCAACAATTGGCGTTGTTAGAATAGTAATATGTTTATACAATCCTACTTAGAATAGGACTTAAAATAGTAAAAGTAATAGGAATAGTATATAGTGTCCTACTAAGAAAATGATCGATTGCAGTGTCTTAGTTGGAAAATGTGTCTATTGTAGAGTCTATAAATAGGGTCTCTATGTAATAATGTAGAGACAACAATTTAATAATATTCTTCTCTTATATTTCTGACATGGTATCGGAGCCTCTACAATAGAGGTAAACAATCAAAGAGGTTCCGCTGCTCGTGGTCGCCCGTCTGGCCAGTGATTAGGTTATCAAAAGTTGGGTCAGCGTGTATCTTTCCAGTGACTGTTATCTCATATCTGATTTGTGTAGTACAATGCCATGATTCTGGTGACGATTTTTTCATACTGTATATGTGTAGCACCGTGCCATCCTTCCGGTGACTACTTTTTCATATTCAATTTGTGTAGAACTGTGACATCCTTTGAGTGACTATTCTTTTGCATATCTTATTTGTATAGAACTGTTCATCTCTCTGAACTACTTTTCATATTTAATTTGCGTAGTACCATGGATTTTTCTGAATTACTTTCTTATATCTGAGTTTCATAGCACCGTGTATCTTTTCGGTAAATCCTCAAATTTGATTTGCGTAATTCCATTATTCTTTCCGGTGATTCCTCAAATCTGATTTGCATAGGGTTGTTCCATCATTCTGATCCTACCCATATAATTTCTCTTTTTCAGTAGGATTGTGCCATCATTCCGACACAGCCAATATTATTTCTCCTTTTCAATAGGATCGTGCCGTCAATACGAGCATTCCTATATAATTTCTATTTTCCAATTGAGTCGTGTCATCATCCTGACCCTACACATATAATATTATTTGTTAGATTGTGACCACTTTTAGCCATCAAATCTAATACTCTGGCATATGAGCATGTTGCAGCTAGTTTTTTTCAGTGACTTTCTTGTTTAATATCGACTAATCTATTGATTCCAACATGATCCATATACTTTATGAAAGATTTTGAGCATTTTCCGACAACCATTGCATTGTGAAGAAGTTTATATGGAGCAACCACCTAATTTATTTGCTTATGGGGAGTTTAGTAGCCTCGTGTGTCGATCACGTAAGTAACTCTATGGTAAGAAACAATCTTTCCAAGCTTTATTTTGGAAGTTCAACACTGTATTTTATCACTCTATGTTTTATCAACGTTATGCATCAAATTCAATATTTCATGAGAAGACCAAACACATTGAGATTGACTAGCATTATGCATCAGTGAAGTATTTCATAAGAAGACTAAGCACATTGAGATTGACTTTCCATTTTATGAAGTCGAGTGATCAACTTGAAGATATCTCACCAAACTGCTCATCGGTCCTCATATCAATTACATTTGTAATAAGCTAGATACATATGACTTTTATGCACTAGCTGAGGGGAGTGTTAGAATAGTAATAGGTATATACAATCCTTCTTAGAATAGGATTGTATTGCAGTGTCTTAGTTAGAAAATGAGTCTATTGTAGTGTCCATAAATATGGTCTCTATGTAATAATGTAGAGACAACAATTCAATAATATTCTTCTCTTATACATCCCAAAAGCGCATTTGTTGCCTTTTTAATATAGTATCTACAATTGCTGGAACATTAGTTTCTAACAATGGTCCTTGTGGTAAGTGACGAGGAGTGAAGCCATACAAAGCTTCGAAATGTGGAGAATTCAGACTAGTGTGGAAATTTGTGTTATACCACCATTTTGTAGCATAAAGCCAATGCTCCTGGTGAATAAGTCTACCCACATTCATGCATCTTAGATAGTTTTCTACACACTTGTTCACCCTCTCGTTTCCCATCACTCTGATGGTGATAAGTTGTTTTGTAATATAATTGAGTGTCCAAAAGCTTGCCAACAATTGCTCAAGAAGACTCTATCCCTGTCAGTAACTATGGAATCAGGAGTGCCATGCAAACTTTGGACTTGTTTCCGAAATGTTGCAGCAACATTAGTTCTACCTGTTGGGTTTTAAAGGTGTGAATAGAAAATAAAAGGTTTTCACTCTCCTGAAGGGTTGTAACTATGTCGAAGGGTTGTGACCTTTATGAAAGGTTGTGTTCTTTCTAAAGGGTTGTGACAGTTTGAAAAGTTGTGCCTTTTCCAAAGTGTTGTGACCTTTCTGAAAGGTTGTCTTCTTTCCAAAGAGTTGTGACCTTTACCCTCTGTTGGCTATAAATAGAGAGGCTTTCTCTCATTTTTGTGGATCAAATTCTTCCCTTCTCTAGCATACATTTCTTACGAAATAAAATTGATCGGTTGTGTCTGTGTGTGTGATTCGTTACTGTCATTTTGAGTTCATTGATATTATTGAAGTTTGAGGTACCGCTACTTCTTTAATGGTTAATCCGTTTTATCTTGGGAGAAATTAATCTGCAACCTCGGGTACTTAAGGGTATTAAATTTCTTAAGGACACACAGTGGGTTCTGTGGACTCGGATAGTTCTTTGTTTTTCTTTCATCCTTTATTATTTTTGGTTTGCTAATCTGAATACAAGACACAACAAGCTTAAGAAATTTAATATTGATGGTATTTTCTGTGGTAAGGAAATTACATTTATTTTCTGTGTTCTTTTTGTTGGAAATAAAAAGAAGAAAAAGAGAATTATTTTATCATATGATAAAAGAGATTTGGGATGAATTAGTACTACTTTAATATGTTGGAGTATATATTCTATAGTAAGTTTTCCTTGGATGGGTAAGATTATGTTTATTTTCTTCCCAAGTGCATTCAAGCATTACACCCCTTCAGTTTTCTTTTCAATGAGAAAGTTAATTGTGCATAAAGGTTAAGATATGCACTTTAATTTTTTTCCTATATATTCTTGGTTTTATATAACTATGAGAAGAAGTAAATGAACAATGTTGTCTCCTAACAATATTTGAACATATGTTTAGTTTCTTGTTGAAATTAAATGTCTTCTTGAGGAAAATAGGAATATGATGGAAACTGAGAAACGAAGAAAAAATAGCAAGAAAAGTGACTTGCGTGAAATGATTGCTGACAGATAGAATATGATTCAATGAGAGTAAAAATCAGGTTATACCTTTATTTCCCTTGATTATTATTTTCTTTTTCTATCCTTTATAAGTTATGAGATTTATTTCATAAACATTAGGATAGATGGTCATTATGTGATGATCTCAGAATATACTACAAAAGGAACCCCAATTACCAAAAAAAATATTCGTTGGTAAATTGATCAAATTGGTTGGCAAATTGAGTTACCAACCAAATGTCAACTTATATTAATATGTTGCTAAAAGGCTCATCGGTAAATATTACCAACCGATTTTAATTTGTTGGTAAACTTACCAACCAAAAATCCGTTGGTAAACACCCAAAGATGTTGTTACAAAATTTTGAAACATGGCCCTGAAATTTCCGTTGGTAAATTCACCTACTAATTTTTTGTTAGTAAATCGTTAGTACCTTTACTAACAAATTGAAAAGGAGTTCGTTAAATTTTTTCTTAATTATTCGATTCCGTTGGTAATACGTTGGTAATTATAGTAACAAATGTCTTGTTGGCAATTTTAGTAACAGAAAATTTATGTTGGTAATTTACCAATAAATTTTAAATACCTTTTTTTTTTATTTCCCATCCGGTGTCCGGTACCCACATTGGAGCCCGACTAAATCCGGATTCACTTTGTACCCAAGGGGAGTCGAACCCGAGACCTCTTGGTTAAGGATGAAAGGAGTACTTATCACTCCACCACAACCCTTATTGGTAATAAATTTTAAATATGTTAGTATGATTATTTGTTTTTCTAATAAATTTACTAATTGATTGTTAGATTATTGGTAATATATCATTCAAGTTCAACGTTAGGTTAGTAATTGATTGACAATATGTTCAAAATATTATTAACTGAATGATTATTCAATAGTAAAATATTTATTAATTTATTGCATTTAAAAATCTAAGAGCACGAATATAAATCCAAATATGTTAATATCAATTTTATAAATCATATTTGAATGAAACAATGCAAAATCTATGATAACAAGTTAAATTAATCTCAGTATGACACACATCATTATATCATGATGTGTTTCTAAACGTATGTAGTGTACAAGTTGACAATGTATCCAACTGACAAAATCAACTTAAAGAATCTTATCTACTTGTTGCTGCATTTTGTGTCTCATTTTTTCTCAAATGTCATGCTTCCTCTCTTGTAAATGGGTATACAATACATTTTTCGCCTGAGCATCCAAATCACGATCTTGAAGATGAAGCCGAAAAGATGAAGCAGATAATGCACCAACATTTCCTTAAAAAGCTGTCAAAGAAACAAGGTCGTAAGTTTGTGAAAAAACTTGTTGGAGGATCACTGAATTACTTTGCAGGTTGATATGATCTTAGACTTCACAGTATTGCTCTAAGAAATCATCAAGAAATAGTCAGAGGCAATACATGTGATATATAATATTTAGCATCAACTAGTCACGGGATTTCATGACTTTTCTCAAGGAAATTTAATGTTAAAACATACTCCTATCTAAGTCACTACAACCCTTAGATATAAAGACCGAGCAAAGAGCTAGATGTCATATAATAGCTACTTTACAAGCATTCTGTTTTGATAGTCCATGATGATAAGTTAGTAATTAATATGTTGGTAATTTTACCAATGGATTAATGATCGGTTGGTATAATACCAACTATTTTAATGATGTTAGTAATTTACTAACTACAATCTTTATTCATCGGTAAAATTTCCAACTAATTGGACATTGGTTGGCAAGTTTACCAACAAATTACATTTTGTTACTAATTTACCAACACATTTATATTTGGTTGGTAAATTTAGCAACACAATCTTGCTTTTGGTAAATGTTTGGTTAGTAATTCATTGGTAATATGTTAATAAATTATATAAACAATTTTTTTGTCATATTTACCAACCGATAAATACTTCGTTGGTAATATTACCAACAAAAGGTGTGCGTTAGTAATATTTCAGTTGGTACTCCATTGATAGAATGTTGCTAAATTTGACGCCATTTTTCCCGCCATATTTACCAACTAAAATACTTAGTTAGTAAAATTTTGGTTAATAATCTATTAGAATTTCGTTGTTAAGTTTTAAAATATAATTCAGTTAGAAATATGTTGGTAATTTGTTAGTAGAATACTAACCAACTTAAGTTGTTAGTAAAATTTATTGGCAATTTGAGGTTTTTTAATATGTATTCTGTTTAGAGAAGGAAAAAAACTTTTGTAGTTTTTTACTCCATGTGAAATTTGATTGTGTTTGACTTTTGGAGACTAAATTCTTCTGATTTTTTTTTACTCCTTTGGTTTGAAGAATATAAGAACTTCACGAACAAATCAGATTGTGCATTGGTTTGAAGAATATAGAAACTTCACCAATCTGTTAAATACTCTGTCTGAATGAATATTCTGACTTGAAGAGTATAAATCTTCGTCAGGAATATTAAAGCTAAATTATTTGACAAAGATAAAATCTTCATTTTAGCTAGAAGCAATGTTGTATTTGAGGTTTCTGGAGATTAAAACCTTTTTTGATTTACTACTCTGTCTGAATGTGAAACTGATTCGAAGAATATAAAAACTTCATCTAAATTCTAGGTTCATTCGGTTAACGATTAGAAGAATATAAAAATTTCTCCGTTAAACTAGAAACAAGTTGTATAAAGATTTAATCTTTATTGTTAGTATTCTAAATACTAAGTGGTCTGTCTAGTTGTGACAGAAAGGAAAAAAAATACTAGTAACATAAAATTAGTGATTTTTGTGCCTGCAATGGATGTTTCTATGGATTAAATCTCCAAAAGAAGGCTCTGTGTTGCCAATGTATATTTTGATAGTATACAATTTGAAAGCATTAAAAAATAATGTGGAAAATAATTTCAAATACTTCAAAAATACTTTTGAGAACATATTTAAAATGTGGGGGGTTCTTTACTTGTGATAAAGACAAAATTAGACTTACTATCTAATTTAAATTTGAAAGTACAAGTTATGAAATTTAATGACATTCTTGTATTATGTTAGACCCACAAAATTCTTGGAGTATATTTGATATTGTGGTCGTTGAGTCTCTTTACTAGTATATGATATGACTAGTATAAAACCACAAAATTATATTACTCATTCAAAAGAATTGTATTCTTCGATGAAAAAGTGTCACTTAAAATATTGTGATTTTTCATGAAAAGATATATCTATTCATATAGATATGACCATTGGTGAAAAGTGATTTGTTATGTTTGTGTTGTAAAACAAACATTTGGGTCATATTGCCCTTATTGGACCGAAGAGACTATGGTCATGGGTAATTCTATAACAAATTGAATATTATGGAAAGGTCCTACTACAAAGGACACCTGGCAAGGTGTTGACTCTAAAACAGTGTATGTATTCGACAAAGTTATAAAAAGTAAAGAACAAAATATTTGTAGGAAAAAGTTACCTCACGGAAGGTCTTTTCAAACCCATGACTTCTGTTTGTTCTTACTTACTTGAATCAAATTGTTTGTGACATGAATGCTTAGGACATGTCAATTACAAAAACCTTGCAAAAAGTGATCAACTTAGGAATTTTACCTAACTTCTAGTGCAATAAATCAAAATGTCAAGTATGTGTTGAATCTAAGTATGTTAAGCATACTTATAAATTTGTTGAAAGGAATTTTAATCCTTTAGAATTGATTTACACTAACATTTGTGATATGAAGTCAACACTATCTCTTGGTGGGAAAAAGTATTTCATAAATTTTATTGAAAATTGCACTAGATAGTGTTATGTTTATTTGTTGAATGGTAAGGATGAAGTAATAGAAACATATAGGCAATATAAAACTGAAGTTGAAAAGATTGTCATGATTAGAAGTGGTAGATGTGGAGAATATGAACTTCTTTTGCAGAAAAAATGGAATCATCCATCAAATTACTGCACATTCTCACCTCAATCTAATGAAATTGTTGATAGGAAAAAACTGAACTTTGAAGGAAATGTTGAATGTCCTATTTATAAGTTCAGGTTTACCATAAAATTTGTGGGCAGTGCTATCATTATAGCAAAAGAGAACAACAAAAAGTTTGTCTGTTCAGAAAGAGAGAAACAAAAAGTTTTGTTTGTTACTAAAGGGAGTAACAAATAAAAAAAACTTTTGTTTGTTAAGAAAGGGAGCAACAAAAAGTTGTGTTTGTTCAGGCTTTGTTGTATCCTGATAGAGAACTGCTTGTCGCCCCTTAAAATATATACAAGTAATAACTCTGGAAAGATAGTGATCTAACAATTTTCAATACAGTCTATTACATATGAGAAATGGAAATGAGGGAACTATTCCCAAACGGGTCAAAATAGGACCTAAGACTGTGGAGTGTATGTTCATTGGATATGCTACAAATAGTAAAGCATGTCAATTTATGGTTCATATGTCTGAACTGTCAGATAGTTAAGTGAAGGGTCTAAACGACCTTGGAACGAACCAAAGGAGAATGTACTTAATAAAGAGATTCAGAGGCGTAGCAAATGTCAATGGACAAATTACTTCCTTCGAGTTTGATTGTGTAACATTTCTTCTTGAAAATGAGTTTCATATATTCTAAAAGTTATGTCCTTTGTGGACTCATTCTCTTTGAAAAAAGTTGTCAATAGTAAGATAGATTCAATCTTGAGCAACCATACTTGAAAGTTGGGTGATCTTCCTGTAGGAAATGTACTTTTGGGTTCAAAGTGGATCTACAAAAGGAAAAGAAATTTGATTAAACTATTGATAAATACAAAGCAAGACTTGTTGTCATAGGCTTTAGACAATAAGAAAGCCCTGTTTGACACATAATAGCCACTAACTAAGATTACATCAATTTAGATGTTAATTGCGCTAGTTGCAATATATGGCCTTCAAATTATTCAAAATGGATGTGAAAACATTTTTTTAAAATGAAAAATTGGAGGAAGAAATTTACATGGAATAACCCAAGGGTATTGTGGTTCTGGTAAAGAAAAGAAAGTTTGTAAACTTGTTCACTTTGTGGACTGAAAACAAGCGCCCAAATAATGACATGTGAAGTTTGACCAAACTATGTTGGCAAATGAATTCAAGATTAATGAATGTGATAAATGTTTTTACATTAAAGACACTCCAAATCACAAGGTCATTGTTTGTTTTTATGTTGATCATCAAAAGAGACATTTCTGACATAAATGCTACGAAGCATATGCTAGAAAGTAACTTCGATATGAAAGACATTGAAGTTACTGATGTGATTGAAAATGTACTTGACAAGTTCAAGCATTTGAATTTCAATATTGTCAAGACTCCAATAAATGTGAGATTTGTACTTCAAAAGAATGAAGGCAAAAGTGACTCACAATTGGATTGTGCTAGAGTATTGAAAAGTACGATATATATCATGAAGTGTACGCGATCATATATAGCATGTGCTATTAGTAAACTAAGTCGGTTCACGAGTAATCTCAATCAAACTCATTGGATGACAATGAAAAGAGTTTTGGAGTATTTAAAACATACTTAAAAACACTATTGATTTGCATTATAACTAATATTCAACAATATTTGAAGAATAGAGTGATGCAAATTGAATCACAAGGTCAAATGAAGTAAAATCCACGAGTGGATATGATTTACTCTTGGTGGAGGAGCAGTCTCTTGGAAATCTTCCAAGCAGAAATGTATCTCTCGCTCTACTATGAAATCTGAGTTTATCACTCTACATAAGGCCGGTGAAGAAGTTGAATGACTCCAAAATTTCTTGAAAGATTTTTGGCCCAAACCTTTTATCTCAAGTATGCATACATTGTGAGAGTTAATGTGCAACCGGTAGGGCATGGAGCATGATGTATAACGAAAAGTCTCGTCATATATGACGTAGACATAATATCGTTAGAGAACTACTCTCTAGTGGAAGTATCATAATTGACTATGTAAAGTTAATGTATAATGTGTCCGATCCACTTATAAAAGGCCTAACTAGAGAGGGAGTTGATAGATTATCAAAGAGAATGGGACTATGGCTGAGGACAAGTCATTGTGGCGGTAACTCTACCTAGAAGACTGGAGATCCCAAGATCTAGGTTCAAGGAGATCAAATAAAGTCATTGATGACGATTCAACATTGTCAAAATATTTTTTATGGTCCATTCTCATGATAAGACAATGTTCAGTAACAAGGATAAAGGCATTAGGACTTTTTAATGGTTTCTAAGTTTGATACAGGGTATATCAAATAATGTATACGGGATAACACATTTAGAAATCACCTATGTAAGTGTGAAGTGTAAAACGCTTTAAGGAGAATTCGGTAAGGCCAGTTCTCTACGCACTTATAAATCAAGACGTGCTCATGGCTGAAACGAACAAAACAATGAGAACCAAAAATAGTTCAAGGGTTGGTTGTGTGACTTATGTTGTCTAGGTATACACCAAAGCTCGACGGTTCAAAGATATCAAATCTATCGATTGACCGAGTATATCCGATATATGTTCACTATGGAAAGTTCAAAGGGAAACCCACTTATCCAGATGAAATCAATCTTTACTTACGAATCACACGTTTTTCATGCATATGTTTTAACAATAGTCATTCCCTATTCATGTAGGGGATTGTTGGGTTTTAAAGGTGTGAACAAGAAATGAAAGGTTGCGCCTCTCCTGAAGGGTTGTAACTATGCTGAAGGGTTGTGACCTTTATGAAAGGTTGCGTTCTTTCTAAAGGGTTGTGACAGTTTGAAAGGTTGTAACTTTTCCAAAGTGTTGTGACCTTTCTGAAAGGTTGTCTTCTTTCTAAAGAGTTGTGACCTTTACCATCTGCTGGCTATAAATAGAGAGGTTTTCTCTCATTTTCTGGATCGAATTCTTCCCTTCTCTCGCATACATTTCTTACGAAATAAAATTGATCGATCGTGTCTGTGTGTTTGATTCGTTGCTGTCATTTTGAGTTCGTTGAAATTATTGAAGTTTGAGGTACCGCTACTTCTTTAATGGTTAATTCGTTTTATCTTGGGAGGAATTAATCTACAGCCTTGGGTACTTGAGGGGATTAAATTTCTTAAGGACACACAGTGGGTTCTGTCGACTTGGATAGTTCTTTGTTTTTCTTTTCATCTTTTATTATTTCTGGTTTGTTAATCTGAATACAGGAGACAACACTACCAACCAAAATAGTATTGACCCCTAGATTGCTTCCTAACAAGGAATTCAAGAACACATCCTCTTGTATCTCTTGCTCCACCTCTTCTTCAATAATCATGTCAGGGTATGAGGGATCTTCCACCACCTTTGGAAGCATATTCTGAGTCTCAACCTCTCCAACTAAGCAATTCAATTATTGCTTCTTACACTGATGTCCAAGACTATATTGCTCACCACACCTAAAACATAAGGTGTGTTTGGTATGAAGGAAAATGTTTTCCTAGAAAATGATTTTCTGAAAAACAAGTTGATTTTTGACTTATTTTCTCATGTTTGGTTGGTGAATAGAAAATATTTTACGGAAAAGATTTTTAGTATTTGATTTATGAATGAAAAATATTTTTGAGAAATTCTTTTATTTTTACTAGAGTAGAAAATAATTTTTGAAATTGAAAATATTTTTTAAAAACAAACTTAAATTTTTTTTGGGGGGTGGGGTGGTAGGGGGTGGGTAGGGGTGAAAAAAATGAAATTTTGAAATTGAAAATATTTTTGAAAAACAAACTTAAAATTATTTTTGGGGG
>NC_064285.1:30392184-30416764 GCF_019186545.1 Solanum stenotomum | reverse complement strand
TCATTCAGCACTTTCAGATGTGATTTTCACAAGAATAATGGCTTGTGAAACACCTAAAGAAGTATGGGAGAAACTAAAAGAGTAGTTCGATGGAAGTGACAGAGTGAAGGCTGTCAAACTCTTAACTCTCAAAAGAGAATTTGAGATGTTAAGGATGAAAGAAGGTGATACTGTGAAAGAGTATTCTGCCAAACTTATGGAGATTGTAAACAAAGTAAGGTCGTTTGGTGAAACCTTTCCAGATTCAAGGGTGGTGGAGAAGATGATGATAAGCTTACCAGCAAGGTTTGAGTCTAAGATTTTAGCAATAGAAGAATCTTGTGATTTGAAGACTTTATCTGTGGCAGAACTGATCAGCAAGTTGAAAGCCCAAGAACAAAGATCAAGTATAAGAGATGAAGAAGTAGCAGAAGCGGCGTTTCAAGCACAACATAAAGGCAAACAGCCTATGAAGGACAATAGAAGGATGGAAGGAGATAAATTAGAAAAGGGAAAACCAAGGAAGGAATCTTCAAAGAGAGGGAAGTTTCCACCTTCCAGCCACTGTAAAAGAACCAATCATCAAGAAAAAGACTATTGGTTCAAAGGAAAGCCACCGATTCAATGTAGATTCTGTAGAAAGATGGGTCATATTGAGAAAAATTGCAGGGCCAAGCAGAATCAACCACAACAAAACCATGTGCAGCAGGCAAATTTTGTTGAAAAATCTGAAAATGAATAAGAAAGCTTGTTTATGGCTTCTCATGAAGAAAACACAACCAACAAATCCTCATGGTTCATAGATAGTGGATGTACGAGTCATATGTCACACAATGAGCTCATGTTTCATACACTTGACAAGTCAATCAAAACTAAAGTAAGGATGGGAAATGGTGAGACGGTAGATGCACTTGGAAAGGGTTCAGTTGCCTTTCAAACTACACAAGGTACAAAGTTTATACATGATGTGTTGTATGTTCCTTCTTTAGCATATAACTTGTTAAGTGTGGCTCAAATGATGTCTAAAGGCTATTCCTTATTTTTTAAGGACAAACATTGTTTGATTTTTGACTCCGAAGATAGTTTGATTGTTAAAGTAAGAATGGTAGATAAAACTTTTCCTTTAGATGGGAGGTTTGATAGTGCAAATTTTGCAAGTAAGGATGAGTCATGGTTGTGGCACAAAAGATATGGTCATTTTAACTATGCTACTTTAAAGTCTATATATGAAAAGGGCTTGACTAAGGATTTACCTAAGATTTCACTGTCTAAAGAAGTTTGTGAGTCATGTCAGATGGGTAAGGTACACATGAAATCATTTCCTAAAAGTGCTACCTGGAGGGCAACTGAAAAACTCGAACTAGTTCACACTGACGTGTGTGGACCTATGCAGGCATCATCTTTGGGACACAATAAATATTTTATGCTCTTTATTGATGACTTAACAAGGATGACTTGGGTGTATTTTCTGAGTAACAAGTCTCAAGTATTTTCAGTTTTCAAGAAATTTAGAGCTTTTGCGGAAAGGCAAAGTGGTTGTAAGCTAAAGGCTTTAAGGTCGGACAATGGTGGCGAATACACTTCAAATGAGTTCAACAAATATTGTGAAGATATGGGGATTGATCACAAGTTGACAGTAAGCTATTCGCCTGAACAAAATGGAGTCTCGGAGAGGAAGAACATAACAGTAGTTGAAATGGCTAGGTGTTTGTTGCTGGAAAAGAAACTGCCACAAAGCTTTTGGGCAGAAGTTGTTCATACTTCAGTTTATCTGTTAAATAGGCTGCCAACAAAAGCTGTGGATGAAAAGACTCCTACTGAGGCATGGAGTGGAATACAACCATCTGCCAAGCATCTAAAAGTTTTTGGTTCGATATGCTATTCTCATGTTCCTTCTGTCAAAAGAAGCAAACTTGAACCAAAAGGTGAATTGGGGATCTTTATTGGTTATTCATCACAAGCCAAGGGTTATAGAGTTTTCAACTTGCAAACAAAAAATATTTCAATCCGAAGTGATGTAGTCGTGGATGAGCATGCTTATTGGAACTGGGATAAGGAGCAAATTGAGAAAGATAATGCAGTTTTTCAGAACTTGAGCCCGCTGCCTGAAATCAAATCATTTGGGTCTGAAACTCTGGAAGAAGACGAAGAATCAGACGGGGAATCCTCACTTGATTCGCCAATTTTGAAGACAAGATCTCTTTCCGAGATCTATGAAAGATGTAATGTTGCAATCTCAGAACCAAATAGCTATCAGGAAGCATCAAGACATGAAGTTTGGATTGAAGCCATGAAGGAGGAGATTGGTATGATAGAAAAGAATGATACTTGGAAGTTGGTTGATAAACCCAAAAACAGAAATGTGATCGGGGTGAAGTGGGTTTATAGAACCAAACTTAATCCAGATAGCTCAGTTTATAAATACAAAGCAAGGCTTGTTGTGAAAGGTTATGCGCAAGTTGCAGGTCTGGATTATGGGGACACGTTTGCACCTGTTGCACGACATGATACAATAAGGCTGCTATTTGCTTTGGCAGCTCAATCAAATTGGAAGCTGTATCATTTGGATGTGAAATCTGCATTCTTAAATGGACTGTTGCAGGAGGAGATATATGTTGATCAACCAGAAGGCTTTCAAGTTGCAGGAATGGAGGATAAAGTCTACCGACTTCATAAGGCATTGTATGGATTAAAGCAGGCTCCTCGAGCATGGTACAATAAGATTGATGATCATCTCATTCATTGTGGCTTCAAGAGAAGTGAAAATGAAGTCACTTTATATGTGAAGAAAGCTAAAGGAGGAGATGTGTTTGTGGTGTCACTCTATGTTGATGATCTTCTGGTAACAGGAAGCAATAAAGCAATGGTGAATCAGTTCATGCAAGAAATGGAGACCAAGTTTGAAATGTCGGATTTGGGTGAAATAAGTTACTTTCTAGGAGTGGAGATTCATCAAGCTATTGCTGGAACCTTTATTTCTCAGAGAAAATATGCATGGGATATTCTTAAAAGGTTCAATATGGAGAGATGCAAGTCTGTACCGACTCCACTGCTTCACAATGAAAAAATTTCGAAGTTTGAAGGAGGTGACAGGGCTAATCCAAGAGTTTATAGAAGTCTGATTGGTAGTTTGCTGTATTTGACAGCAACAAGACCCGATCTCATGTTCGCGGCAAGTCTACTGTCGAGGTTTATGCAAGCTCCAAGTCAAGTTCATCTTGGTGTTGCTAAACGAACGTTGAGATATATCAAAGGAACTGCTGATTATGGTATTTGGTTTAAAAGGGAAGAGCAAGGGCAACTGATGGGTTATTCAGATAGTGATTGGGCAGGAAGCGTTGATGATATGAAAAGCACTTCTGGATATGCTTTTACACTTGGTTCAGGCATGTTCTCATGGAATTCAAAGAAGCAAGAGGTGGTAGCTCAATCTTCTGCAGAAGCAGAATACATCGCAGCTGCTGGTGCAACTAATCAGGCTTTATGGTTAAGAAAGATTCTACGTGATCTGGAGCAAAATGACATTGAAGCTACTGTCATTAAGGTTGACAACAAGTCAGCAATATCTATGGCCAAAAATCCAGTGCAACATGGTCGTAGCAAGCATATAAATGTGAAGTTTCACGCTATCAGACAAGCAGAGAAGGATGGCGAAGTTCAGCTTGTTCATTGCAGCTCAGATCAGCAGATTGCAGACATCATGACCAAGGCTCTTCCTAAGGGGAAATTTGAAGTTCTAAGGGCTAAGTTGGGAGTATCCAAGAAAAATCTCAAGGAGGAGTGTTAAAAAATGAGATATTTCTAGATGTCTTTTTGTTTAATTGTTATTTTCTTAAATATTATGTTAAGTATGTAAAGGAAAGGTAGTCCTTGTTTTATGGAATATGTTTTGTAAGAAAGTCAATAGTGGTTGGATATGTATGGTCCTCTACTAGCTTTGGAAAAGCTTATGTAGATATATGTGTGTATGCTTTCAAAAGCTGAAAATGAATGAAAGTTTCTGCTGCTGAACCTTATTTTCTTCTCTAAAAGTTTCAAATCCTAACAAAACACACCCATAGTATATGTTGCTTTTCCTATATTCATAGACCTTTGGGCTAAGCTTGAAGGCAAGGGGTCTGTTGGTGGTAATAGGGGTGCTGGCATAGGAAGATCTTCCCGCATTGTGCACAAGCTTTTACTAAACTTTGGTGCGCTTCTAGGCATCCTCTATGGCTTTCTCTTGCATTCGGGCCTTTTCAATGGCCAATTTCAAAGTAGGAGATTTGAACATTTTAACTGCAAATTTAATCTCTTCCTTCAATGCACCCAAAAAGCTAGACAGTAAGTGAGATTCATTTAGCTGAGGATTTCTCAAAAGTATTTGAGCCTTCAGATCCTCAAACTTCCCTATAGATTCATCAACAGTACCTGTATGCCTAAGGTTATTAAACTCTTCCACAATTTCGTCCATTTCATCATCAAATCTACTGATTAATTCCTCTTTGAACTCTACCAGTTAATCATCCCTCGACTTAAAATTAGGGAATGAATCGAAGACTCAGCTAAGCCATTTAAATAAAGTGTAGCAGCTACTACTTTATGTATGTCCAGTGTTCTATAATGATTAAAGTACATTTCACATTTTCGAACCCAGACCTTGGGTTCATTCCCTTCGAACCCAAGAAGTTCCCACTTAGGGGGTGGAATTGGAACTGCCTGCAGCCTGTTCTGTCTAGGATCTTGCACTGTTATGGGAAGTAGTCCACCTCCTAGTTGTTGGTCACCTTGTGCCCTATTAAGAACTCTCGCCAGTTCTATAAGTTGATCAAGAAATCAGCTCAAAGGTACCTTGAATTCATGTTTGAGTGTCTCGAACATTCTGTTGATTAGTGAGGAAATCATACAGAACATCATCATGTCAAACAAGTTTGTAATCTATCAATTTGAAACGAGTGCTCTTTACCATTTTTACCACACATGTCACATGAATCCAAGATTGTGATACCAACTGTAATCACCTCGATTGAGATATGAAGTAGAATTACAACAAAAAGATAACCAACTTGTTTTTGGGACAATTTTCTCAATTTATAATTGACTGAAATATGGATATAGAATAAAAGATAATCAAATATTGAATTAAACTAGGCTACTAAGATAAGTTGGCATCCATGGTTGAGTTTGAATCTACAGAAGAACAAGAGATGAGAAGATCAGATTTAGAAAAGAAGGGAGAAGAAAGAGGTGAGAGAGAAGAGAATCGAGGAAGAGGATGAAAAATACGAGAAATTCTTGTTGGGTTCGAAAGGGTGATTGGGCGTCATGCGAAAGCTTATAATTTGCAAATCATATGGTTGACAAACCAGACGACAAATAAAAACATACTAAAGATATATTATTAATATGGTTTGGTCAAACGACCTACGTATTATAAAACTAATATAATATTGAAAAAAAACATAACTATGTTTAAGAGAAAATCTCCCCATAAACAAGACTCTTAACTGACTACATTGTGGATTCTCTTGTGTTTGTTTTTGATATGAGAAGAGTAGCCTTCAATTTATAGAGTTCCAAACTTTTCTTCCAAGGAAAGAATAACTCAAATTTGGAAGAATATTATATTTTCCTTTCAGGAAAAGTAAAAACATTTATGTTAATGTTTTGTCTTTTCTTTTAGGAAAAAATAAACTTAAAATAAGGTAAGAAAATCAGGACAAAACCCTAACAAATCTCCCCTTTTGGCTTGAATTTTCTTGCATCATAATCTTGATCCTCTTTCTTCACACAATCTTCATGTATCACTGCTGCTTACCATGATTTAAAAATTGATATGGGTTAAAATTGGAGCCCTGTGTTAAAAGTGATGAACAGGGTTGAAAGTGGAGCTCATGCGTTAAAAGTAATATGCATGAGTTGAAAGTGGAGCTCATGCGTTAAAAATAAGATGCATGAGTTAAAAGTGGAGCTCATGCGTTAAAAGTAAAGATACATGAGTTAAAAGTGGAGCCCGAGCATTAAAGTTTGCAGGGGTTGAAAGTTGGAGCCCATGCTCTAAAATAAGCATGAGTTGAAAATTGATTTTGTTTTAAACGATGGAGCAGTAGGATATTGTTGAAAATATATTTGAATTTTTTCTCCACATGTAGTAGCTTGACAAAAAATCTTCATTATCATCAAATTTGTTGCAAATTGATTTGAAACCACTTGAGCCTGTCTTCAACCTCGTTGAACCATTGGATCATTGAACCATGTGCTCTGATACCACTTGTTGGGTTCGAAAGGGTGATTGGGCGTCATGCGAAAACTTATAATTTGCAAATCATATGATTGACAAACCAGACGACAAATAAAAACATACTAAAGATATATTATTAATATGGTTTGGTCAAACGACCTACGTATTATAAAACTAATATAATATTGAAAAAAAACATAAATATGTTTAAGAGAAAATTTCCCCATAAACAAAACTCTTAACTGACTACATTGTGGATTCTCTTGTTTTTTTGTGTTAGAAGAAACAAACCTATATTTATAGAGTTCTAAAACTTTTTCTTACTAGAAAATGAGTCCTAAAAGGAGAGAATAAACCTGAAAGAATATTATATTTTCCTTTCAAGAAAAGTAAAACATTTATGGTAATGTTTTGTCTTTTCTTTAAGGAAAAATAAATATTAAATTATGGTAAGAAAATCATGGCAAAACCCTAACAATTCTTTCATGTTTCTCTCTCTCCTCAGTTGGTTTTTTAACCAACTCAGATGTGGCATATCCTGGCCCTGGCTGCTCATTAATTAAGATGCAATCTCGGGTGTACGACCTTGATCCCACCACATCGTTTATCATTCATTACATTGCATTGTCGAACTTTGTTATGTTGTGTGACTTGTTTAATGCCATTTTTATATAAATTGGTTGCACCGAGCCACAGTGGAACTTTTCTACATGTGAAAGCGTTTCATAATTTATTTCTTAAGTCTGATTAGTTGTTTATACTAAGTTTGTCTAACCTAGTGAGTACATGTGTATTGTATTCACTCCTACTTCTGTTATCCTTTGGATGCATATCCTAGTCATGGTAATCCTCGTAGCGGTTGGGAGAAGTTGTACACAAGAACTCAAAGATTATGTATTGATTCTATATTTCTTTCCATCTATATTGTTAAGATTAAAGAATGTGTATGTTGTATTTTTTTTTTCTTTTGTGTGTGTTTTCTCTGTATTAGACTTGTTAATTTAATTTTTATGTTTTTTTATAGTCATAAGTCCGTATTTTGCCTCCACTTAGCCACTTATGAAATTATTGGAAGTTTGTTAATTTAACCATAGTTCAAAATTTATTGTTGGTTGCTTAAAAGGAATTAATTTCAAATATTATAATATACCCCTTATTCAATATTTATTTTCATACTCTTAAAGATTTATTCGTAATTGTTGTGTTTTTACTCATTCCACGTCTATTTTCATAAAATTATAATCATTATAAAAATTTATATGGGACACACATTCAACGCACGTGTCTAGTAACTAGTATAATGAAATGTGCTAACTGAATGTTTGGAATTTCCATGAGGAATACGTTCTTTACTTGATATGATACCAAACATGTACCTGAGATGTTTACATGTTATTTTAAATTTTTTGCCGTTTACTTAAGATGTGATTAGCGTTGCATTTTTGCCTTTAATTTTTCTTGAAAAATAATTATTGTGACAAGTGTTTTTGCTAAGTTGAAAAGTATAATTTGATAAGAATTGAAATGGCCGGAACTTTTTTGAAGTCTTCGATACGAGTACTTTAAAGTATTTAAAGAAAAGTTAAGTTTTTTTTTCAAAAGATGATGCTAGAATAGGCATTCATCTATGGGCTGAGTTTCTTGTCTGCTTGGTTGCATTTGTAAATCTATTACCATTAGACATTCATATACAAACACTTTATAGTCTGAAAATGATTTGAAATTCACTTTCACAAGAACAACACCACATTGCCCATCAAATCAATTAAAAAGAACCAAAAAAGGATAGAAATTATAAACATAAAATAGTCGAGAAAATTTATTGTCCAAATGTTACTTGAAAGATAACTTGTTCATAGAATAGAAACATCAGCAGCAACCGAGCTTGTTTCTCTCTTGGTTTCAAGCTTAAGCACCATCAACTTGTTTCTTCTTTTCCTTTTCTTTTTCGTTCTTAGATAAAAAGGCTCGGATCTCCATCCTAGCCTTATTCACCAGCAGAGTTTCTAAAGGGGACAACTCCCTTGAACTACTGGCCATGCTCCTCTTTTTTACGTCATTCTTTGTTAATTTCTCCTCAACAATTTCTCTAGCCTTAATAGCTTCATCATTATTACATTCCATTTGCCTACAACTTTGGCAGGACACAACTAAGCAAAATATATTGAACACTGTCGAAAAGAACTATCTTTTACTCTTCAAACCATAGGATACAAACATTACAAAAATGCAAATCACAAAACTACAAACTTGAAAGCCCAAAATGATACCATTAAACAGAAAAAATTGGTACTCCCTCTATTTCAAAATAAATGAATTGTTGAGGCAATGCACACCTATTAAGATAAAGAGTTTAGAACATAAAGTAAACACTACTTTCAACTTTTGCCTTTTAGATATTCTCAAACTATTCTTGAAAATATAAATAATTCAAAGTAAAATCATAAATATGAGAAATTAACTCCCTTGAAATTATCACCTAGAAGATGTAAATGAGGGGTAAAAATGGAAAAAAATTCAAAAACTCTTTTGAACTTTGAACAATTCACTTATTTTGAACTATGAAAATAGTCTTAATTGGTAAGACCTAGATAGATGACTGCCATGTCCGTCGGACAATCATCTACGGTGGCTGGTCTGCCTTTCTCAACATCCAATTTCCCTTCCATGCATTCTATTAAAGTACCTCTTATTAGCCTTGTTTTGTCTATATCTTTTGCAAACACAGTTACAAACATTGTATCAAATTCAGAATCTATCCCATTTAATGAAGTGATTATGGTGGAAGGGGTTCCACATGTTAAATGGACTGAAGAAGAGGTGGATAGAATGAATCGAATTGAAAATCTACAATATGCCGTTGTTGGCAAGTTCACCTATGACTGGTCGGATCTTGAAGAGTTGAGAAAAAGTATTCCTCAACAATGTGACATTAAATGGGATTGTCAAATTGGTTTGTTCCGCTGTAAACACATTCTTATTCGCCTTACCCAACAGGTGGATTTCATTAACCTAATTTCTAAAGGAGCTTTCTATATTATGTGCAAAAATGGCTACTCATATTTAATGTGTACCCTCATCTATGATACACGATTCGAAATTAATGAAGAGACTACTAAGGCGATGGCATGGATCTCATTCCCCAACCTTTTACCCACCTATTTTGTTAAAGAATGTCTCTTTTCTTTAGCTTCAGCAGTGGGGAAACTTGTGCAACTTGATCTAGCCACAATTAATAAAACTAGGCCAAGTTGTGCAAAAGTCAAGGTTCTAGTTGATTTAAAAGGAGAATTTCCCAAATCTGTTAGTATGGACATTGTAAATGAAGCTACAGGAGAATTGAGGACTGAAGCAATTCAAATTAGATATGACTATGTTCCAAAATACTGTGAAGAATGCAGAATGCAAGGGCACAACAAGGAGGAGTGCCGAATTTGCAACAACCAAAATGATGGATGTATGGAGGTGAGGACAGAGGAGAAAATTACTGAGAGAACAGAGATTAAGAAACAACCACAACTATGAGTGCACAAATTTCAGAAAGGAAAAGCTAGAATTCTTTCTAGCGGTAAAGTGGTAGGTGATCCAGGTGCGTGGAAGGTAGTGCAGAATAGAAATCCTAGCAAAAATAAGGTTGCATCTCCCTCAACCTCACCTATGGAGGAAAATAGTTTTGAAGTGCTAGGAACACCATCTCACGATGCAGTTCACGAATCAGGCAGCACCAGAAGTAACAGTAACAACTCAAGTTTAAAGGACATAAAAGAGAAGAAAGCTGAAAACAACAGCCAACCTAATAGAGCTCAAGGTGAAAGAGTGATCCTACCAGTAGAATCAACTAAAACTTGGGTCAACCAAGTTTTTGGTGGACAAAATATTCTTGCACTTGCAATAACAATCCCTGCATCACAACAACAAAATGAGATCATAAAGAAGAAAAATGAAAAAGAAAGGAAATTTGTAGAGAATAAGGAATTACAAGAGGCACCAAAGGTAGATTTTGATCAGCAGGAAAAGGTTTTAGATACAGAAGTAACCCCTAAGCATGATGCTCTTTCTATGGATCCAGTTTTGACTACAATTTCTACACCAAAACAAATTGCAATAACAAATCAACAGCTTCTCATGAATGAGAATAAGGGTGAATACAATACTCATGTTAATGATACCTTTATAGAAGATGAGGAGATCCAACAAGTTTCTGTGGCAAATCAATAGGGAGAGGGTACAAATGATGTTTCTATCACAAACAACTTAGAAGTCGCAGTGCATATGAGTGAAGTTGTTAATAACAAAATGGCAATAATGATCATTCCCGAACCAGTTCAAATAGATGACACCAATAATATTTATATATCTCCGAACAGAGTATTGCATGATATTGTCTCACACAATCTTATAGAAGGAAAGAAGATTGATACAGAAGGAAGCATGATAGAGGCAGAGAATTTTGAGGATTTGCAGGATAATCTTCCTATTGAAGCAGATGTCTCTCCTAGGCTTCTAAAAAGTGCACGAAGAGGGAAGAAGGATGATAATAATCAGACAATCAGAGTACAGCCCATGAGATCTAAATCATCTATTTCGTTGGGACAGACCCCACAACATCCTAATAAAACAAAACTAGAAAAAATGAAATAACAGAGTCCTCTGGAATGCAATGAGGCTCACCACTGACTCTGGAGTGCTCAATTGGATCAATGGCGTGTTGGATGATGACCTGGGTACCTGCGTCTACATCATAATAAGATGCAGGCCAACTGGTATCAGTACATTGAATGTAAGAGTATGCGAGTTGGAAAGCTAAGCAACAACTTAAGCTTGAAAGGGATACAAAAGAGAACTTATTTTGGCTCTATTCAACTAATGAGTAACTGAACTCAATATAAAGCAATAAGACGCATGCAATATATAAAGCTTGTAAAATTGTTTAAAACATGACGTCAAAATCATATTTATAATACCATAAAAATACCATACTCCCTCTCTAAGTCTACTTGTGCAATGCATGAATGAAGTCCCATACCCCCATCCATACTAAGCAGAACCCCTCGAGGAACCATGCAATTTCTACTGTGGGAGTTTCTCTAACCGACAATCAGCACTACATGCCTAAGTGGTGATACAGCGTCTTGTCCACGCTGCCTGAACTGTCCTATACTTTGCCGTCATATAGAAGGCTTTAACTTAGTGGATCCACTAGCTTAACTTTACGTGATCATCTAAAAAGTATGACACGTCAAATCCCATGTTTGGCTATATGGTTCTTATGGAGAGTTGAGTTAATATGAACTCGTGTCCCCAATTCGGTGCTCAAGACTACTCCCAAAAATACTTTAGCTCATAAGTGTTTTAAACACATCTTTCTTTAGTTTGAAATAATTGCTCAAACTACCCTCTTAAAAGAGGTAATTGCTCTTGAAAACTCTTTCTAAAAAGAACAATATCAAAACCATATTTTAATATGATCATTGATGACTCGGGAAGTCATACTGCATAAACATTGATGGTATATCTAGAGACCATAATGTTTAAACATTGATGACATACTCGATTGGCATACTATTCATATTTTAGAAACTCTTTCGCAAAACTCATCTTTTCTTAAAAGAGATAGTACTCAAACTGCTCAAAACTCTTTTGGAAATCTCAGTTTTCTTTTCACATTTATAAACTTCTTTGGGAATACTTACTTCCCTAATAACTTTTGAGAAATGAACTTGACTCTTTACTCTTGGCTTAACTTGAAACTCTATACTCTTACTTAACTTGAAACTTTATACTCTTTACTTAACTTGAAACTCTATACTCTTTATTTAACTTAAAATTCTATACTCTTAAAATGAAGTTAAAACGTTCAATAAAAACTCTTGAAAAACTTCAAAGACTTGCTTTGACTTACTTCTTAACTTCTAAGCTTGATTCTAATTTCACTTGACTTTGATCCTAACTTCCCTCGAATTGGATTATGGATTCAAGGTGTATGATCACATGTTTATGGATGAGTTCAGGATGTCTAGATGTACCTTAGAGTGTTGAAAACAACTATAAAACATAGGTACATTACCAAGGAACATGTATGAAAAAGTGGGGAAAGAATGAGAAAGATTGGCGTCCTTGGCGCTCTAAGAGGTGCGGGGCGCCAGCCTTCATACTTCAGAGGGGCCTGGTGGGGCTCTGCTAGGCGCGCCGCCCCAAGGAGGAAACCTCAGAACCCCTGCTGGGGCAGGCTGGCTGACGCGACGCCCCAGCCTTTTCCCCTGAAAATCCGACTTTTCTCCTTAGTTTCTCCAACTCTAAACCCTCTTAACATCCAAGGTTCTTTCCCCAAACACTCATAATCATTAAAACCCTCAAAATACAATAGATTCAACTTGAAATCACAACCGGAAACATACTTCAAACAAACAAGAAACTTCAACAACACAACCACAACTTCCACAAACTTCAACAAACACAACCAATATTTTCTCGGAGTTAAAACGAGTTTGGTGTGTGGGGGGAATGAACCAACCCAACACTATGATCTCACATACCTTAATAGGGATCACCCCCGACGAAATCCACGACGATCTCTACGAACCTTGCTTCTTCTTCTGCTTCTCCTCTTCTTTCTCTCTTCTCTCAAGAACCCTAACTCTCATTTTTAAAAAGGAAAACTGATTTAAAATCAGTCTAGACCCTTAATATAACCAAAAGAAATGGTTAGGGAAAAGACCAAAATACCCTTACAAATTCGGACTAAACTGCCCTGCCAACAGCCCAACTTCCAAAGGGTATAACTCACTCGTACGAACTCGAAATCGCGCAAACTCGGTGACATTGGAAAGATCCTTCCAAGATCTTTCCAAAAATAACTGTAAATACACCTAACTCATCCTGATCTAGGAGGTATGACCATCTAAAGTTGACCAAAAACTCATTTTTTCCATACTTGACTAAATTTTCAGATTTTTAGTTCTTCCCAAAAATGACTATTTCCAATTCTAAGCTTCTTCACAGCTATTTCAAATTGCCGGATGTTACAGAAACCATTCAGATTTCTTAAATTTTGGACCGAGAATTAGTCTTTCATTGATGTGGTAAGATAAAACTGGATGAGTAATGAATTTCAGAATCCTTTTCTAGATTTCAAGGAGAACATAAAGAGAGTTAAAACAACTTTAACGAAGTGGAGCAAAGAAGTTTATGGTGATATTTTTAAGCAACTGATTATCAGAGAAGACATTGTTAAAATCAAAGAAAAATTATTTGAGGAGGTTCCCAATGCTGAAAATAGGGTAGTGTTACAGAAGCTCAAGCTGAGTTGAAAAAGTACTTGCATTTTGAAGAATCTTTTTGGCAACAAAAATCAGGATACGACTGGTTTGAGAATGGGGACAGAAATACCAAATTTTTTCATAGTATTGTGAAAGGCAGAAGAAAGAAACTTCACCGGCAAAGAATTCAAGACAACCATGGCACTTGGTTGGAGGAAGAAGGTGAGATAGCAGCAGAAGCAGTGTCTTTCTACAATAATCAGTTTCTTCAAGAAAGAGATGCTACCTCTTTCTATTTATTGAGGCATATACCAGAACTTTTCTCTGAGGAAGAAAATGCAAATACCAGTAAGCAACCTACTGTAGAGGAGGTTAAAAAAGTTGTTTTTAGCTTAAATGGGGATAGTGCTAGCGGTCCTGATGGTTTGACAGGTATATTTTATCAGAGTTGCTGGGACATTGTGGGTCATTACATTTTCAGAATGGTACAAGATTTCTTTAGTGGTAATACTCTTCCTAAATCTATTACTCATACTAATTTGGTTTTATTGCCTAAAAAAGATCAGGTTCATACCTTTGTTGATTTAAGACCAATTAGTCTGAGTAATTTCATCAACAAGATCATTTCAAGAGTTGTTCATGACAGAATTGAAGATTTACTGCCAAGATTGATTTCTTCCAACCAATCAGGTTTTGTGAAAGGTAGAAGTATCATAGAGAATGTACTATTAACACAAGAGATCGTCACAGACATTAGAAAAAGAGGGAAACCAACTAATGTGGTCATAAAGCTTGATATGGCCAAGGCTTATGATAGAGCATCCTGGTATTTTCTAATGAAGGTGTTGAGAAAGATGGGATTTTTAGAAGTGTTTGTTGATATAATTTGGAGATTAATTTCTAATAATTGGTATCCAGTATTGATAAATGGACAAGCATATGGTTTCTATCACTCCACCAGGGGAGTAAAGCAAGGAGATCCTTTATCTCCCACTTTATTTATTCTTTCAGCTGAAGTTCTATCTAGGGCACTAAATGGTGTTTTTGATGATGATTTGTATGTAGGGTATGGATTACCGAAGTGGAGCGCTAATATTAATCATCTTGCTTATGTAGATGATACTATTATTTTTGCTTCACCCAATATATATTATTTGAAGAAAATAATGGCAATATTACATGATTATGAGTTTCAATCAGGGCAAAAGGTCAACAAAGAGAAGAGTGCATTTTATTTACATCAAAATGCAACTACTGATAAGAGACTTTTGGTGGAGGAATGCACATGTATGAATCGAGGGAAGTTTCCACTGAAATATCTTGGTTGTCCCATTTCCCATGCTAGGAAGAGGAAGGAGCATTATGCAGATCTTATCAAAAGGGTAAAGTCAAAACTGCAGGCCTAGAAAGGGAACATGCTATCTAATGGAGGTAAAGCAATCTTGATTACTAGTGTGTTGCAAAGTGTTCCTATTCATGTTTTATCTGCTATAGTTCCTTCTAAATGTGTTATAAAAGAGCTTCATAGGATTTTCGCTAAATTCTTCTGGAGTAATAGAGTTACAGGGAGGGGCAAACATTGGGCTGCCTGGGATAAAGTGTGTACCTAAGCAGGAAGGGGGATTGGGTTTCAGATCCATGTTTGATATTTCACAAGCCATGTATTCCAAGCTTTGGTGGAAATTTAGAACTCAAAATACTTTATGGTCTAATTTTATGTTGAATAATTATTGTAAGAAGCAAAGTCCTACTTTAGTTCAATGGAAAGGAGGTTCTCAATTGTGGAAGAATATGTTACAAAATAGGGAGTGTATTGAGCAACATATATGGTGGGAGCCTAAGGGTGGTACGTCTTCTATTTGGTTTGATAATTGGTCAAGGCTAGGCCCACTGTATACACATCCAACCGAGGCACCTTCTTGTCATCCACTAACATATATTGAAGTTTTTATAAATGACACAGGTTGGGACTATGATATCATGCAGAGTCAATTGCCAAATCATATTGTTGAACATGTGAAACAAAATATGGATCATTTTAGGCAATCTGACATGGGGATAGGCCTTGGTGGATAAACACAAGTTCTGGAAAGTTCACAATGAAGAGTGCTTGGGAATTGCTAAGAAAGAAAGAGGAAGAAACTGATTTTTTCAAAAATATTTGGGTGCAGGGACTCCCTTTTAAAATATCTTTCTTTGTTTGGAAGGTATGGACAAACAGAGTCTCTGTAGCTACTGTCATGGCTCAATGGAACCCAAATATCTCTTAATTATGACAATGTTGTGATGTTCCAGAAAGGGAATCTATGGAACATCTATTTCTTAAAGGTGATATTGCATCACTTGTTTGGAATTCTTTCTCAAATGCAGCTGGTATTATAAGGCCTTGGATACAGGTGAAGCAAACCATAAAGAAATGGTGGGATGCACAAGGGAATATTAGAACCAAGATTGTCTTTCAAGTTGTTCCTAATATCATTTTATGGTTTCTTTGGAAAAGGAGAAATATTGTATTACATAGAGGTGTTTATTCTACTGGTAAGGTGATTTGGGACATTAACAGTACTATTAAAAATTTCATGCAAATGAAATTTAAGTATTTCAACATTCCGAAAGCTTGGCCACACATGGAGCACTATTGGAGGGGTATAGACCTAAGTTTCAGTTTAAAATGGTTAAGTGGTACCCACCACCTTCTGATTGGTGGAAATGCAATACTGATGGAGCATCTAAAGGTAACCCAGGCCCTAGTGTTGCAGCTTTTTGTGTCAGAAACCATGAAGGAGATCTATTTGGTGCTAAGGGAGTGAAGATTCCTAATACAACGAATCTAGTAGCTGAGGCTATTGCTATGAGAGAAAGTTTATAGTACTGCTTTGACAATAACCTTACAAACATTATGGTACATATACTTAATGGAGATTGGGAGACTCCATGGAGTGTGACAATGGAGGTCAACTCCATCAATAGATTGAGGAATATTATATCAGTAAGAGTACAACACTCCTTAAGGGAGGGAAATACTCTTGCTGATTTTTTTGCTAACCTAGTTTTTCATTTTGCAAGTACATATGAATTTAATCAGTTTCAGGAAGTCCCAAGTGAAGGCAAAAGAATCATCAATTTATATAAAAGCAACATTCCACAGTTGAGAATAAGGCAAACAAGTATGGCATCATAAAGTTATCTTTATTGTATCAATTCTCAGTTTCATATGAATTTCAACATGTATTTTAGATTAAATTACTAACATACCTCAAGATGTCTGAATTAGTTTCAGTTGGTTAATATATCATGCACCTGGTGAGAGCTTTGAGGTGTTACATGTGGTATAAAACCAGGACTCGTGGGGGCTAAATAGCATATTTAATCTAGAACTGTGTTAAATTCATATACTGCAAATTCAGGTTTAATTAGAAAGATATCGTTGAAGACTACTGAATGTCCATTAGAGGAGAAAGATGAACAGAACGATGAACTGAAGTTACTGTTTGCTCAAATAGGAGATGTATCAGCATAACCTCACAAAAATTAACTTAGTAATTTTTTTGTGGATTTGGATTTTGTGGTGGTATTAAATCAATTTTTGATTTCAATCCACCGAATTCAAATTTATAAAAGGAAAACTAATTTTAGCCGAGGTTTCGTCTACATTAACCAGGTTCATAGCTCAAGAAGATCAATTTGGCAGCAAACACATTCATGAAAAATGATTTGTACAACAAAGTGTAGCTCATATGAAAATATTTCAAGAGAGTGAAGCATCGAAGTTCACCTCATGGAGCTTAAAGACTTGTGAGATTCCTTGTTTATGCGAGGTAGCAGAAATTTGTTGAGAAATTGGACCAACAGCATTGCCGGCGCCACTACACCTCTTCATCTTCATCCATGAGTCTTTAGGAAAGTGCTGCTGCTTACCAAGTTATTGTTTGTCTCTTTCAGATTTTGACTTTTCTTTGCTCTGTTTGGGCCTATTTTTGGGCCTGATTGTGTACAGATTTTAAATGGTAATTATTGGAACATCACGAGTCAGCTTAGTTATTTAGTCGTATTAAGTTTGAGCAGTCCCTATCCCTGTTTATTTAGGATTAAGTTTTAGCAGTTATTGTCTAGTTAGGTTTTATTACTTCAGTTCGTTTAGGAGTCTTTCCGCTGTAATTCTATTTAAGCAACTTTCTGTCTTCATTAATAAATTATCGTCTTTTAACTTATACCCAGTCTTTATATGGTATCAGGGCTCTTCACGCTCTAACGAGAACGATCCAAATTTATTTATTTTCCTTCCTTCTCCTCACACAGATCAGCAACAATGACCAATCCCAATGGGAACAACAATGGCAATAATCCAACAGTTGTCAATGCTGATGACACAATGGGTAGTAACATAATCATTCAGTTCAATCCTGCTTCCCAACTACCCATTAAACTAAGCGGTGGTCACAACTTCGCCACCTGGAAAGCCCAATTCTCCATGCTTATGTATGGCTACAACCTCTATCTGCTGCCATTCGTGCACGTGATACGACTATCTCCTATGAGGAATTGTTTGAAAAACTACTAGACTATGAACTCTTCCTTCGCCACGAGGATGCTAAGAAGCTGTCTAGTCCTATCACTGCTGCAGTCGCCACTCCCACCAAAAACAACACCAATAATCGCAGGCAGACAACCAATTCTCAACAATGGCGTCAGAGCTCGCGGCCAAATACTCCACCACAATGGCAGTCTAACTCAAATCCAAACGGCGTTACTCATTGTCAACTATGTAACAGGATAGGCCATACTGCCAATGTTTGCCGCTCGAAGTCTCACAATCACTTTGAAGCCAAAGCCAACTATGCAGCTGGGTTTACTGCTGCCACCAACCCCTGGATAGTTGACTCGGGAGCCACCCATCACATCACCACAGAGCCACACAACCTACAACCGTACCATGGTAACGAGGATGTCTCCATGGGTGATGGTAATAAAATTCCTATTTCTCACACTGGTTCTACTCAATTAAATGCATCAAATAATATTTTTAAACTAACCCACACTCTCTGTGCTCCTTCCATTAAACGTAAGCTTCTCTCTGTTTCTAAATTTTGTCAAGACAATCTAAAGTCGATTGAATTTTTTCCTTTTGACTTTGTTGTGAAGGATTTGAAAACGCGGAAACCGCTGGTGCACAGTCGGACCAAAAATGGACTGTATGAGTGGCTGTCCCACCTCCCCAAGCTCACATGACCACTACATCCATTCCTCTCACTACTTGGCATCAACGTCTTGGTCATCCTCACTCTAAAGTTCTTAGGTTTATTTTAAATAAGTTCTTGTTACTGTTTCATTAGCGAGACAAACCTTTTCATTGTAATTCTTGTTTATCTAATAAAGCCCATCGGCATCCTTTTTCCCAACTATCACTGCGTAGCTCTAAACCTCTTCAAATTATTTTTAGTGATTTATGGGGGCCATCACCGATTTTATCTCTTGATAAGAAGCTATATTATTGTATTTTTGTTGACCAATATACTAAATATACTTGGCTCTATACATTAAAAAAAAAAAGTGAAGTTAAAGAGATCTTTCAAAAATTCCATCCTCTGATGGAAAAACATTTTGACACCAAAATTTTATCACTTTACACTAATGGCGGAGGAGAGTATAAAAGTCTTGACCCCTATCTTTCACTTCACGGCATTGAACACCTTTCCACCCCACCTTATACGTCTCAACGAGTTGCACTTGCAGAACGACGACATCGCCTTATCATTGAAACTGCAAGAACACTCTTACATGAGGCGTCCCTTCCAACCCAATTTTGGTCCTTCGCATGTCACCACACTGTCTACCTCATCAACCGTCTGCCCACCTCCCACCTAGATAATAAATCTCCATTCCAAAAATTACTTGGAAAATCACCTGATTATAGGTCTCTACGTACTTTTGGTTGTTTATGCTATCCATGACTTAAACCATACTCCAAAAATAAACTTGAACCAAAATCTACTCGGTGTGTCTATCTCGGATTCTCCTTGTCTCATCACTGTCATCAATGTTTTGACCCAATCTCTGTAAAGGTGTATTTATCTCGAGACATGCGATTTGTTGAGAATAATTTTCCATTTAAAACTCTGTTCTCCAACCTTGCCAGTAAATTGACTCCCCTACAATGGGAAACAACCACAATTTCTAATTCTTCCGACCCCACATCTAAACTTCCTTTAAGTACAGATCTGCCCCCTCCATTAGAAATAGAAGTACGCAAAACAGATTCCCCATTAACAGTTGCTTCTTCTCCAGCCAAGTCCCAAGACAACTCAAACTCACAGTCCTCCTCCGACAATGCACCAGTGGCAGAAGCAGCTTCACCTCTCGCAACTTCTACTTCTCCAGGTAAGTCTTTAACTCCCTCACCTTCTATAATTCCCACTTCCCAGAACCCCCCGTCTCAACCTACTATCTCTACGAACATGCACACCAGCTTGCCTCCTTTACTTGTCTATCAATGCAGAAATACCAAACCATCAACACCCTTGGCTCCTCAACCATCTTATCCTATCCCCGAGTTGGAGCTCGCTCCTTCACCGCCTCACTGTCCATCTCCTTCTACCCGTGCTATCACTCGATCCCAAAACAACATCACTAAACCCAAAAGAATTTTTTATTACCTAGCCAACTTGAACCCCACCGTCACACCCACAACTTTCAAACAAGCACAAAAATATCCCGAGTGGCGTAACGCAATGAAACAGGAGCTTGATGCTTTAATAAAGAACCAGACTTGGGAACTTGTTCCTCCTAACCCAACAAAAAATATTGTATCTTGCAAATGGCTTTTCAGGATCAAAAGGAATGCAGATGGGACCATCGACAGATACAAAGTGCGTCTGGTTGCAAAAGGCTTCACCCAAAGGCCGGGCATTGATTTTCATGCCATATTCAGCCCTGTCATCAAGCCAACCACAGTTCGCATCGTCCTTTCTGTTGCACTTCGTCATAATTGGCACCTACGTCAACTTGATGTCAATAATGCTTTCCTCCAAGGCAACCTAGATGAGGAAGTGTACATGGTACAACCTCCTGGGTTTACCAGTGATGACAAGCCAACACATATATGCCGTCTGCGCAAGGCGATCTATGGCTTGAAACAGGCTCCTCAGGCGTGGTACAATGCCCTCACGGGTTATCTCTCATCCATTGGATTTGTTAAGACAAAGTCAGATGCCTCGCTTCTTGTCAGACATGGTCCAAGTGACACGTTATTTGTCCTTGTCTATGTCGATGATATTATTGTCACTGGGAGCAACACCTTTAGTGTCAATCAGGTTATCACCTCTCTTGCTTCTCAGTTCTCTATTAAAGATTTAGGTAATCTTCACTACTTTCTTGGTGTTTAAGTGCTACGTAGCTCTGGTGGTTTAATTCTCACCCAATCAAACTATGTGAACAAGATTTTAAATGATGAGCTAATGAATGACTGCAAGAGTATCAACACGCCAATGAGTGCCTCTGAGTTACTCATCTTATCTGATGGTACTCACCTGACTGATGCCACACGTTATCGTCGAGTCTTGGGCAGACTTCAATACCTATCTTTCACCAAACCGGACATAGCCTATGCAGTCAACAAGCTGTCTCAATTCATGCAAGCACCATCAGACCTTCACTGGAAAGCTGTGAAGCACATCCTTCGATACCTGCGTGGTACCATTCATCTCGGCCTATGGGTTACTCCCATTGATGACTTCAATCTACATGTGTACTCTGATGCAGATTGGGGTGGAGACATCACTGACAGAGTTTCTACATCTGGCTATATTCTGTTCCTTGGTCACAATCCGATTAGCTGGTCTTCAAAGAAGCAAAATACTGTCTCACGCTCTTCCACTGAGTCTGAGTATAGGGCAGTAGCTAATGCTTTTTCTGAAACCTAGTGGGTCACCAACCTTCTAAATGAGCTGCGATTCCCAGTCCATCAGTTGCCCACAATATATTGTGACAATCTTGGAGCAACATTTCTAAGCAAGAATCCTGTCCTCCATAGTCGTGTGAAGCATGCTGCCGTGGACTTTCACTTTGTTCGCCATCATGTCGACACCAAACGGGTTCGTGTTGTTCATGTTCATGGTGCCGATCAAATAGCCGACACTCTCACCAAGGCACTGCCTAAACCTGCATTTGAGAATAATCTTTTCAAGTTAGGCTTAGTGACCCATCGCCTAACTTGAGGGGGCGTATTGGAACATCACGAGTCAGCTTAGTTATTTAGTCGTATTAAGTTTGAGCAGTCCCTATCCCTGTTTATTTAGGATTAAGTTTCAGCAGTTATTGTCTAGTTAGGTTTTATTACTTCAGTTCATTTAGGAGTCTTTCCGCTGTAATTCTATTTAAGCAACTTTCTGTCTTCATTAATAAATTATCGTCTTTTAACTTATACCCAGTCTTTATAGTAATAAATGAGGCTTTATGCCTCAAACTTTTGGATTAAAAAAAAATAAAAATACCTCATATATGGATTATATTTTTTTCAAAAAAATTAAATAAAAAAAAATTGTTTGGTAGGCGTAGGTCTAAATATCAGTCAATATTAGGAAATTGTGCTACTTCACTGCCTGCTCTGCTTCTGCTTCTGCTTCTGCTGCTGCTGCTGCTGCCTCACTTCACAGAAAAATCACTTTCTGCTTTGCTCTTCATCTTCACTTGACAGAAAAACATCCGGCGGCGATGTTTCCGTTTTTTTCTTTTCGGGATTGGATTCATCAGGCGATTCACATAATTCTTCTCAAATTCTTCTCATGGTATGATTTCGTCTTCACTCCAACTTGTACAACAACTGATTCCGAAATTCCAAATGAAATCATAACAGACATACTCTTAAGGCTGCCCCCCAAATCTCTCTTGAAATGTATGTCCGTTTCTAAATCATGGCATCAACTCATATCTAGCCCTGATTTTGTGAATACACATCTCAAATTAAACTCAATTCATAGAGTTCTGTTTCCAGGCATCAATGGAAATTTCAACTTTAGTTCTCTCCTCCCTTCCACTGTTCAAATGGGTTCTATTGCTTTAATATCTTCCGTTGTGGGTACTGCCAATGGGCTAATTTGTCTGTACAATTACAAAGGGGAGATATATATATGGAACCCCACCATTAGCAAGTCAAAGAAACTACTTGATTTGCCGTGGAGTTCCTCTTTCTATATGAAATATGGTTTTGGATATGATGAATCACGTGATGATTACAAAGCTCTGTTTATTGATGATGAATCCGACCTGAGTTATGTGGTCAACATTTATAGTTTGAGGATGGATTCTTGGAAAACACTCCATGACCAGCTTAAGGGCGTCTTTCTAATAAATCTTCCGGCTAAATTTGTCAACGGGAAGCTTTATTGGACTGCATCTACGAGTTTTTGTGACATCAATGTGCGCAAGATCATTTCGTTTGATGTAGCAGCCGAGACATGGGGTAGCTTGGAGCTTCCCATTTGTGGAGAAGACAATTCAAATTTCAAATTGGGAGCTGTTGGAAATGAGCTTTCTATGATTTACACTGCTAATTTAGATGCTACTACTTCAGATGTCTGGATTTTGAAGAATAGCGGCTTACATGTATCTTGGACGAAACAGTTCACCATTGAATATCCTCAAAATGCTGGGATACATATGGGTTCTCCAACTACTTACCCATTCTCTACACATCTTCGCCACTCAACCAAGGGCGACATTTTACTTTCCCTTCCCGGAGTTATACTGATATTTGGGGGTTCAACAAGAAAGCTAGAGCACACTGTTGATGTTGTGGGATGCGATCCAGTAGAATTCTATGCAGGAAGCATTGTTAATCCCTTACGATTTCTGGTAAGAATTCTGCTTAGTTTAGCTTGTATGCTCTTTTTGCACTTCTTTTTCTGTCAAGTATAGGACGAGGCATTGAATATGTTTTTTTCCCCTGATAACGAGACACAACATTGAATATATTTGCTTGTATAGCTCGTAGTTCCTGTAAGCATTTCTCGTTTTTACTTTACTAGTTTCTGGACACGTGCATTGCACTTTGTTCTCTATCGTCAATTATAATAATGTTTGTATTTTGAAATAAGTTAATGTCGTCTACTATACACTTTTTTTTACGAAAATTTTGAGAGATGCAACCTTAACTTGTTTTGGACTATTGAATTTCAGGAAGTGGAAGCTGATTCCGTACTTGCTGCTGAGTGCATGGATCGAAATGATGAAGCCTTGTCATGATCTGTTCTCTTGCTCCACCTTGTCTGCTGCATTTAGTAGCAGAATTGTAGTTGATCTTGTATAATGAGGAGTTATATAACTTGATTCTGCCTTGTACACCGAGAATGTTAGAGGAAACCTTGTGGATGGTTCCCCTGCTTTTCAGGGTGAGATTATTATTAGTCGTTCTAGTAAACTTAGCAATTACAAAAATGCTCCAGGTCTAATTATTGATCTACAACAGCTTCTACTACAGTTGATATTCATGAGAGCTGGCTGTCTTCTTTAGTACTGCCGAAGATTGCTTTCTTTAATCTTGCCAGTAAGCTTACCATAGTCGGGAAATTCATAAAGGGAAAACCAAATATGGAAGAGTTAAGAAAGCTATGTATTAGCCAATTTCAGCTATTGGGATCAGTTAAAATAGCTTAATTGATTATAGAACAGTGTACATTGATTTTTCTGGTGAATAACATATGGTAATATCATTAAAAGCTTCAGTAAGACCTTTTTTTTTATCGGACATAAAGATACAACCAGCCACATTGTCCATGTCTCGCTGCATTCTTACTCAACTCTATAGCTAATATTGGATCATGTCCATTAATCTTTGCATTGAATTGAGAATACTCTATAGCTCTCAATATCAGAATCATCACTATTGTCTTCCATAGCTAACATTATCAATAGTCTAGAAGTGATATAGTAAATAATTTATTAGGAGTCGACAAATAAATATGCATGGGGAGAGTAGTAATTAAATTAAACAATAAAATAGAGATGAAGATCCAATTGAACTAATAAAAATTAATTAATTGAAAGTAATTAAGTACCACCCCTTTTTAACACCTATTTAGGGGAGGAATCCTATATAAAGTAAACTAAATGACCTGACAAAAAAAAA
>NC_064285.1:30302796-30391068 GCF_019186545.1 Solanum stenotomum | reverse complement strand
TAGTGTAATAGTCATGATGATGAAACAATGCTCTTTCAGAAACAATAACAATATTCAACCTTAGGTGCCTCATATGAGTAAAATCAATGTAAATACATAATAGCAAACTCAGAAAAAGAATATTTTCATATCAAATCTTATAGCTGGGAGGTTTCCAAGGATGAATCTTGTAATCAGTGTGGTCTTCTCCTTAAGAAGTAACCAATAACAGTGAACTCCTCATAAAGGAGTTAGTTATTCATATCAGTAGATCCTTACTCGAAGGATATCAGTAACAGTATACTAGTTCTACCTTCCCACTAGCAAGGGCTTTATCAGTAATCAGAACTACAAGGTACACCAGGTCTAACGAACCCGTCGTTAGCTACGGGATTCATCAAGGTCTACTCCCATTTATATTTTTCTTGTAATCAGTAGAAGCATTTCAAAATCGAACAGAGCATTTAAATCTTATCAAATCATATCATTTTAAAGTTTAACAATCACTTGTCAAAATACTATTTCTCAAATAAGTATAAAACCTTTTCAATAACAATAATCATATCTTGTAAGAATGAGATCATCTCAAATAATCTTTTCAGTATCATATCAGTAAAAGACTTGTCCCACATGCAAGTTCAAAACAATCGGTAACACATTTACTTTATAAACCATGTAAAAATCATGAAATTTGTGAAAAACAAATTGTGGCAAGATTACTACTCACAGTACTTGTGTTGAGTTACCAAGCTTGCCACTCAATTACTCCGTACGAATTCCTTTGGTCAATCTATAATCACATTCATAATAATTTCGTGTTAACTCCTTCATTTAGGTAATTCATACTACATAAAAAAAAACCCAGCCCTAGAGGTTTCATGTCTAATTCGAAATCTGCCCAATCACTTAATTAGTGCTTTAATCACACACATTAGTCTCTTCTTGGTCGATTCTCGCTGTAAAAAGATCAACCTAACCTTACTGCCCAATTACTCTTATTGCATATAAGCCCAATACCAAAGTTTATAGTTCAAATCATTGACTATATTCACTTGGTTCATAAGAATGAAATAAATTTCCTCTTTTTCTTCTAAACCCATGTTTCTCAACTTCCCAATTCCCAATCTTATAGTCATGGAAGATACAAATTCAACCTTTAGACTAAGTTAAGAAACTTACCTTCTTCTCGTTCTTCTTCTTCCACCTCTCTCTTTAGTTTGAGAGCTAAGGCTTTCAATTTAAATTTATGTTTCTCCTTCGTTCGTTCGCTCACTAGAACAAGAAGAGTTCCCCCCTTTTTTTTTTTTTTTGATCCCTGAAGTTGCAGCGTTGCTGCTGCTTCTGTTAGGGCTTTCAGCCCCTTTTTTTAAAAAAAATTTCTGATCCTCTTTTTTTTTTTTTTTTTTTTAAAATGGGAGCTAAATGACAATTATGCCCTTATTTTAATATAGGGTATTACAACATCTAGAAATAATGATTCACTCACGTCTATGTTGTTGCTTTTGTTTAAACTAGATGGCTAATTTGTTACTCTATAAACAGTCATTGTGAAAATTTTGTCAGGCACAACCTTAACTATTTGTTTTGTACTATTGAATTTCAGGAAGTGGAAGCTAATGTTGAACACTAATCAATAGTTGCTGCTGAGTTCATGGATCGAAATGATGAAACCTTGTCATGATCTGTTTTCTTTCGTATTAGACTTGTAGTTCTATCTCGTTATCAGATTTACAATCATTTGCTATAAACTAGAATCCTGATAACAATTGTGTTAAAAACTTGGTTTGGTATAAACCTTTTTTTCGTCTAATTAGATATTTGAATGTCTCTAGAATGTGAAGAGAACCCGATATTGTTGAGTATTGAAATGAAACAGGTCCAAATGAAGGAAAATGGATATATAGAGGATTCACATAACTTGATTCCGACTAGTACACAAAGAATGTTAAAGGAAACCTTGTGGATTGCTCCCCTGCTTTTCAGGGTGAGAGTATTATTCATATTACAGAAAATATAATCAGATTCATTTGTATGTTCAGCAACTGGGAACAAGCTAATGAAGATGAGGACGAAATTTTATATCCATTTTCTCCGTACCTTGTTACCAGTTGAATAAGGAGGCAATTTTACTATTTACTCCCCCCCCCCCCCCTTTATCATGACGGTTCAACCAGACAAGTAGAGGTTGCTGATCAATTTGAGGAATGTGCTGCTGCAGAAATCTATGTAGAAAGCCTTGTTGATCCCTTATTGATATCGTGAAACCTCACAATCATTTAGCCGATAACTTGTAAGAGTTCTTTATTTAGATTCTTCCGTCAGCTAGGTCAGATTAGAGCAAGAATTTTTGAGATTATATTCCCCATATTTGGGGACAGGGAGCAGAAACCTCAAGCGAGAAACATTCAATATCTCAGATTAGATGAAAAACCATTGTATCAAACACTGGAGCTAACGTAAGTACATCAATAATTAGCATTTTGAATCCAAATGACAAATTTGATAATTTATCTGGAACGTAACTGAACTGCTTCGTTCACCCATCCTACTATCAAAAGAAGAAAATGATCACATTTTGTAACTCAGTCAAAGTTACTATCCAATTCTAACTTGATCTCTGCAACTCGATCATACTGGGATAAAGATGAAATTTGGTACCTACCTTGTTGCCAGGATTGTAAATGCAGTTATAAGCAGAAGGAAATATCAGTGAGATACTAAACATAACAGATATGATGGAGAGAACGAATCAGAACATTGTATAAAACGAAATATCATTAATGTATCGATCACAATAAATAAAAAAACAGAAATATCAAGGCTTCTATCTAAACAAAAGCAGGTAACAACTACGCCTCAAGATGCATGCAAGTTGGCCTGCACACCACCATTATGTATTGTTGTGCTGGCAAACAATTCTGAGGAAAATTGAACTACAGATATTTGCAGGCCTATTCAGAGAGAAGTATACAATAACTAGTAAACCATTTTATCATGCAACCTAGAGGAGAGGGAGGAATACTACATCTCAGCATCCTTACCACACGACACATCAGGGGTCGCTTCACGGTGGACAAAGCTGATATTCAAGCCTACAGAACCAAAAGATCAATGACTCTAATAGCAGACACCACAGTTGGATCAGTAATTCTGCGTAAACTCAATCTGGCCGAATTAATCGTCTAATTCTACTTTACCAGAATGATGACTTGCTATACTAATATATTGGATTATGCCGAAAAGGTTTTATAACAAGTAACTTATAATAATTCTCTACGTAAGGTGAAATAAAAAAGGATTATGAATCAAGACTGATTCGAGGAGACAATTCAAAGTAAATTATTTCTAGGATAGATAGTGTAAGATTCGATACAGAGGCAAGAACTGATGTAATGCTTGTCCGCCATCTTCTTAAAGATCGATTCATTGGTATAGTCTAAGCTGCCAGTCTGCCACTAATGAATGCTTGTCCTAATAATCAAATACAACATTGCGGCCAGAATAAAGAAATTTGATGCTCAGAACCTATAAACAATAAACTATTCAGAAAGTAGTGAATCAAATCAGAAGTTTTAGTAATTTGATTTTCCATTATTTTGAGCTAACAAAGTCTTACTTGTAGGTTGTACGACTGTGGCAGGTTGATAGCTAGTGTAAAATTGTCATGGTAAGTCTTCTTACTTATTAATTAATTTGTTGGGATGTTGGGGTCGAATAGAAAGGAATAGTTGCGGAAGATTCATATAACTGTACTCAACTTTATTAGGACCAAGGTCTAGTTGATTGATATGTCTACCATATCACAAATAAGTAAAAGGTTGTGTTCCATAGTTAACATTATCAATAGTCTAGGAGTGGTAGTAAAGGAGTGTGTCAAGTCAAACATGGACAATTAAAGGTACGCGGAGAGAGTAGTAATTAAACTGTAAAATAGAGATGAAAATCCAATTAAACTAATTAAAGAATTTAATCGAAAGTATTTAACTAACACCTAAAAACCTATTAAGGGGAAAAATCCTAAATAAAATAAGCTAAATGACCAAAACAATAAAAAGGAGAATGAAAAAATCTGCTTCAGGCTTGATGATGACTGCAATAGTTCCTCACTTTGCGTAGGAAAAATGATACCCTCTTGGAGTGCGTGAACTCTTTGTAAAAGCAATCATCTGAAATTGTAGAAAGTACTTGGCAGCATTGTGTGGATAATGAAATTTTACGCTTGAAAACGGAAGTGATCAAATTGAATGCACAACCGTCCACCTTGATGCAAGAAGTGGTTGGAGCCGGGGCTGGGCCCCAAGAGGAAGCCATGTGCAATGGAGAAATGACATCATCAACCGGGGATGGGGATGGAACCGCATGAGTTGGTGAAGCCGCATTATCAACTAGAGATGGAGATGGAGCCTCATGAGTAGGTGAAGCCACATGAGTTGGTGAAGCCACACTATCAACGGGAGATGGAGATGGAGACGCATGAGTTGGTGAAGCCGCATTATCAACCGCATGACTACAAAAGTTTCTCACTTTTCCAAGGAAAAATGGTACCCTCTTTGAGTGAGTGTACTCTCTGTAGAAGCAATCATCTGAAATTGTTAAAAGTACTTGGCAGCATTGAGTGGATAATGAAATTCTACGCTTGAAAACGGAAGTGATCAAATCTAATGCACAACCGTCCACCTTGATGCAAGAAGTAGTTGGAGCCAGGGCCAGGCCCCACGACGGAGCCATGTGTGGTGGCAAAACCACATCATCAATTTGGGATGGAGCCATACGTGTTGGTGAAGCAGCATTATCAATCGCAGATGGAGATGGAGTTGGTGGTGATGGTATTTTTGGGTGAGTACGCCACCACCATCGGGGCCACAATCCAATTGAAGAAGTACCAAACGATTCTGTTTTGGGTTCGGTTGCAGTGACCGTAGCAATGCCTATGCAACCCAACAGCAGAAACAGACATAACAATGTGGCACTTCTCAACGACGACGACATGTTTCAGAAGAAAGAATGAGTAATTAATTAGCTGGGATGGAAGGAACAAAAATATATAGCCAAAGAATTACAGGCGATACTTCCAAATCCTTTAAACTTGAATGAATAATTAATTAGGTGCGATATGAGTTTATATAAATAGGAAAAGAATCTAGGCGGTACTTCCCAATCCCTTTATACTTCAAATATCTAATTCTATCCAAATTTGGATTTCTGTTTATGTACAAACGCCACAAACAATTTAAGGGATACTTAATCCCAGTCCATTTATACTTCAAATATCTACTTCTATCAAAATTAGGATTTCTATATATGTCACCTCCAGTTGTCCAATTTTAATAAAAATCATAGTTCAAGACTGTGTTGCAATCAAACTATGACTCCTTCTCCTCAATCAAGACAACCGCCAAAAACATTTTTTGTTAAAAAAATAACAACAATGAAAATTTTTAAACAATTACCCTTCAAAAACATTGATCTCTTCGCCACGTAGCTTGGGGATCTCAGCCACCACAGGATTATATTTCAAGAATCCACATGCAATTTTAAGGTATGTTGTCTCCCTTCCATGCTTAACAAAGAACGAAGCACCGACCTATTTGACATTGGTTCTCCCATGGAAAACCCCACTATTTATACTTGGATTGTCGGTTCTGTCAATAATAGATTGATTTGTCTGTATAATAAGATAGAGGAGACAGTTTCAGGGCAATTTTCTAGTAAATTCTCCGGGTAAATTTGTCGATGGAAAGCTTTATTGGGTTTTATCAGCTGATGTTGATACGTTCAATATGTGCAACATCATTTCTCTTGATTTAGCAGACGAGACGTGGAGAAGTTGGAGCTTCCGGATAATTATGGAAAAGGTAGTTATCCGTTGGCACTGGGAGTGGTGGGAAGTCATCTTTCTGTGCTTTGTCTTAATTGTCGTAACGGAACTAATTCCGATGTGTCGATTAGGAAGGATTGTGGAGTTGAAGTATCATGGACAAAGATTTTTACTGTCGATCATCCTAAAGACCTTGGGGTGTTTATATTCTTTACATCCATTTTCTCCGTACCTTGTTACAAGTCGAATAAGGATGAAATTTTACTTTTACTTTCCCCCGTTATCATGACATATAACGGTTCAGCCAGACAAGTAGAGGTTGCTGATCAATTTGAGGAATGTGCCGCTGCAGAAATCTATGTAGGAAGCCTTGTTGATCCCCTATTGATATCATGAAACCTCACAATCATAATCATTTGACAATTATGTTGAAAACTTGCAAACGCACGTTTGGAGAGACTATATTTTTTATAAATACAAGCATTGTGTTTATGTTGGTATTGCTAGTATATGAATCATCAATTTCTTCATTTAGACATGTTTGACTCAATATACAATTATTCTCTTCACGATCTAGCGATAATGCGATACTTAAATATTTAATTAACAGGTCTAAAACTACCTCCTCTGTTCTGCTCTGCTACTGCCTCACTTTACAGAAAAAAATCCTTCCGCCTTTCACTGCGCTGCTACCAATTTTTGTGATTGTTACCTCATATGACTAAAACATGTTTTCGTTTATTTCTATTCAAGATTGGATTGAGACTGTTCTACTCAAACTCCTCTCATGGTATGATTTCTTCTTCACTCCAACTTCTACAACTACTGATTCCATAATCCCAAATGAAATCATAACATATATCCTCTTAAGGCTTCCCCTGAGTCTCTCTTCAAATGTATGTCCGTTTCGAAATCACAACATCAAATTATATCTAGCCCTGATTTTGCGAATACACATCTCATTTTAAACACACATCATAGAGTTCAATTCCCAGGCATCAATGGGAATTTCAACTTTAGTTCTCTCCTCCCACATCAAGTCACTGTTCACATATATCCTCTCACTTTATCAGCTTTTTTTGTGGGTTTTGCCAGTGGGCTAATTTGTCTTTGGCTTAAAATTATGTCTATGTGATGTACAAATATTAGCAACTTGGAGCCTGTTTGGGTAAGATATGCACTTGTTTTTAACCCAAAATAACAAAACTAAGTTACAAGTCATATGTTAGAAAACTAAATAGGCTCTTAAACTTTGAGAGACTCTTAAATTGGTTTACTCTGCTCAACATGGCTTAGACATATGAGAAGAGACCGCCTAGTTCTTTTAAAACAGATTTGAATCTTGATCTCCCATAGTTTCATTTTAACGGCTAAATTATCGGTAATTTGTAATTTCCTCTCTCCTTCCAGAAGAATGTGGTGTAATGGGTCTATCTTGGCATATGAAGAGTTCTGTTCTTTTATACGTTTGGTGTAAAAGGAGAATATTCTTTTCTATAGGCTTCTTAGAGTTTCATTGCTAATATCCTTTTACATTGAGAAATGATGATAGATCCAAGCTTAACTTGTTTAGTACTATTAAATTTCAAGAAGTGGAAGCTAATGTGGAACACTCATCAGTAGTTGTTGTTGTACTGAATTTCAGGAAGTGGATCGAAACAATGTAATAATCTGTTTTATTTCTCCATCGTGTCTGTTGTATTTAGTATCAGACTTTTTGTTCTTTCTTGTATATAATGAGGATTCATAGAACTTGACTCCGACTTGTAACCAAAGAATGTTAAAAGAAACTTTGTGAATTGTTCCCCTGCTTTTCAGCTACAGAGATAGGTTAAAATAGCTTACTTGATTATAGAACAGTGTACATTGATTTCTCTAATGTATAACATATGGTAATATCTTTAAAAGCTTCAATAAGACCCTTTTTTTTTTGTCGAACATAGTCTCATCGTCATGTATATCCAAATCGTCAGCCAAATAAATCAAGAACCAAGTCCATGTCTCGCTGCTTTCTTACTTGACGCTAGGGCTAATCTTTGGATTGAATTAAGGATACTTATAGCTCTCAATTTCAGAAACATCAGTAGAATCACAACAATCAAAATCCGTCTCTACAACTGCCATATTTCTCTTTACTTCAACACTAAGAAGCTCTGTTTCACCCATAAATGCTCTGTTTTCCCTTACCATTACTCGTCATCACATAAATCAGCCCCCAAGTAACTAATATCAAATACAAATATTGTTGCCAGATTAAAGAAATTTAATGCTCAGAACCCTACAAAACTATTCAGAAAGTAATGCATCAAATCAGAAGTTTTAGGAATTCTATTCAGTTATATTTTGTAAAAAGAAAACAATTGAGCTCATAAAAGTCTTTATCTAGGTAGTGTAAAAATGTCATAATAAATCTTCCTTTTAATTAATTTGTTCGGATGTTGGGGAGAATAGAAAGAAATAGTTGCAGAAGATTCATATAACTACTCAACTTTATTCAGACCAAGGTATAGTTGATTGATATGCCTACCATATTGCAAATAAGTAAAAGGTTGTGTTCCATAGTTAGCATTATCAACAGTCTACGAGTAATAGTAAAGGAGTGTGCCAAGTCAAACATGGACAAATAAAGGTATGTGCAGAGAGAGTAGTAATTAAACTGTAAAATTAATAGAGATGAAAATCCAATTAAACTAATTAAAGAAATTAATCGAAAGTATTTAACTAGCACCTAAAAACCTATTAAGGGGAAAAATCCTAAATAAAATAAGCTAAATGACCAAAAAAAAATCTGCTTCAAGCTTGATGATGACTGCAATAGTTCCTCACTTTGCGTAGGAAAAATGGTACCCTCTTGGAGTACGTGAACTCTTTGTAAAAGCAATCATCTGAAATTGCAGAAAGTACTTGGCAGCATTGTGTGGATAATGAAATTTTACCCTTGAAAATTGAAGTGATCAAATTGAATGCACAACCGTTCACCTTGATGCAAGAAGTGGTTGGAGCCAGGGCCGGACCCCAAGAGGGAGCCATGTGCGATGGAGAAACGACATCATCAACTGGGGATGGGGATGGAGCCGCATGAGTTGGTGAAGCCACATCATCAACTGGAGATGGAGATGGAGCGGCATTATCAACCGCATGACTACAATAGTTTCTCACTTTGCCAAGGAAAAATGGTACCCTCTTGGAGTGCGTGTACTCTCTGTAAAAGCAATCATCTGAAATTGTTGAAAGTCCTTGGCAGCATTGAGTGGATAATGAAATTCTATGGTTGAAAACGGAAGTGATCAAATCTAATGCACAACCGTCCACCTTGGTGCAAGAAGTGGATGTAGCTGGGGTCGTGTGTGGTGGCGAAACCACATCATCAACTGGGGATGGAGCTATATGCGTTGGTGAAGCCGCATTATCAATTGGAGATGGAGATGGAGTAGGTGGTGATGGTATTTTTGGGTGAGTACGCCACCACCATCGGGGCCACAATCCAATTGAAGAAGTACCAAACGATTCTGTTTTGGGTTCCGTTGCAGTGGCAGCAGCAATGCCTATGCAACCCAACAGTAGAAACAAGCATAATAATGTGTCACTTGTCGATGACGAAGACATGTTTCAGAAGAAAAAGAATGAGTAATTAATTAGGTGAGATGGAAGGAACAAATATATATAGCCAAAGCAGAACTTCCGAAATCCTTTAAACTTGTATGAATAATACGGTGCAAAAGGAGTTGATATAAATAGGCAAAGTATTTAGGCGGTACTTCCCAATCCCTCTATACTTCAAATATCTACTTCTATCCAAATTAGGATTTATGTTTATGTACAAAAGCCCAAAAACAATTTATTTTTAAAAATAAAATTATCAAAATATTTAACATATCATCATACTTTTTCTAGAAGTAGGAAGCCCCTAATTGAAAGTTGATTTACGAAATTACCCTTCAAAAGTTCAGTGACCCTTTTGACCTGACTAGAAAAATAAAACCTCATGAAGACGACTAAGAATTAAACTACAATGAAGACGACTGAGAATTACAAGCAACTGAACATTGAGATAGAAAAAAATATAAAATATCACATTCACCTAGCATTTGCCCTGAATCATTACAATAATTATTTATGATATAAAATCCAGAAAACAATTAGAAAAAATGTGAAAGATGATGTTATCACTGACCATTTCCCTCCAAAAACATTGATCTCTTCACCACGTAGCTTGGGGATCTCAGCCATGTCTAATAGGATATCATAAAGATAAGATCCATCAGCCGTTTCCCTTTCTCTATAAGTTTCTATTTTTGTTTCTTGACCTTATAACATCATAAGTCTACGCAAACCTTACCCTCCACCTCGACTATTTCTGTTGTTATACTAACAAAAAGTACACACAAAAGCTGCACCATTAGACTTATGGCTGAATCAATAATCTCAGTTCTTCCTCATGAAATCATCATAGAGATCCTCTTAAAGGTGCCACCAAAGTCTCTGTTGAAGTTCATGTGTGTTTCAAAAACATGGCTTGAACTAATCTCCAGCGCAAAGTTTATAAAAAACCATTTGGAATTAATAGCTAATGACAAAGAATACAGCCACCACAGGATTATTTTTCAAGAATCCGCATGTAATTTTAAGGTATGTTGTCTCCCTTCCATGCTTAACAAAGAACGAAGCACTGAGCTATGTGACATTGGTTCTCCCATGGAAAACCCCACTATTTATACTTGGATTGTCGGTTCTGTCAATGGATTGATTTGTCTGTATAGTAAGATAGAGGAGACAGTTCTATGGAACCCCGCTGTAAAGAAGTCTAAGAAATTGCCTACACTTGGAGCTAAACTGAGGAACGGTTGCTCTTACTATCTCAAATATGGTTTTGGATATGACGAAACACGTGATGATTACAAAGTGGTAGTTATTCAATGTATTTATGAGGATAGTGGTTCGTGTGATTCTGTAGTCAACATATACAGTTTGAAGGCTGATTCTTGGAGAACAATTAACAAGTTTCAGGGCAATTTTCTAGTAAATTCTCCAGGTAAATTTGTCAATGGAAAGCTTTATTGGGCTTTATCTGCTGATGTTGATACGTTCAATATGTGCAATATCATTTCTCTTGATTTAGCAGACGAGACGTGGAGAAGGTTGGAGCTTCCGGATAGTTATGGAAAAGGTAGTTATCCGTTGGCACTGGGAGTGGTGGGAAGTCATCTTTCTGTGCTTTGTCTTAATTGTCTTGATGGAACTAATTCCGATGTGTGGATTAGGAAGGATTGTGCAGTTGAAGTATCATGGACAAAGATTTTTACTGTCGATCATCCTAAAGACCTTGGGGAGTTTATATTCTTTACATCCATTTTCTCCGTACCTTGTTACCAGTCGAATAAGGATGAAATTTTACTTTTACTTCCCCCCGTTATCTTGACATATAACGGTTCAACCAGACAAGTAGAGGTTGTTGATCGATTTGAGGAATGTGCTGCTGCAGAAATCTATGTAGAAAGCCTTGTTGATCCCCTATTGATATCATGAAACCTCACAATCATTTAGTCGATAACTTGTAAGAGTTCTTTATTTAGCTTCTTCCGTCAGCTAGGTCAGATTAGAGCAAGAATTTTTGAGATAATGGAACTGTATACATTGATTTCTCTGATGAATAAAACTGTAAAATAGATGTGAAGATCCAAATGAATTAATTGAAAGTATTTAACTATCAGTATCACCCCTTTTTTACACCTATTAAGAAGCGGAACCTATTTAAAGTAATAAACTGTGTTGCAATCAAATTACAACTCCTTGTACACTTAGGGCACAAACTACTACCATTCAGAAAAAACCATCCTTCTGCTATGGCAAGTGATTCCATAATCCCTCTTCTTCTTCTTCCTGATGAACTCATAACAGAGATCCTCTTCAAGCTTCCTATCAAATCTCTGTCGAAATTCATGTGCGTTTCAAAATCATGGCTTCAACTAATCTCTAGCCCCGCTTTTGTGAAGAACCATATCAAGCTAACTGCTAATGACAAAGGATACATCTATCACAGACTTATATTTCGAAACACCAACGATGATTTCAAGTTTTGTCCTCTCCCTCCCTTGTTTACCAAACAACAACTCATTGAGGAGCTATTGGCATTGATTCCCCCATCGAAAGAACCACTTTATCAACTCACATTGTCGGCTCTGTCAATGGGTTGATTTGTGTTGCCCATGTCCGCCAAAGAGAGGTATATATATGGAACCCCACTATTACCAAGTCAAAGGAATTACCAAAGTCTGCGAGTAATTTGTGCTCTGATGGTATCAAATGTGGTTTCGGATATGATGAGTCACGTGATGATTATAAAGTTGTATTTATCGATTATCCTATTCGTCGTCATAATCATAGGACTGTGGTCAACATATACAGTTTGAGGACTAATTCTTGGACAACACTCCATGATCAGCTTCAGGGCATCTTTCTATTAAATCTTCATGGTAGATTTGTCAATGGGAAGCTTTATTGGACTTCATCGACTTGTATTAATAATTACAAGGTGTGCAACATCACTTCTTTTGATTTAGCAGACGGGACATGGGAAAGCTTGAAGCTTCCCAGTTGTGGAAAAGACAATTCTTATATCAACGTGGGAGTTGTAGGAAGTGATCTTTCTCTGCTTTATACTTGTCAATGAGGTGCTGCTACCTCTGATGTATGGATTATGAAGCATTCTGGAGTTATGTATCTTGGACAAAATTGTTCACCATCAAATATCCTCAAAATATTAAGATACATAGGTGTGTTGTACCTGCTTTCACATTCTCTATACATATTCGTCACGGTGAAATTTTGCTTGTTCTTGACTCGGCCATCATGATATATGATGGTTCAACAAAACAACTAAAGCACACTTTTCATGTCAATCAATGTGAAGAAATCTATGTAGAAAGCCTTGTTAATCCCCTAGCGATATCTAACCAGGGACGTCGTAACCAGGAATCTCCACAATCATCACATAGCTGATAATTTGTAAGGATTCTGCTTCGTTTAGCTTGTTATGCTCTTTTTGCACCCTTTTTTGTTGTCAAATATAGGACAAGACATTGAATATATTTTTCCCTGGTATCGGAACTTGAACTTAATTACTCGCGTCTATGTTGTTGCTTTTACTTAAACTAGACGGCTACTTTGTTGTGCTATACTCTGATTTTACGAGTCATATGAAAATTTTGTAAATATTTGCTTTGTACAATTGAATTTCAGGAAGTGGAAGCTAATGTTGAACACTAATTAACAGTTGCTGCTGACTGCTTGGATCGAAACGATGAAGCCTCTTAATGATCTGTATTCTTTCGTATTAGACTCGTAGTTCTATCTCGTTATCAGATTTACAATCATTTGCTATAAACTAGAATCCTGATTACAATTGTGTTAAAAACTTGGTTTGGTATAAATCTTTTTTTTCCGCATAATTAGATATTTGAATGTCTCTAGAATGTGAGGAGAACCCGATTTTGTTGAGTATCGAAATGAAACAGGTCCAAATGAAGCAAAATGGATATATAGAGGATTCACATAACTTGATTCCAACTTGTACACATAGAATGTTAAAGGAAACCTTGTGGATTGTTCCCCTGCTTTTCAGGGTGAAAGAGTATTATTCATATTACAGATAATATAATCAGATTCATTCGTATGTTCAGCAACTGGGAACAAGCTAATGAAGATGACTAAGAATTACAATGCCTCGTTCACTTTCCCTGATATCGTACCCTTGGATTTTGTAGTGCTGGAGCCATACCTTTGGTGAATTATTCATGATATACTTTGAACAAACAAAATCGTATTTGTATATATGAAATGCTCCACATTTGATTATTGATATATATTTGCAACTTAAAAGAGTATTGCTTGCATACTTACCTTAGATTAAGGATTGATATAACCAAAGCTAAATGGATATCGAGGATTCATATAACTAGTCTCGATTAATTTGTATATGTTAGAGATAACTTGTGTACCTAAAACCTGATATCGTGTCAGTTGTATTTTGTATCAGACTCGTAGTTCTATCTTGTTGGCGGATTTACAATCATCTGCTATAAACCAGAACCTGCTAACAATCGCGTTAAGAACTTGGTCCAGATTACTGAATGTCTCTCAAATGTGAAGAGAACCAGATATTGTTGAGTATCAGAATGAAACAGGTCCAAATGAAGCAATGGATTGATAAATTCAGAGACGAAGCCAGAATTAAGAGTTTGGGATTCTAAATTTTGTTAATAACTGTCAATAGGGTTCATAAATTAGAGTAAATATCTGAAAAAGTCACTCAAGTATGTGAAATTATTTGAGAAAGCCACTCAACTTGATTTTATATCAATAAAGTCACTCAACTTATGAATTTTCTTTTATAAAATCACTCAATTTAAGCTATTTTTCTAGAAAATCATTATAACCAAAAGATAAAAGAGATAATTGCACAAACTATCATTCAAGTTTAGTTTTGCAATACTTACTTCCATTATAGTTTATAATATTATGTTTATTTCTCTTATTTTATTTTATTTTAAATAATTATTTTCTTAACCTAATTATTATTAACATAAAAATTTATGATTTAACTAAATTTTTCTTTATCATATATTATTTAATTTAAATAGTTTTATAACATCTTTTATTCAAGTTATCAAAAAAATCTCACTTTGCAAAACAAACTCATTTGTTATTCTATATAAATATGCACGCCACACTAAATAATATCATATCAAACACTAATATCAAATATTCGACCCACAAATTAAAATGAAATTTTAATTCAAAATCACGCAAACAGAAATACTGAAGGAATATTCAAAAACTAGATAGTATTTAATATTTAGTTGAAATAATTTTTTGAAAAAAATTTTGCAAGGTGGGGAACAAGGGAATGGTTCTTTTTCTTAAAAAACATCTCAGATGAAGGAAGAAAAAGAAGGAAGAATTTGGGGGTGGGGGAAAAAGAGGGAAGAATTTGAGGGGGTGGGGGTGGGTTTATCTCAGCCTCATCCTGTCATCCATGTCCAATTCCAGTTGGGGTGGGAGGAGATGATTCGGTTTTGGAGTCATCGAATTTGGATTTGTCCGACTAACTTCGAAGTATTGGTGTACATGTATTTTATTATCAAAATAAAATATTAAATGTATATATTGGTGGGTATAAATTATGGTAAAATATGATGAAACCCTGAGCCAAGTTGAATATATGCTTAATGCTTGGACAATTGAGTTGATATTAATTAAGTTAAGACAATTACTAAAAATAAAATAAAATAAGAGAAATAAGCATAATATTAAACTACAATAGAAGTAAGTATTACCAAACTAAACTTGAAGGGTAGTTTGTGCAATTATTTTTTTAATCTTTTGGTTATAATGATTTTCTAGAAAAATAATTTAAGTTGAGTGATTTTATAAAAGAAAATCTATAAGTTATTGATATAAAACCAAGTTGAATGACTTTCTCAAATAATTTCACATGCTTGAGTGACCTTTTAGATATTTACTCTCATAAATTAATATACTTATATATTTAATTAATTTTCTAGTACAAATATAAGGTCTACGAAAAGGTTACTGAGTTCGTCCAAATCCATAAATCTCCACCTAACTCCGCCTATGTTGATAATCACTATGAATTAGATAAAACAATGAGTAATTATTTCTCAGATCTACTTCTTCAGTCCTTTTAGTATGTGGATAAAGATAAATTTTACCCGTTGTTATAGTAGAAAAACACCTTTTGAGGGTAGTCAAGTGGCTCAAATATACTCTTCATCCATAAGGAATGTCCAACTGGAAGTCAAATCCTATGCAGCATCGACATTTTAATGAGGTGAAAATCATATGAATATGCTAAGAGAATTAAACATGTAGTATATATATACGTAATATTATTTTTATCATTCAATACTTTATTTTGTACGTTCATGCAAAGAATGCCAGAGACATGTAATTGAAGGAAATTATGGTCCCTACACCCTTTAACATATTGGTCAGAGCTTCTTCTTTTTTTCAGAAAGCATATTATTGGACCCAATTGAACCCATTGAATAAAGGCTAAATCCACCTCTGTGTATCATCGTTGATGCACCATTTCTTTTACGAGGATTTATCAAAAAATAGTTTTTTTACCTCTTCAAGGTAAAATATATAAGGTATGTCTGCATATATAATATTTTGTTCAGACCCCACTTTTATATATATATATATATATATCGTTCACTTATGGCGTTCATGTATGCAAGGATGTATCTAGAGGATCGGGAGGATATTCTTAGTAAAAAATTACATTGTATATATAAGATATTTTTTTAACTTTTATATAATCTCCTGAATATAAGATAAGAGATGGTTTAGTGGTATAGGGGTTCAAAATTTACCTTAAAATTTCAAGCTAAAATCTAGATATTATACTTGAACTTTATAAGTGAAAATTCTAGATCCATCACGGTACGTGCTGTGATATTTGATACCAGATAGCAAATAGCAGAACTAACCAATGAACAAGGTTTTGACTGCATCTTCCTTATCAAGAAGTGCAGAAAAATTACTTTTCTAGTGAGTATATAATACCCCACCTTTTTATTAATTTAGTTGGACCATTTCTATATATATATATATATGGTACCTTAAACAATGGATAAATAACACATAAATTGAGGGTTATATATGTGGATCTTCAGACATATACAAAATGAAATGTTAAAAATGGATAAGTTATTTTATTTATAAATGCAACTACAATTAACATCTCTATGATCTGACTTTTGCATAAGCTTTATTTATTATTTTTTTGTCTAGGAAAATATAGAATTCAAAATACATACAATCATAACTATATATCAATCTCAAATAAGTTGTGTTGGTTATATGAATTTTCAATATGTTTTTAGTCTAAACTCAACTCATTTCCTCAACAACAACAGCTATATCAAGTTGTGGTACGCTATATAAATCCTGATTTATCATTAACAGTTATTGTATCTCGGTCTCAAATTCAACGTACTTTATCATCGTATAAAAAAAATAGAATTCAAAATACAACAAAAATTGTATCTCAATGTCAAATAAGTTATATCAACTATATGAGTTCTCAGTGATCATAGTTTCCATCAAAACTCAACTCATCTCATCAATAACAATAATTATGTCTCAGTCCTAAATAAATTGGAATCGGTTGATCAACTCGTTTCATCATCGACTCGTCGTACCAAAAATAAAATCCAAAAACACATTGACAAGAATCATTGGCTGAATGTAATATTCGAAAACCCTTTCTTAAAATTAAAGTAGTCAACACTTGAAAGGAAAAGCAAAAAAGAAAAGAAAACAAATTAGTAGAAAAACAAGACTCTTTACAAAATTCTCACCAAACCCTACAATTTTCTTAAGAAATTCCATTAAAAGAAAATGATGCATGCTCTCAATATTCCAAGAAATTTATTTTGCCCTATTATTAATACAAAAATATACTAATAGCAATTACTACATAACTATTGTATTTAACTTCCCCATACAAGAAAAGAAAAAAAAAGTCTGATACACAAAATATCTCGCGTTAACAAAATCGAACAAGAATACATACATTTCAAGAATGATGTTGATGATCATCTCCTCCATTATGCTGATTAGAAGAACCACTAGCATGACCACCACTTTGTCTATACGAGTTCATCGCTGCCGTCAACATCCCCCATTGCCCTTCCGCCGCCGTCCCACCGCCGCCACCGCCACGTGTCCCCAAAATTGGTTGATGAAAATTCATAAAATTCAACAACCCTCCTCTAATATTTGAATTCTCAATATTATTATTACTAGGAGATGCCCACATAGAACAATTATTAGGGTCATGATGACTAGTATTATTATTATTATTATTTGTCATCATATACAACGTTGTTGCTGGAATATGCCCAATTTGATGACTTGCTGGAATTGAACCATAAGTACTAGATTGTAACATATTACTCATATGGTAATTATTTTGTAGTAAGTCTTGATCTTCTGACCTCCGCTTAATTCGTCCAGTATTATTATTATTATCATTATCATTATCATCGTCATCACATAACTCCTCCTTTGCTTGTAACATGTTCAAATTCCCACTAGGGAAAAATGAATTATTTTCGGAAGAAAATAAACCAACCCCATTAAAATAATTTCGGTCATGATAAACATGACCGAAATTATTAATATTATTATGTGCTAGGTAGTTACTAGCACTATGATGTCTAGAACTTCTTAAAGAAATATTAAGTGATGAATAATTAGCTGGAATAGTACCAGTACCAGTAGCAGCAATAACAGCAGGTTCAGCTTGTTGTAAGAGCCATTCAATAGTTTCACCATCAGATTTGTGACCTAATTCTCTAGTGAGTTGAAAAACCCTAGCTGCACATGTTGCTGGCATACGAATTCTTCGACCACGACCATCAACCTTTGTGTGTCTATCTTTTGTTGTTGTTGGTTTTTTTGCTTGTTGTTTCTTGTCTTGATTTTTTGATTTTTGGTTATGATCAACACAAGGTGCATCACTACTAGAGGTAGTCATCATGTGTAAAGAAGTGGAATTATAAGGATGAACTTGTGATGAACATATTGTTGTTGTATGATCTTGATCTCTTTTTTCTAACAATTGTAAGGGGAAATTTGGTCTTTGAATGGAATTTCCAATATTATCATGATCATGATCATGATGGACATTTTCCATTATAAGAAAATTAAATTGGTAGTGTTTTTCTTTGTGTGGGATGTGTTTGAAGTGGGGGCTAAGGTAGATAGCTAGAAGTTGTAGTAATAGTAGTACATCTAATATTATGTATCTATCTATCTCTATTCTCTCTAATGGATGGCTCTCAAGAAAGGGTCTCTCTTTAGCGTAAAATCTGCGTACACTTTATTATTTTCAGATCCCACGTATAAAATTACGCTAGTTAAATGTATTAGTAGTATTACATATAATATGATGTATATATCTATTTCTATTCTCTAATGGATGGCTCTCAATAGAGTCTCTCTCTTCAAAGTAAAATTTGTATACATTTTATTATTTTCAGATCTCATGTATGAAATCACACAAATTGGATAAATCGTTGTTAATTTGTTAGTGTATTGACTGAAAGAAATAATTTATATTTACATTATATCAGTATAATTCAATTTGTTATGATTTAATTTTTACAAGTTTATTAATTACTAGTGTTTATTACTCCTATCAAATTTTATTTATAATTATCTTATAAGTAACTTGATTGTACCAAGCTTTTTGCTGTTTGAAGTTTCTTGTTGATATATTTTTGGGTCAAAAGAGAGGAAAAAAGCTAAGGGGGAAAGAGAGAAATGAGTGAGAGGTGCTTTAAGCAACAAACATAATGAGTGGGAATGTATATGAGTGGGCTATGGGAATTGGAAAAGCTAATGTTAATCATGAAAGTAAATCTTTGTTTTTATGAGGGTATGATTGTAACTTAATCGAAAATTATTTTCTAGAAAGATGTAGTAGTAGTATTATGTAATTGAGGAAAAATCATAGTAATTCAATTGGTCAGTTATTTAAATTTTTACTTTATTGACGAGAATTTAATTTTCATGATATTGTAATCTCTTAATTTCTCCTCTCTCTATTCTCAATTTAGAGGAGGGGGAATGTAATATAGTATGTAATTTTGTATGATGAAATGGTAAGTAAACGTTTGGTCATAAAATTTGGGCTTAATTTTGAAGTTTCAATTTAAAACTAGTGTTTTTTTATGAAATAGGTTATTTAATTTCAATTTCTTTAAACGTAAGATTTTAAATTACAAGCTATGATTTTAATCTTCTTAAAATGTAAAACTTGACCTATAAGTTCTTATTTTGTAAAAAATAGATCAATTGTTTTAAATTTATTAACAAACAAAGATATTTATGCTCCAGATGAATAGATTGATTACAACATGTGGGAGGATTATATCAATGAATAGTTAATTACTATTGCTATTGAATTATTAGATTTAGTGGATTTTTATAATGTGTATTTAATAATTTGTAATAGCATATAATTGCAAGTATTTATTTATAAAAAGAACATAAAGATATGTGATTTATTAATGTGCATTTTAGAATATGTTGATATCTTATTTCTAAATTATGTTTATTTATTTGATAAGATTATATAAGGATTAAAGAAATTTTAATAATTTTCATAAATGGTAGGGTACTACTCCTTCCTTTCTATTAAATCGATTATAAGTCATAATCACTACCTGCATTTCAAAAAAGTATGCACCACAAATAAAAGTTAATAAAGAAAATGAATTTTCATATTTACGAAAATAGAATATAACTTAAAAAATTTAAATTACGAATCGTAAATAAAATTTCAAATAAAAATCAATCTATTTTCAAATCGAAGTACAAGCAGACCTAATAATTATTGTGGTTGGAGGCAAGGTCCCTTCATTCAGACTCCACGTGTAGTGCTGCTTAATTATCATTCAATTCATAAAGACAATTAATGGAGGGAGAAAAGATATTTATTTATTTTTTTATTTTTTAAAAAAGAAGATATAAAGTCAAGTGGATCCATATTTATATAATCTCATTTGAGCAATCATTGTGTAATTCAACTTTTTTTTCATATTTAATCAACCATTGTGCTGGGAATTCAGGAACTTCTTTTAATGTCGATTTGATTGAAAGCTAATTTATGTGGGGTTTTCTACTTTTTTCATAATTCTTCTTTTTAATATATATATATACTCTTTTTCAAATTACAAAAATTCCTTAAAATTTAAGTATTTCGAATACATCACTCAACGTTCCGATACATTGTGTCTCGATTTCTGATACATCACTCAACATCTCGATACCTCACATCCTGATTTCGAATACATCACTCAATGTCTGATACATCGTGTCCAGATGCATTACCTTTGTTGATACAAGACACACCAGTCTCAATACATCGATCAACGTCCTGATACATCGCGTTCCGATACATTACCATTGTTGATACAAAACACATTTGTCACAATACATCGCGTAAGAGTGATAAATTCGAGAATAGGAGAAAGTAGGGATTTTGTAATTCTTCCAAATGATTTTTAGAATATGATAAAATAAGTTCTGTATTTAAGTAATTTTTTTCCATATATATGTTTGATGAGACTTATATAATAACCTTAAATTTGAAATGGAAAGAAAATGAAATACAAGATGGATTTCTTTAGTAGCAAGTGTATATGTATATTTTATTCTATTCTATTCAAATTATTTGTGGTGTTTCTCTTTTATATGTGTCTTTAAAGAAACTATTAGAATAATTAGAAGGATGTTTTTGACTATTTATTCTCGTCATTTATGTATTAAGATATAATTTATATTTACTAAATATTTACGTTATATTGAGATATTTTATTTGTCTTCAAGAACAATTGTTATTAAAGATAAATAAGAAAAAAAATTAAGACTGCTTTTTAAAATTACGATAGATAATTTGAGACGCCATTAAATTACACTTTAGTTGCAATTACGTTGAAAATATGACTTCATAACCATGGTTGAATATTAGTATAACGTAACAATTGAACTACCAACAACCTTACATGATTTAATTTTTTTTTTTGACTAACTATGATCTAAAAAATAATTTGATAGGTGTAGTTGCATGTAATTCTCAGTACTTAATTAATTGTGGCCCCCCATAATTTGATTATGACTACTTTTCCATTCAAGTACATTTTCATCATCATTGACATAATCCAATTAGTGTTTGATTTGTTTTAAACTCTATATAGATTATGTTTATTAGTCATATCTGCTCCCCAAGAATTAAGATATGTTACTATAAGTGCTTCTCAATTAATGCACATTTTTAAGGAATTAATTAGCCTAATTACTTGGCCAAGTACACAATCAAATGTACATTTCTTAACTTAATTGTCATCATGACTTATAGACTTATATATAGTTGCATATGTACTTTTATTCTCTCTATGAAATAATCAGTAGTACTCTCTCCGTATTTTACTTGACCTTCTATATCTTTAATTTACTTATGTATTTTAGTAAATAAATAGAATTTTATTACATAAAGTAGCATATTAGTTAAACTTAGAGTTATAAAGCATCATTAATAAAAGGGGAAAAGGACAAATATATTATGAACTATCGTAAATGATATATGCAGATACCTCCGTCATACTTTTGGGATATTGGTGCCCCTGTCATCCGAAAACTAGAGCATATATGTCATTCACTATAACGGAAGACTAAATATGACATGTGGCGCAATTTTATTCGTCGATTCGATATTTAATAAATGTCGGGTCGGTGGATAAGATTATGACACGTGCATATATGTTAGTATAAAGGGCATATATGTTCTAGTTTTTGGACGGCAAGGACATCAATGTCCCAAAAATATGACGGGGGTATCTACATACATTTACGATAGTTCGAAGGTATATTTATCCTTTTTCCCTAAATTTATTCAGTAAAATACATTTTAATTTTAAAAAGTATCAAATTATCAAGTAATATAAAACGGACGGAACAATATTTGTTGGTTCTAATCATATACTCCATCTATTCCTAATTACTTGTTCATTTTTTCTTTTATAGTTGTCCCTAATTATTTGTTCATTTTGACAAATCAAGAAAGGACAAATTCTTTTTACCTATTATACCTCAATTAAATGACTAATTATTTTGAAAAATGTAGAATTTTTCATCCACTTAATAATTAATATGGGTAAAATGATAAATTTACTATGTCATTAATTATTTTCTTAATAGGTGTGTCAATTCGTGGACAAGTAATTAGGAACTGGGGAGTAGAAAGTACGGTTACCATAATCCACGACAAAGTCACGTTGTGTTCCGAATTTTGACATAATTGTTCGTTTACTTTTACCTATTTATAGTAGACTTTACACCTATTGAAAACTAATAAATAAATTATATACTTTATTAAGATATTTATATTATATATATAGTCTTTTTTTCAAAATATATCTTAAAGCAGATAAATAAAAGTAAAAATTTATTTTTAGTATAGTGAATAAATAAAAATGAATGAAAAAAGTGACAGTAATTTCTAAGCGTAAATTAATTGTAAGAGAAAATGACAAAAAAAAAAAAACATATCCTTTATATTTGGGAAAATAAAAAGAAATAGTTGGCTAAAAAGAATTTTGAAAGAAAGGGAACTCTCATTTGAATTTAATTTGACGATCTATTTTTTGTGTTTGGTGCAATTTTTGACATTTTATGTCCATCTCCAATGTCTCACGACTTTTTTGATAGTGAAATTTATGTGATTTGATAGAATTATAATTAAATATAACTCAATCTCAAGAAATGAATATTGTTCAAAATTATATAATGAGGAACATATCATTCCTATATGATATTGTGGAATATGTAATTATTTCATTAATTATTAAAAAATTTAAAATCCATGAACTTGATTTTTGAAATACTAAAGAAGTAGAAGAAGAAGAGGACGCTAGAATTTAGGAGATAGAAATAATTACTACTCCTATAATATTTAGTGGTTGTACAAAATATGGATCATGATAGAAAGTTTAGAATTTCTTTATCTTTAATTAGATATTTCAAATTCGAGCTTTAAAAGATTAAAAGAAAACTTATTAATTAGAGGACTATCCTCAAACTCTATTATATATGAATTTGAAATTAATCGAATTTTAATACCGTACCAAATATGAAAACTAGAAAAATAATATATATAGGTGGTTGCAAGATTCACGTGAGATGCCAGCTCCTGTTGCAGTGACATAATGGAGATAGATGTCTTACCATCCATTCTAGGCTTAAATCATTCAAACAAAATTGTCGGAATGTTGCTTTTTTCTTTCAAATCGATGTTCGGAGCCTATATTCGAGCCCTGATTAAATTTAGACCACGCGCTGTAGGATTTATTTGAGGGTGACGCTCCCGTCAGAATGTTGCTGCTTATTTTAACTAGGAATAACAATTCTTCTTATTTTTTTTTCGAAACTTCCATCTTTTTACTTCCTCAATAATTTGAACTCACAAACTAAAGATCGAGATAATAATTTGTGTCTCTTCCCTTTTTCTTTAAATAAAACTAGTTCTCCATACTCAATTTACTTATACATTTGGATGGAGAATTCATTTGGCATATTTTATTTTCGATGATAATAATATTAGAGTGAAAATCACTTTCTCCTTGGCCTGTACTTTAAAATTAAGCAATACTTAGTACATTTTTTAATATATAAATCAAGGTGATGTTTCACTACTAAAAACATGTCCAAAATTGACAAATAATAATTAATCATTTTTTTAAGAAACAAAGTTGGTGAAAATTCAGAAAATAGAAAAATCGATAGACACAGTCGATTTATTATTTTTTTTAAAAATCAAAACTTTGATCAACTTAATTATTTTAAAAAGTCAACCAAATTATCAATGGACACAATTGCTACTTTAAATTTTTTTAATAAAAAAAGAAAAGCAAATCGAATTCGGTTTATTTTTTGTCTCAAAAAAGAGCTTGAAGAGTATAAATTAAAGACGAAAATCTTAAGCACTATCTTTTTTTTTAAGATATTAATAACATATACTCCCTCCGTCTCATTTTATATGTCATCGCTTTCTATAAATAGTTGGACCATAATATTTGTCATTTTATAAAATGTATGCATAAATTACCATATTTTGCCTATTATACCCTTGATAAAATAGTTAATTAATTTTATCATTTATTAATAAAGTTGACTTAAGAAAATATTAAATAAGGGTAAAAGGGTAAAGTTACATCATTTCTTAATGCAAGTGCAAAGTAAAAAGGTGACATATAAAATGGAACGGAGGGAGTACTACATAAGCCTACACTAAAACCTGGTTTTAATTAGCTAGCAAGCATTCTAATTTCTAACTTTGAGAGTTTACCCAGATAGCCTAATTTTGTCTTAACTGACAATTAAACATTCGAACTTGTTTTCATTATGCCTCGTAATTCGCAAACTCCTGACATTGACGTGTCACATAATTTTTGGAGGTGTTTACAAGATCATTTTGTACGTCGGGAGTGTACAGTGTACTCAACTGACACAATAAAGATAAATTGATCAGGTATCTAGATGCGTATACTCAATAATAAAGTACTTACTTATCTGCTAAGACCAAATTTTAATGACTATCTATGTATTATGCATTGAAAGAGGCATAGAAAAAAGAAGGCAATTAATTTAGTTGCCAAGTGGGGAAATTAATTTATGTTTGCATGATTTTCAATATGTTTGTAGAAATTGAAAGTGATATTGTTTCCAAATGGTTTTAATTTGAAGTGTCAATTCCACCCCTTCTGGCAAAGTTGGTGGGTAGGCTGACAATTCAATGTCGGCCTCAAGCACTCAAAACTTACTTGAGTGTTTTTGTATTTTCCCTTCCATACAAAAAGTACACATATATAATTGGCAAAATAAATATCTCTAAAATAAAAATAATATATGTTCAATTAAAAATAAAAAGTTCAAGTACTAGAGAAGAGGAGTTATCATTATAATTATATCAAATTTTCGCGGTTATAACTTATATCTCTACTACCCATCATCTCCATCAGCACAACTATCATTAACACCATCATCAACTTTCACACGTTCTTCAGCACCATTATCAACTACCAACCTCAACTAACTCCACCATTACAACCATGGTCTCCGTCATCACAATTATCATCACATTTATTATTAAGAACTAGCACCAATCATCAACATCATCAACATTACAAGCCATGCATCTCCGCTCTATCACTAGTGAACATAAATGTTTTTTTTTTAAAATGATTTTATTATATTAAATTTATATGTTTTTCTAATAGTTAACTACTTTTTATTTGTATGATATATTTATTATATTTAAAAATTAATTAATTATAATAACGTTCAGATATTGAAAAACAATCATAATCATCCATTGTTCAGAAGATCTATAGAAACATCATAATCAAATGTGCATTCAGATTCATATATTTTAATCTTAATACAAATAAATGAAACCTAGCTAAGTAAATTTCGTAATACAAATATAAAATTTTAACGAAAGTTACTAAATGCTATAGAACCCTAATCTCTCCCTAGCTCCACCCTTAATGATGGTGATTGGCTTAATTAGGTATCGCTTGTTTCCTTTTCAAACTTCCATTAGAGGCCATTTTGGACATAATAATTTTTTAAAAAGTTGTTAAGTGATACATTATGCCAAAGCCAAAATTTTCCTCCATATTAGATTATTATTATTATTTTCAAGTAAAAGAAAATCTTCCCTCACAAACTTTAATATTTGTCAATTTTTTTATAATATATATCCAAATACAAACTTAACTTTCAAGTACATCATTTCAACTTTAAAATATCATTATTTTTTTTCCAAATATTACTCAAAATATATCCAAACACTTGGTGTTTAAATGTCAATCTTTATCTTAAATAGTATTAGTAATAGATTGTTTATTGTTTGTTAGCACCTTAGATTAATTTATCTTAAGTCACTTTCGTTATTACGTATTCCCAATATGATTTTGATATAAACTGTCTTATCATAATTTAATTTATAAGTCTTGATTATAATTGATTTGATATAGACTTTTGTGTGTGCGGGGTGGGGGGTGGGGGGGAGGGCTAAAGGAAAATTGAAGTGTAATCAATTGCGGCGTGATTGATTAATCACTAAATTTAGTTATGAAAAAATATCGCAAAATAAACATGTAGGGGTCTTCATGGTTAAGGTTTTATTATGAAGAAAATCAAATCAAATTAAATCGATTTTTAAGTGTTAAGGAACATGGAACCAAACAAATTATAACTAAGTTGATTTTTTATTGTTTCAATTTTTGTCAATTTTTTATAATCATATATATAACAATATACTTTCAATCACATATCAGTTTGGTTCTATTTCAATATAACACTATAGAATCAAGTACTCGTATAATCAAGTTATATACACAAGCGTAGCTTCCTCTAAAAAATCATAGAATTATCGAAGAATTTAGGAGTTAAATCCTCATATGATCACGACAATTTATTGAACTTACCAAGTAAATTAAAATCATTTAGGTTTTTTCTTTTTATTTCAATAAAGTTATTCAAGTTCACATATTTATCTTATTACAAAGTACTATTGCTATAAAGTCCTTTTAAAAGTGAGACAAAATGTTTAAAACAGTCTCTTAAGTTTAGAATTTGGATTTAAATGACCTTTATTCTTTAACAATGAACACTAATAATCCTTAAATTTTCAATTTAGTTCTGTTTTTAGATTTTCTGTGAACATTAGTATATTGTAAGAAGTCATAAAGTTGTAAATGTAAATTGAATTAAAATTAAAATTAAAATTACTATTGGGGGACTTCCAAATATCTAGTTTTTAATTATTATATATATCATGTGGCACATCGTTTTCCATTTGGATGGCTTCATCAATCCATCTTTAATGTCCATTACCTTAGCTAGAGTCATTACAATAAATGAAACATTCAGTAGGATTTTTCTTTTAGCGGTAATTGAATTAATGTTATTACATTCAGAGTCGTTAAAGTCTTCTGCAACTTCAAAATTTATATAAAATATTGATTATAACTACTCATATTTATTATTATCTCTAAATATATTCGTGGTGAGCATGCAAAGGGTTTAACTTCAACATCTCCTATTAACCCTCTAAGGAAATATCCATGTATTCAACCTTGTCTTGCTATTTAAATTTAAACCCTCTTGATAAATCATCCAAATTTTCTTACATTTTTTTCAAAAAACAAAACAATTACTTGAAAAGGTTATCACTAACTAATTGAGTTACATATTTATAACATTAGTTCACTTCCAAAATTTTCAATCCCTAGAACCACTTGTGTAGGTCGGGGTTGAGAATTGGAGCCACGCCCTACCTTATGATCGTCAGCCTAAGTCAAAAGCTTTCAGTAAACTATTGAAGCTATCGAGAGAATGGTGATAAAGATTACCGACTTTATGTGCAAGAGCAACATTGTATTAAAAAATCAGAAACATATGGCCCTATTTCAATAGTTGCTTTCAAAACAATGACACTTCATGAATAGTTAGATATAAAAATAAAAACTCTAAAAATATATGACACTTCACATTTACATCCAATAATTCCTCAGCCAGCTATCATCACTTCCACATAACACAATAAAAGATCTTTCATGAAAATGATGTATCAAAGAATAATTTATGACATTAAAGTCCTGAATAATGCTCAAAAGATTACAACAGTATGTAGATTTTACAAGTCACATACATATATTCAAATGAATACTAGATATAGAAAAATGTATTATTAATGTAGTTTCACATGTTATAAAAATGCATATTATAATTTTTTATCCACTATTGACTTGACACAGATTAAGAAGGGTCATTTTATCAAACCACCCTTATCAAATATAAGTCATCTAAACATTGGAAAATAAATATTACTAGTATTCAATAACTAGGGTAAAATAGACACAATATAAACTGGACAAATATTGTTGGACATTTCAAAATAGTATAATAGACAAGTAAAGATCGACGGAGGGAGTAATTAACAGCAAAAAAAAACGTACATTAAAGTCCTGAATAGTGCTCAAAAGATTACAACAGTATGTAGATTTTACAAGTCACATACATATATTCAAATGAATACTAGATATAGAAAAACGTATGATTAATGTAGTTTCACATGTTATAAACATGTATATTATAATTTTTTATCCACTATTGACTTGACACACAGATTAAGAAGAGTCATTTTATCAAACCACCCTTATCAAATATAAGTCATCTAAACATTGGAAAATAAATATTACTAGTATTCAATAACTAGGGTAAAATAGACACAACATAAACTGGACAAATATTGTTGGACATTTCAAAATAGTATAATAAACAAGTAAAGATCGACGGAGAGAGTAATTAACAGCAAAAAAAATGTGGAGATTGGAAGCTTGCATCTGAGATATATACAACAGATTTTTATATCAGAGCCAGGTTTCGATCCTGGGACCTGTGGGTTATGGGCCCACCACGCTTCCGCTGCGCCACTCTGATGGTGTTGTTATTTCATTGCGGTTTATAATTTAAAAAAAGGTAGATAAACCTTTGAACTTCCATAAAATGTTTACTTTGCCTTCTTTTTCCATATTCTTTCTATTTCAAAATAATTGTCAGATTTCGCGTTTCGAAAGTCAATTTAATTAAAATTTAGATATTTGAAAACTATACATAATGTACTATAAATTGTAATTTTTCTCATAAATATGATGGGAAAATATATCTTAAATGGTAAAAGTTCATATCGTTTGATTCTAAAATAGAAATTGTGACAAGTAAAAAAGAAACGGAGGAGTAGTATTTTCACTCGCCACCATATTTATTGTTTTTGTTTTCACAAGAATATAATTTGTTAATCTTTTTTTTAAGAGAAATGATTTCTAACTCTTTTAAGTTTCATGTCCTTTTTATAAGACATTTCACTTTTACACATAAACGGTGAGTGAATAATAATTATATTTAGCAAAAAGAAAATACCATTACCATAGTTACTACGTTTCACTGTCAGCAGAAAAAAAATATACAAAGAACGAAAATATTTTCTAATTTTCGTATGTTTTGATTGATCAAAAATTTTGAAAACATTTTATCTAAAAAAACGAGTTCGTTAAATGAGGAAAGTGATTATTTTCTTAAAATGATTTTCACTCTCTTTCGCATTAGTATTCTTGAACATGCAACAAAAAATTACTTACTATACTTACAAAATGTTTTTTGTCAGTGGAGTTGTTTTCGATAAAACCCTCGACTCAAAAAAAAAAAATCAAAGCAGTATTGGAAAGAAAATAATGACAGCAAAAGAGCAAAATAGAACATGCAAAAGAAGCAATAGATAATAGTAAAAATAGAAGAAAAGTCGCTACACTAAAACAGCAGAGCATATGAGACTGTAATATTACTGTAGTGTCAATGCTAAAAGCAATTCGTTAGAAAACTCAGCAGTGAGTAATAAGAACTATGCCTCAATCCCAAAGAAGTTAGGATCAGCTATATGAATAGTAATAAAAGCTCTCTATGTTGTAGAAATGACTAACTTCATCAATGTTAGCTGCAAAAGAGAAGATACTATATTCAATGTACAAAACGCGTACCCAATCTAGATTGTACAAGTATATCAGATGAGATGATGTATGCAAACTACTGCAGAACTCATTTGGTGCTGAACCCACAAGAAGTCTCAGAAAACATTCAACAGTTGTGATAGCAGTGACACTTCACGATCACATGAAGACGGTGGATCAAAGGCGGATGAGGTAGCCCCGTACTCTTGGCCCAAAATGACAAACCAAAGATATTCAACGGAAGTTCTATCACCTATTTAGTAGAGCTTAAAATAGTTCCGCGCCCCAAAATGTATAATCTCTAGTCGCCAATGTAATGCATCAGTTCATCTTCAAACGGAAAGTTAGTTCCAATGGGTCTAGCAAGAGGTCCAGTTTACTAAGTCAAGTCAGAATATCAACTAATTTTTGGAGGAGGTGGAACATATGGCTCTCTGTGATGAAATAACTTGACCAGCGACCTACGTTCGCAGTCCTGCAGAAGCATACATTCAAACATATGATGAAGTTCCACAGACTTGCTTTAACACAAGTAAAGGACACCAAGTTTTGGGTGCAATTTTGTTACAATATAAGAACTTCACAACTCAGCAGAACAATGGAGCAATTAGTGGAACACTTATGTTCAAGCAAACAAAACATCACAGTTGAATGTTCCTTCAGGGACATCCAATAAAATTGGAGAGAAGATATGCACAGCCGCTGTGCAAGGATGACATGCACAAACCGAGAGTTGGTGTGCACATACAATATTCCAACAAAATAATGACACTGAGAGCATTGTGTTACATGTTCAGTTCTCAGGTTTGATGGAAGATAAAGCAGCACAAGTGACTACAAGTTGTCCGACCTCAATAACATGTCAACCATTACTTTTGAAAAAAAGGTGTTAACGTTTCAAAATGATAACACTGTTGCAAAGTCAAATTACAAATAGCTTCTCTTAGTTAGCAGATATATTGAAGTAGGATATAATGCTGCAGAAACATATCTGGCAAGACAGTTAGTTTTCAAGAGCAAGCAGACGATTCAACAGTAACCATATGTATGTGACTTCCGCAAGAGCTGTAAATAAAAAGAATTAAAGTGACCTGAAGACACCTTACCTTAAACATATTTAAATGGAATGGTTTGTCTGGATTCATTCTCTTCAGTTTTAAGAATGTAAATGCGAAGCTTAGCTGGTCACGTGAAGTAAATCGATCAACTTCGTTGAACCAGAGGCAAGAGAACAAATTTGACATGGGTGTATGTGCTCTAACAATAAAAGAACCTTCAGGCACATCTGCAATACACAAAAAAGCCATAATTAGTTCAACAAACTGCATATGAAGACAACGAGAACAGGATAAATAGTAAGCACTAAGTGGCACATACAGCTTGGCAGAGGAGTATTTGGATCTGAAGGGTCAAATTTGGTAAGACCGTCAGATTGGTAAAATGAAAACTGTTCATCAATAGCAGTGTGATTGTACTTATTTAGACGCTTATTTTGGAGTACTTCATCCCAAACACAGTGCCGAGTATAATGATTTGAGATGGCATACTCAGAGCCAGTTTGCCACAAGAAATGATCAATTATCAACATTGGATCGGTTGCGAGCCGCAGTTTGCTATCAAGCCAAATAGAGTACCTAAAAGTTGCCACAATAGGAGAACAAATTCATCTTCAATTGGAGCAAGATACATTAAGAATAAAATCCAGATAGGGATATGGATAATCACCTCGAAGAAGGAAAGAGGCGATGTGACAAAAACTTTGGTACTTTCCCTGTTTTACGCATATCTGTGTACGGTAAGTTCTTTACAACAACTAATTTCCACAAACCAACAAATCCACCATCATCAGGTGCATTTCCTTCTTTGGAGAGTGTCGAAAGAGTTTCCTCATCAACAAACATAACAAAACATACATTCTTCTTTGAGTACTCACTCATCTGAAAAGGCAAGGATCAATCCAAAGTAAGCACATGTTGCTATATCCTAACCTGCTCTTCGGCTTTCCAAAGATACCATCTGACAAATCTGTAGAATGCTAAATTGAGTCATTTATTATTATAGAAAACTGTCGTATTCGGGATACATGTTTTAGAAAGTCTTTCATCTTCACAGAGCTATTCAACATTTCTGATTTACAAGTTTTTTTATGCAACTGCCATTTCTGAGAATAGAGAGAGCAAACTCAGTTGAATACTGCAAGGTCATTAGAATGAGAATGAAGAGAAAAGGAATTTTCCAGTCCTTCCTGGTGTTTTAGAACTTCAGAATGGATATAATAAAAAAAACTCAACGTACATCATTACATGAGAGAAAAGTAAATATAAAGAAAAAAGTAGGCCAAATCATTACCAATCTGCTTGTCGGCCTTCTTAAAAAATCAGAGCTTCCAAATATACATGATGATACGACCACTCTGCACGCACTCATGTATTTTCTATCCTCCTCTTTCAAATCAAATCCAGTACTTGGGAACCCTTCAGCTCCCCTCACAAAACCACAATGAACTGTTTGATTTACAGCAAAAAATGATTGTTCTCTTTCTTCAAGGGTCTGATGTCCACCAAATCTGGGTTCATGAGCATCAATATGGGAAGCTTTCTTTTCTGTTTCCATATATCCCAAGGAAAAATGGGTGAAATTCAAAAAGTCCTTCGGTTCACTAAGCAAATCAACGGAATCCTTAAATGCTACCTCACAGGGAAAAAAACCTGAAAATCAAATAGAAACGAAATGAAGATTTGCAGATTTTCAATATTTTCTGCTTACTCTGGAAATAGTCCCTTCAACTTCCTAGCTTGTATACAGCATTTTACCAAGAGATGTCAACAAAGGGATAGACCACAAAATTCTTTGATAAAATACATGACAGATGATTAAGTAATCTTGCTTAGCAAGCCATATGTGCTACAAAGATGAAGCTTATCGAAAGCATACTTATCTTCATTATCAACCTAATTGTTATTTTCATGGAACCTTTTCTAAAAGAAACTTTTGTTTCTTTAATATATTCTTTTGAGGAATACAAAACTCATGTTTCTTAAAATTGTGTGCTATGACTATAATGCAATTTGGATTTACTACTCACCAGTTTTCTCCAAACGAGGCCATTTCGCTGCAGTAAGATGGAAAAGGAAGATTGTTCATACTATAATCAACCTACATAAGCTTTCTCAACCTTATAGTTTCCTGCTTGTGTAAACTCAGATAAAAGTATACACAAGGATAGTAAAGACTTACGCTGCCTACGGGGTTTCTTTGTTGGGCGGTCAGGGACATCATGCGCAATAATATCTTTTCGCATTTCTCTCCAAGGCAACATGTTGGGTTCCAATTTACCTGCAAAGAACAATGGGAAAACATGTAACATCTAAACTTAGAAAAAAGTTGCCAAATTTTTATGAACTCAAAATATGAGAAGCTCGTATGACTAAAAAAGATTTGTTATCCTTCAACTAGTGGTTAGGATATTAAAGCAGCCAAAGAGACACCGACTGCCCATAAGATACTCACATTAGTATGCTCATCTACAAGTATAAAACTCCTAGAAAGAGTAGCAATTGCTTGCAGATACCACTTATTACTTACTAACATTTAAAATCATAAATGAAAGAATTATAACATCTAACGCGCTAGAGGATACAGCACGGACAAGTTTAAAGCTTTACAGCTCAAGTTTGGTCAAGAAAAAAAGGCGCCCAAGATGGAAAGCATGCGACTTCTACTCCTTCCTATCTAGAGTCATGTCCTCGGTAATACGAAGCTGCGTCGTGCCTTATTCTCCAAAAACGCATAACTTTTGGATGATGCAACAATCAACACGCCCAATGATCTGTTTGAAAAGTTCGAGCAACATAGATTTTTGGTATACTTCTTGCCTCCAGACGCTTTTTCGCCCCAATACAACAACATACTCAATGTAATCCCACACGGGTCTGGGGAGAGTAGAATGTACCAAAACCTAATTCCATACCTTAGGAACTAACTCGGCTTAAGGAAAAGCATATCAAAACATATCCCACATTTGCCCTAATATTACTAAAATTTATTACTTACCTCATTTAAAAAAGACAAAATGCAAGAACCATCAGTTTAATAACTACAAATATGATAATAATGAAATTGAAACTAGTTTTGTTTCTCACCATGGAAGTGCATTCCTAAGCCAAAAGCCGCCAATGAAATCAAGCAGAGCACAGCAAGTACAAATACACAAAACAGCAATCCCCTATTTGTAAAAAGACTGAACTTCCCTCCTCTTCCACAGCTTCTAAAACAGTTCTTGATTTTATCCAAAAACTTGTAAACAAACCCAGTTATGCCTCTTCTCACTTGGAAGAGTTCAGTATTGTTCTTATACAGAGCCATCACAACATCCCTCCAAAACCCTTAAACATCAAACTCCTCATCTGCCCAAATCAAAATTGATACAAATTTTTTTAAAAAAATCAATAACTACACAGAATCATTCATCGTAGACAACAAATACATTGTAGAAATGCGTATATTAAACAAGAAATTACCGATTTTCACAAAAGAAATCTGCATCGGCATTTGTATATTGATTTTGTGTTTCAGATCCCTTTTTCACCTGAGCTGTTCTTACTTTCACCACTGTTGGCTATTGTCTAAATTTAGTTTATAGTGTCTTGAATATACTTAAAAATAAATATCCATTTCTACTTATTCAATTTGAAAAATTATTTTTTATTTTTATTTATTCAGTATATTAAAAATACGTTACTTTTACTTGTTATTTGTGATAGAGTGAGAAAAAATATGTTTTTTCATATTTTTGTATTCAGAATTAATTGCTTATTCTCTAAATTATTTTTCAAGACCCAAGACTTTAATTGCTTATTCTCTAAATTATTTTTCAAGACCTAAGACTTTAATTGCTTATTCTCTAAATTATTTTTCAAGACCTAAGACTAAACATTAATATAGATATTATGGTAAAATACTTGCATGCGCTCCAACTAAATTCGGATTACACACCATAGGGCTTATGAAATTGTGTGTATTTGAAAGTTTGTAATGGCAAACTTTTTGTTTTGGTTTCTCATTCGGTGTCCGGAGCCCACATTGGAGCTCTAACTAAATTCAAATTGCGCATTGTAGGGCCTATTCGGGGATGGCGCTCCAACAAGATTTTTTCCATACCCATGGGTCAAACTCGAGACCTCTGGTTAAGGGTGAAACACTCTCACCAATGCATCATAACCCACGTTGGTGGCAAACATTTATTATTAAAGGAATATGGAGATATGTGGTTTATTAATGCAACACCTTAGTATATTTAGACATCTTGTTTATAAATTATGATTTACTCATTTCATAAAGATCGTATAAGATTTGAATTTTTTAATTATTTTCAAAACTTGTGGATTTTCAAGAATATACAATATAGAAATTCAAATCACATTATCGAAACAAAAATGTTAATCTTATATCAATCCAATTTTATATCGCTTTAGATTAAGGGGATATTCTGAATGTACCTTCAAGAAAAATGGATAAAATGCAATTTTTGAAAGAAAAAAATGATTGGAACTATATATGAAGGGATGTGGATGTACTGAGACGAGTCGTCAAGCTTGAATTGCTTTGATTTTGTAATGTTTGAGGTAATGAATAAATATAGCGTTCATTAAAAAAATTATATTGCATGTCCAAATGGAACCTAACGTAACNGTAAAAAGACTGAACTTCCCTCCTCTTCCACAGCTTCTAAAACAGTTCTTGATTTTATCCAAAAACTTGTAAACAAACCCAGTTATGCCTCTTCTCACTTGGAAGAGTTCAGTATTGTTCTTATACAGAGCCATCACAACATCCCTCCAAAACCCTTAAACATCAAACTCCTCATCTGCCCAAATCAAAATTGATACAAATTTTTTTAAAAAAATCAATAACTACACAGAATCATTCATCGTAGACAACAAATACATTGTAGAAATGCGTATATTAAACAAGAAATTACCGATTTTCACAAAAGAAATCTGCATCGGCATTTGTATATTGATTTTGTGTTTCAGATCCCTTTTTCACCTGAGCTGTTCTTACTTTCACCAGTGTTGGCTATAGTCTAAATTTAGTTTATAGTGTCTTAAATATATTAAAAATAAATATCCATCTTTACTTATTCAATGTGAAAAAATATATTTTATTTTTTATTTATTTATTCAGTACACTAAAAATACTCTTTTACTTGTTATTTATGATGGAGTGAGAAAAAAATATGTTTGTTCATATTTTTGTATTCAGAATTAACTGCTTATTTTCTAAATTTAATATAGATATTATGGTGAAATACTTGCATGCGTTCGGAAGAGCAATTTATGACTTCAAATCATCGTTTGAATCTTTTAATTTTTTTTAAGATGTAAAACTTGGCTTTATACTATTGTTGAGTAGTGTATATTTATGAAATTGTGTGTATTTGAAAGTTTGTAATTGTAAATATTTTTTTTTATTTCTCATTCGAAGCCCGCATTGGAGCTCCAACTAAATTTGGATTGGGCACTATAGGGCCCATTCGGGGATGGCGCTTGACCGCTCTCAACAGGATTTTCTCCATACTAGGACTGAACACGAGACATCAGGTTAAGGGTGAAACACTCCCACCCAGGGGAGGAGCTACAACCACTCAAGGGTGGTCAGCTGAACACCCTTCACCGGAAAATTGCATTATATACAAAGGCCAGATTCTGAGTTTAAGGGATAAATAATTGATGTTGAACATTTTTTATGTAAAATCTCCCTTTGGCGCAGTGGTTGAGCTTGCTCATTTCTACCCGGACTTTGCGGGTAAGTGCACAACTTTTTTTTTATTTTATTTGGAGAGCAGAACACAATCTTAAAACACCATTATTCTTGCATCATACATTTATTAATTTTAATTTACTTGAAATTCTTAAATGTTCCTCAAGTTGCTTAATTATTAATATTACAATTTTAATAATATAGAGTAACATATATGAATAGTTATTTTAATTTTGAAATTTATATATATAGATATCATGTATTTCTAATTTTATCTAGGATATAATGCACTTTCGTCAAAGGGTGAAACCAAAAAAATCCAACATTTTACATTAAAAATTGTGTTTATATATGTTAACAACTTTAAACCCAAAGCTAAAATCGATACATGTGTTTTATCTTCTTCTTTTTTTAAGAAAAAAATAATCTCTGCTAGAGTATGATTTATGTTTCGTAAAGCTAGGCGCATTTGTTTAATCAATATTTCACTTTATATACAATGATCATATATTTTTATCATATAAAATCAATGCATCAAAAAGAAAAAAACGCGATTGTTTGTTTTTTATATCAACAAATGTTGGGATCGTTCATTGTAGAATTTCTAGGTTAAACAAATAATATTTTACTCACTTATTAGAAAGAAAAAAAAATCCTGAACACCCTTGATAAAAAATTTGGCTCCGCCACTGCTCCCATCAGTGCACCACAATCCATGTTGGTGGCAAACATTTATTAGGAATATGGAGATATGTGGTTTATTAATGCAACACCTTAGGATATTTAGACATCTTGTTTATAAACTATGGTTTACTCATTTGATAAGATCGTTTAAGATTTGAATTTTTTTAATCATTTTCAAAACTTGTGGATTTTCAAGTTTATGATAAAATATACAATATAGAAATTCAAATCACATATCAAAAACAAAATGTTGACCTCATATAAATCTAATTCCATATCGCTTTAAATTAAGGGGATATTCTGAATGTACCTTTTGAAAGAAAAAAATGATTGGAACTATATAAGAGGGGATGTGGATGTACCAAGACAAGTCGTCGAGCTTGAACTGCTTTGATTTTGTAATGTTTGCACAGGTGATGAATAAATATAGCTGTCATTACAAAAAAATCATATCGCATGTTTACATGAGACCTAACATCAAATATTGTCGGTTCAATAAATTACACAAAATCATTCATTGTGATTTGTAAATAGCACTTATATATCGACTACTAAGATATAAGTCGGGATAACCACACAGCTCGTCAACATGTCTGCATCAGCTGTGTGGTTTCCGCACGTATATAAATAGATTTATATTTTTGCCCTTGGTATACTATATTATTACTTCACTTATCCTGTACAATTTTGTAAATAAAGCCATATTCTGCTGCTTTTTTAGGATCCTTGAAGTGCTACAACTTCAGTACTTTATCAATTTATATTTTACCCTTAATATTGTATTTTATTACTTTCGTTGTTTTGTACTTTTCCGTAAATAAAGTCACATTTTTGTGCCTTTTAAAAATACTTAATGCCATTCTTCACTTTCTTCATTATCTTTGTTTGCTACTGTTTATTCCAACTTCTTATAATTAATAATTAATGATAAATGTAAATTATTAAATTAGGATTAATGAGAAATGTAAATTATTGATCTAATTAATGAGAAATATAAATTTTAAATTTAATACTACGTTCATTCCAATTTTAGTAACAGTATTTGACTAGATACATAAGTTTGAAAAAGAAAAGAAGGCTTTTCAAATTTGTATTCTAAAATAAGTCTCGAAAAACATATTAAAATGTATTTAACTCTCGAAATTTCATATGTGCCACATAAATTGGAATAACGCGAGTAACATATATTATTTAAAAATTGTGTTAAGAATACTATAAAATACAACTTAAAGTATTTAAAAACATATTAAAATTGATTAACTCCCGAAATTTCACATGTGCCATGTATAAATTGGAATAGGAAAAATATTATTTTAAAATTATGTACTTAAATTGATTAGCTCTCAAAATATAACATGTGTCACATATATTATTTGAAAAGTACGTTTATAATATTATAAAAATAATTAACAACAAAATCATATAAATTAAAACAAATATAGTGAGTAATATATATTGGGTCCGGACTTACCCGGACTTTTGTATCTAGTATATAGTAGAAATGTGAACATTAAATGAGAATTTACCAGTTCATTTCAATTCAGATGTCCATCAATAAAAATGGGTTAATTGAATTTCTTGTTTTTATGAGAGATGTGCATCAATATTTACACAATAAATTTGTCTTGTAAATGCTTTCGTAGTAAAGTCCTTTGTAGCCTCAAATTCTAAGACCTGAGAAAATTTAAATTGTAAAATTTATTATTTTATTTTTTCTTTGATAATATAGAATATAATTTTTTTTTTTATTTTTTTTTAAAAGAGAGTATAAAATGTACATTGAAAAGTGAAAGAAAAATGATCACTTTATAACAAAAATATTTTAGAAGTTACAGTAATAAATAATATTTTTATAATAATATTCAAGATAATATATTAAAAATACATGTTTTATATCAATTACGGATCTACATTCAAAGTTTATAGGTGCTTAAGCACCCATTGCATTTTAAAGTCAACACAATTATTTATATAGGGAACCTGTAGTTTATACAAATATGTAAATTGAACACCTTGTTTTAGTAAGCAACTTCAAATTGAAAAGAATGAACACCACTAATTATCATTTTATTAACTTGAATTTTAGTCCTTATTATTTTAAATGATAATATGTGAAATATAATAGTTCCAAAAATAACAATTATGAAAAACAAAAAAGTCACATTAATTTTTATTTTTTACCTATATGTATTTTTATTTTTTTTCCAACTAGACGATTACCGACTGAACACATGAGAGACCACATGAAAGTTTGAATTTGATTTACGCAAAACTTGAAACATCATGTATTTACATTTGATTTGAAACGAAAAAACGTGTCTAGCTATCTCGAGCAACATTATTTGTATCATCACCAAGATCAGAAGTCTGCATCACTGCCGCGAGTCTGAGCCTGAACAGCCCGTCTAGCCACCTCGAGATCACGTATCATGTGACTAATATCCCGCATATGTCCTTGCATATGTTCTTCAAGATGTTGTTGAATCTGTTCAGTCCTCACGACCCCAGGAATAGTTTGGAGTCTTCTATTATGTGTAAGGGTAGATAGAAGAGCAACGGGATAAAGCGGGTGTGGGTGTGGAACGACACTAGAAATTTGAGACTTTGCCAGGACATCAGTTGAGTAAATATCAACTAAATGTTTTAGAAAAATAATACAAACATAGGCTACAAAATTTCTAACTCACTCCCCTACTGGATATGTATTGGGTCATAGGATAATTTAAACGAAAAGCTACACAACATTTCGACCATTCCATAATCCACTGACAATGGTCGAAGAAATAGAGATGCAAGCAATGTCAGATCCAGTAGCGCATATTGATGCAAGCATAGCCCATTTACTGTAGTCTTCCTCAAAAAAAGCATAAAGACTCCCACCACAATCAAACCTACTGAGTTCATTAGTGGTTTATATTTGTTATGTATAACACCAATGGGTTCCCCTGTTTTAATCTTAATATGAATGGCCTATGTGTATATTTAAGGTTTGAAGTTAAAATTTAGCTTTTATGTCATTTTATTGAAATGTCATTGCACTTGAATATATAGTGTTATGAGTTTAACCCTCTGTCGGTTGAGTTGTGCCTAGCCAATTTTGTGACGATTATTAACGTTGTTGGTTCATAATAATAATAATCACGTTTACATGTGTTATCGATTATACTTAATGAAAAAAAGAATATATAGTACCATTCAGATCTCTTTTTACAAGTAGTGTGTTCTTATTTTAATCATTGCTGGTGCCTCTTGTCTAATCAATTTTAAGACTTGTATGTTCTTAGTTTGTAGTGTGTATTGACTCATTCCACTATTTTGAAAGTTGATGTTGTTGACGTCTAAACATTCAGGCCAAGCAAATTTCACTATTTCAGAAATGGAACGTTTAGTTATACCTTTATACTTTGCACGCCTTAAGAAATAATAATTAATATTTTGTTATAGTGGTTATACTAATTAATGTATGATCTCATAGTCAAAACTCTCTCTTGGGAATAGTCTGTGTGACAAGTTTCACTTTCAAGTCGGCTTTATCCAACGCATCAGTGAATTTGCACTTCAAATATTTCATTTTGGTCGTGCTTAATTTGAACCCTTGAACTCTGGAGTTTGTCTCCGAACCTCCAACCTCTTANTACATGTGCCACATAAATTGGGACATGGACAGTCACACATATTTTTTTAAAAAAATTACATTAAAAGTATTCTATCAATTAACAACATATATTGTTTGAAATTGACGAAAAAGAAACTATAAATTACAATAATTAACAAAATAAATCTTTCAACTCCAACAAATCTATCAATTAATGCCACATAAATTGGGACATGGCAAATAACATATATTATTAAAAAATTAGGTTCAAAATGTACTATAAAATACAATAATTAACAATTTAATATATTAAAGAGACATATAAAAAATGGTTAATATTTGAAATTCTGCGTGTGCCACATAAATTAGAACAAACAAAGTAATAACTATTTTTTTCAAAATTATGTAAAAAAAAAGTACTACAAATCACAATAGCTAAAAATTTAAAATATTTTTAAAATCATATAAAAATTTCAATAACTTCTCAAATTCCATAATATGACATAAATTAAAATTAAAATATATATATATATATATATTGGGCCCCGTGCTGGCACGGGGTCCTATATCTAGTAATACTAAAAAGCATTGAGATACGACGGTCGGAGGAGAAGACGAAGGGGGTTGGGTTTAGTTTGCTGGAGAAGACGACTAGGGTCGGGGGTGGGTGGGGGGAGTTCAGGAAAGTAATTTAAAAATGATTTAATCCTCTTTAATAATTATTTGGGCAAAAATGCCAAGTGTCGTTGATTCATTGGCATTTTTAGTTTTATTCAAAATTCATTGTTAAAGAATTGCTTTGGTGTCAAATGACAAATGTTTTCATTTAATTTGGTACTTTGACACGTCATCGGCGAGTGAGTTACACTTCCTTTAAATTTTTTTGTTGATTGTGAAAAAAATATCAAAATGATACAATACAACATGACATGAGGTGTCTAAAACGAACAAAACTTAATTGAGATGTTTAATTAAAAATTGATGTCAAGTTTAGGGGTCACCAATGGATTAGGCCGCAATAATACAAAGGACCAAACGGCTCTTCCGAACGCAACGACGTCGTACCCTTATAACCTGAATGTGAAAAACAGAGCTAACCATCAGTAGAGCAGCGAAGAACTGCCGCCAAGTGAAGAAGGAAAGTATCAAATCAAATGGCGACGGAACTAGAAGAATTGATTGGGTTTCTCTCAGCCCCTTCTCCTCCAGTGAGTATCATAAGCTTGTACCCTTTAATCCTTTTGTATGTTATTGAGTACAATTTGTTTGATTTTTTCCCTTTTTAGCTTGTCTTCATTTGATTGATTAACGTAAAAGTAAGTATCTGTTAAATCTAACTCGCTGAGCTTGGATTGATCTTCTCTAATGGTGAACACATGATGCCATTGATGATCAACCCGGAAGGAAAGAAGAGAAACTATTTTTGTATTTCATGAACTGAACTAATTGAATTACAATGAAATAGTACAAGCTATCTATTTATACAAATAAAGAGAAAGTTCTAGAATAACTAATTACTGCTACAGCTGGCACTAACAACAAACTATCTAACTAACTCTAATGCATAACTGAAAGGTGAATAACTAATCTATAAGCTGCTGAAGTTCTCAATAGTATCTTTGCTTAAAAATTAAATTAGTACCGATTGGGACAAACCCTTTTTGTTTTACAGTTAATTGATTTGAGTTTTTAGTCAATTACTAGTCATTCTTTCAACTATATATGTTAGAAGAATGATTTTTTAGTGAAAAAGTAGCTTAGTCTCTTAATTGTTTAACATGGGAATGTAATGGGTTTGAACCCTTTCGTCTTTATTTAATGGATTTGAACTTTTGGATATCTATGTTTAAAGAATGGTTTAGCTGAAAATGTAGTGTTTTTTGAAATAAAGGAAGAATCTTTTTGGATAAAGTTTAAGTTAGGATTAAGAACTAACTTGTGGGTGAACTTTTCTCGTTGGAGATGATTTGCTTTTAGATTTTTTTTCGTTTTATTGAGCTTCTTGGTGTATGTTTGAGCTATGGTTTTGGTGAAAAAAGTAACTGTCAAAAAAAGTAAGAATCTTTTGTTAGATTTCTAATGTGGAACTGGGTTGTGGTTAACCTTTGGGCTTTATTTGTCCAGTGTGCATGTTGAACAATGTTGTAGGTTAAAAAANTAAAAATTGATGTCAAGTTTAGGGGTCACCAATGGATTAGGCCGCAATAATACAAAGGACCAAACGGCTCTTCCGAACGCAACGACGTCGTACCCTTATAACCTGAATGTGAAAAACAGAGCTAACCATCAGTAGAGCAGCGAAGAACTGCCGCCAAGTGAAGAAGGAAAGTATCAAATCAAATGGCGACGGAGCTAGAAGAATTGATTGGGTTTCTCTCAGCCCCTTCTCCTCCAGTGAGTATCATAAGCTTATACCCTTTAATCCTTTTGTATGCTATTAAGTACAATTTGTTTGATTTTTCCCCCTTTTCGCTTGTCTTCAATTTGATTGATTGATGTAAAAGGAAGTATCTTTCCTTAAAAATTAAATTTGTACCGATTGGGACGAACCCTTTTCGTTTTACAGTTAATTGATTTGGTTTTTTAGTCAATTACTAGTCATTCTTGTAACTATATATGTTAGAAGAGTGATATTTTGGTGAAAAAGTAGCTTAGTCTCTTAATTGTTTAACATGGGAATGTAATGGATTTGAACTTTTGGATATGTATGTTTAAAGATTAGTGTTTTTTGAAATAAAGGAAGTATCTTTTTGGATAAAGTTTAAATTAGGATTAAGAACTAACTTGTGGGTGAACTTTTCTCGTCGGAGATGATTTGCTTTTACTTTTTTTTCGTTTTATTGAGCTTCTTGGTATATGTTTGAGCTATGGTTTTGGTGAAAAAAGTAACCGTCAAAAAAAGTAAGAATCTTTTGTTAGATTTCTAATGTGGAACTGGATTGTGGTTAACCTTTTGGGCTTTATTTGTCCAGTGTGCATGTTGAACAATGCTGTAGGTTAAAAAAGCAGTGTGTTTCCCCACCAAAAAAAAAAAACAGATGTTAGAATTTTTCAATGTGCAACCTTTTTCATGTGACAGCTAATTGCTTTGAATTCAATACTTGTATTGTTGAGTTTTTTGGTGTATGTATGTTTGAATGAACAATGGTTTTAGGTGAAAAAAATAGCGGTTGATATTGTTCGTGATTATACTGGTTCTGAGGATGGTTTGGAATCTCTTGGCAAGTATTCTGACGTCGTGCTTCCCTCTCTGTCTCGCCTTCTTGGTGAAAAAAAGGTACCAGTATCTTCTAAGATGTGTGATTACACCAATAAAGTTCATGGTATGGATGCTTGGGACAAAAAAAGTTAAACAAATTATCCCTTTTCTTCAGAGTCATAAGTAACATTTCAACTTTTGGAAATCCCCCCACAACAGAAAATTTGTAAATAAAAAAGATTTTTCTTTACTGTTACAATGGCTGGATGTTTGCAATATTTTCTGTAACATTTAAAGAATCTTACCAAGGTCAAAATAGATCTGATATTTGGAAGGAGGGATTAATTCTTATCTGTGTAAACTTGAACTGCTGTTGTTAATATTGATAGTTGTGTACACTATGCATAACCATCCATATCCTAACTTGGTGATAGAGCAATGATTTAGAAACTTCTCTTTTTCCCTTTTTTTGAAGAAAAAATAAAGACTTTTGAAAACACCAAAGTTCACTGTGCAAACACTAACTCACTGCTATAGAAATGAAGTTTTAAATATGACTTTTGAAAAGATAAGAAACAAGCATTATGTTATAGTACCGAAGTTCACTATGCAAACTTAATTTTCGCAAACACTTTATTACAATTTTTTTTAGAAAGACTTTATGCCAAAAAATTAAACTGTGCACAAAACCTTTTTTTTAAAAAAAATCATTCCTAGCATAACGTTATGAGCTAGAACAAGACGAAGCTGAATGAGATCTCTTGAAAATATGAACCTTTCCAAATTGATGGATACACATATGGTATCACTTTCTTTCTTGTGAAGCCCATGTTTTCGTTGCATACTAATTGTCCAAAAATTGACAAATTTATTGTTGATTAATTCATACCATGACCATGGTTTGTCTTCCCGAGTTCTTTTATCAAACTCAATTTATTGACATGTATGTAATATTTTTCGTGTATTGATACTTATACTATGCAGTAGCCTCCAGAAGGCCTTTTTAATTCCTTTTTTTGTATAAAAAATACCATTCAGGTGGTTTCTGAACCTGCGGCTCAAGCACTGGTAAATCTGTCACAAAAGCCAGAGTTGGCAGGTAAGATGGTTGAGATGCATATGGTTAGGACATCGATGGAGACCTTGTACAAGCAAGATTGTGAAATCACAAATCTGCTGATTATGCTCCTTGTTAATCTCACACAGCTGGATGCTGGTATTGATTCTTTGCTTCAGGTTAATTCTCATCCTTTTTTTTTGCACTAACGCTTTAAATGCCTCTTTATTTTTTTATGAATTAAGGCATTTCATTAAAAAGGTACTAGTAGATGCAAAACTACAAAAGAAATGAAGTGCAAGATTATTAGCCCCTTTGGCCTTTACAATGTGTCAAACTAAAACTAGGGGGCCAACTAAGTGTGTCCAAACAACGGTCAAGTTAACTTGGTCCAACAAAAAAGATTAAGCAAACATCTGGCTTTGAGAGTATTGAGGTTCCACCAAACATCTTCGATCCCTTTCCGTCCACAAACACCAAAACATAATTGCAGGGATTATCACCACATTTTCTTGATGGTCTTATCAACTCTCCTTAAGTTCTTGTTTACGGCAAGTTTAACTTTGAAGCTACTAATATGTGTCATTATTCTTGTTTATACACTGTTAGATAAATTACAAAATTGTGTTTTGTATCTTTTCTAAGTTGATCAATAATGGAGGAAAGTTTCCACACTTAACCTTCCCATTTGTAAATAGAATGGGACAACTTTGAAAATATTAGGTTTTGATTCTGCATTTCCCTCTTCTGTGGTCATTGAACGGCTGAAGAAAGAAATTAAAAAATGCCTGTACAAAAATTGAAGAAAATTTAAAGACTGAGAGACACTAGAGGAACAAGAAGAGTTCCATAGATATCTTAAAACACTTCGTAGACTTTCTACCTGCTGTTAGGTTGTAGTCATTGGTTCTCCACAATTAATATGGCCAAGTTGAATACCGGTTTCTTTTACAGCGTCATTAAAAAATATTGGTTTCTTATGCTTATTATGCTGATTGCTTTCCCTGATTGGCAGTCTGCAGATGAGAAGATGCATGGCTTATATGTCATGAAACTTGTGAGATCATTTTGTTCGTCCTCCTGTGAGGGAACAGGTATGTTCAATTATCATTCTTTTTCCCTTTTATCCAGTTTGATTGTTTTGTGCATTTAAGTGCTTTGATACTTTAGTCCCTGGCACTGTTATCAAGCACAAAAAAAGCTCTAAGGTCCGTTGGGTCTTTAAGCACAAATAAAGTGTGATGAAAAAATGCACAAATTGAGAAAATAATACAAATTTATATGTTTTGTCCAAGACTAATAATTATAAGCATGAACGACAAATATATGAACAAGGAAATTCAATTTTTTTTATGATAAAGTGAAATATCATTTGTTTAGTGTCGTCTCTTTAGAAGAGGCTCATTGGCAAGGAAAAGTTTGTCTTAGAACCTTGGTGACGTCATTGAAGCGCACATTAAGCTAGGTGAAGCGCTCAACACGTTTTGAGCCTCACTTCAGGGCTTAAGCGTGCCCTTGACAACTGGTCCCTAGAACAAAGAGCGAAAATGAAACGATTACAGCTGAACTCAGATACACCCCTGCTTAGCTTGTACAGAAAGTGAGAACCTGGAGGGTGCTTGTTTCCTGATCATCCCTCCAAATTGGTTACTTGAACTGAATTGATTGCCTAGCTAGAGAACTCGACTTAAATTCACCTTAGTCTGCTTAAGATGGATAACATATCTTAGTCAATAATTTGTTTTCTGAGAATGGTAAAATATCTAAGTCAACAAATCAGTGTTGTAAATTTTCATGGATTTCTTATCTACTTAAAGGATTGACCCAAAAGCCTTGAAACCTGGAGCACAAGTTCTATCCGTAATTTGGTCCACTGAGCATTGAATTTGACCAGTGTGCGTCATGTGATTTTCTGTGTTTTATGAGAAAAGGTGAATCCTCGATTGAGAAGCAAGAGACTTAGCCGACTTTATGGGGAAGAAGAATCGTTTATGATTGAAGTACTTCACTAAATTTTGGGTGCTACAAGACTTGGTTAGAAAATGTTCCACTGTGGATGAGCAATTATGTGTAAAGTCTGTCTGTTTTACGATAATGCTAGTTGGATTCTGTCCTGGGCTTCTACCTTCAATCATGACAGAGCTGTTTCTCAACATTTACTTGCTAGGGGAAGTTGAAGGCATAGCAAAATATATTATTTCAAGATGCTAGTACATAAAAAGTATCTTTTGGTATGTGATGTGTTGAAATGTCTGACCATCTCATCGGAAAATTTAAGTTGATAGTGAAGACGTCCTAACTTGAATATATCTCCAACATGATGCATGTTTAACTCAAACAAGAAATTATTGGCTTAACTTTCCGTAGTATCTATTATCTTTGTTGTTATTACCACATATTTCTTTTTCCTTTGTGATCAGTTGATCCCTTTGAACATGTGGCTTCTGTACTTGTTAACATTTCTAAGAAGGAAGATGGGAGAAAGCTTCTGCTTGATCAAAAACGATGCCTACTAAAGCAAATAGTCCGGAATGATTCTAAGAGCTTGTTGCGAAAGAGAGGGGTATGTGGTAGGATATTTTCAGTTCAAGATGGCTATTTTCATGAATATATGGACTTCTGCTTTAAAATTAAGTATTTGAATTAAAAATGAAAAGAAATGGAAATGTTGCAAATTCTGTCATCAAACACTAATATATGTAGTTAGTGCCTTCTAGACTGAGCAATTTGGCTTGATCCAGCTTCTTTATTGTATATTTAAAAGCTTTCTTTTACAATCATGTGATAAGCAAAAGTTTAGCAGGAAAAAATTGTGCACTGATTTTGGATATAGGTTGCAGGAACCATCCGCAACTGCTGCTTTGAAGCGGAGAATCAGCTGCAAAATTTGCTTCTGATTTCTGAATTCTTATGGCCAGCTCTGCTCCTGCCTGTTGCTGGAAATAAGGTGACTTTCACCTATATAAGGAAGATGTCAACAATAATTCATTTATTTCTGCAGTACACTTCAAATCTATCTGTAATTAGGACTTGAAAGAATGGATGTGTCTTTGCTTTTTACTGTCATATCACACTTCTTTATTTCTGTTTCGTAGAACTTGTTAGAGACCTGTAAAGCTATTTTTTCCATCATCTCAAGGTCAGTATTATTATACTCGATGGAGATCTGTCATTTAATTGTTCTTTCTCTCTGATTGAAATACCTCAAACAAGTGACGAAATAGATAAGTTCAACCAGATAATGTGAAATCCGAAAACTAAGAAATGTTGTTTGTCATCGAGAATTCATTCTGACCATAAGGTGAATGGTTCTTATTTGAATGGAATAGGAAAGCTCCCATCTTTGTTCAAGGACTGTCTACAAAGATTTCTTTCAACAAGTATACCGAGAGTTACTATGTGTATTCTTGTTATCAGTGTGTGTCATTACTTAATGTACACAAAAGGGAATGGTTTGCTGACTGAGTGTGCTAAGCATTGATCTGGTAACCTGAAGGCCTTAGAAGACCCAATTCAATAGAAAAACAAAGTTAGTGAGGAGCAAAGAGAATAAATTTCAAATGGGAATAAAGGTGCAGATGGCGCTGAGAATCATTTCTGTTTGGTTCGCTGCTTGGGTAAAGGCTAAAAAGGCTTGATCTAGATTTTAAATCAAGTTTAAAATATCTTCCATGACGGAACATATCTTCTTTCTACCTTTTTGGCGCTCTATATTATTTACTTTCTTGCTTTGTCTCCTTCCCAGTTATCTGTAGCTCGCTGTTACAAATATGTCAAAACTTTAATTTTCTTGTCTCAGTTCTCCATAGTCCTTTCCATTTGAATTGAGTATTTTCTTGTGGTCCAACTTCTGACAGGTCTATAATGAGGAAGACACTCGGAAAATGCCACTAGAGCTTGCAAGTGCACTCTCAATTGAACGAGAACCCGTTACTGATCCTGAAATTCGTGTACAGGCGCTAGAGGCTATTTATTTGCTCATATTACAGGTATAGTCTGAACAGTTTCTTTGTATGTGCTTCATTTGCTTATCTTAACCCTTACAGCTGTGATAATAAGCAGCACAAATTATAGCTTTTCAAGTTCGGAGTTTATATCCAGCCACCTGAAATAGTAGCTCCTCTTACTCTACATAGTTAATTATCTCAAAAGTGTTTTACTTTTAGATGTGTGGATAGAAAGCAGCTATCTTTCTGTGTAATGAAACCATTTAATCAAGCCATTCTTCACTTTTTGGAACTTAAACTATAACCACACACACAAAAAAAGTTTTTGACCAATTGTAGAGGATGGTTGTCCAAGAACAGCACTCTTTGTTTTTAGTCCATATAAGTTTAAAGGAAATCTTTTGTGTATGAATTGATCATTTCTTCTAATCTGTCAGATCGCCATACATTGTACCATTAGTAGTTCACTATTCCCTTCTACTTGCTAGTTGCTGCGTTTGTCCTATGAAACGACAAATTTTATTGTCCGGGGAAGCTTTCCTTCTGCTATGGATGATTCCGTAGGCGACTGTATGATATGCTCGAATTGATTGCAGGAAGCAGGCAGAAGAGCATTTTGGTCAGTGAATGGTCCCCGAATATTGCAAGTGGGCTATGCAGACGAGGATGATCCTAAAGCAATGGAAGCATATGAGCGAGCTGGCTCTTTGGTATTTCAAACTGCAGCCTATCATCCGTCAAGTCTCTTCTGTCATAAGAAATATATCTTTAACTGTCCTAATCTTAATTCTTCTGAATGTTGACAGCTGATTCAAGAGAGTGGCCTCGATGAAGAATTAACAGAGACATCTTCGTAGACATCCTGCTTTCTTACTGGTTTTGATACTGCGATAGCAACGAATTCTAACAATCAATCAGACAAACTGCAGGTTGCTTAGAGTATTCAAGCGCTATAGAAGTGGGAAGGTCCCAAGTGTACTTTGAATTTTTAGTTTTTTTCGGTTTCTTGTAGCGGGGTTGGTTATGATCCTCAGAAAGGTTGTTATGTCAAGGACTCGGGTGATGTATCGGAGGTTAGTGTTATATACAAGGCAGCTTTTACTGCTGAAGGAACAATATAAGATTGGCTTTAAGAATATGATTTCAGATATCTCTGTACTGTTTAACTGATTTAGCAGTGTTATTGATTGTCAGTTGTCACCCGACTAAGGGTAGTTCTATTCAAACCTGTTCTCAAGTTAGGGTCTATCGGAAATAATCTCTCTGCCTCCTCAAGGTAGAGGTAAGGTTTGCGTATACCTCATCCTACCCAGACTCCACATGTGTACTATGTTGGGTATGTTGTTATAGTGATCAAATGTCTTACTAGATCCAAATATTTCAACTTGGAGTGAACATTTTCATCTACAAGTATTTCAACTTTTATTACAGTCGGTGCTATTTGTTTGTACCGATAACAACAAGTCTAGTGTAATTTTACAAGTGAGTTCCGGGGAAGTTGAGATGTATGCAGTCTCACTATTATGGTGTAGAGGAGAGATTGTTACCTTATCCTTTATCCGGACTTGTGAATTGTGATCGATAATGTAAATGAGCTCATATTATTTTTTATAACACTTACCAAAGAAACGAAATGTTGAGGAAATCAAATTACGTAATATTTATGTAAATAAATTCTTTAAAATATATTTAGGTTAAAGAGATAGAGTTTGAGTTTACTACTTTCAACTTGTTTTAGTTATCGCCTCCTTTTATTGATTATGAGTTAATTTTTAGATTTTATATATAGACATGGATTAATAACTTTTTAGTATTGTGTTTGAAAGTTTTACTTCTTGTATTAGAAGACAATACTATACTTAAGAAATTTAATATTATTACTTTTTCTAGTGTATAGCTTTTACTCCTTTTCATCTTACTGATATAACTATATTCTATTTGATTAAGTTAATTACATAAAAAGTGAAAAGTTGAAGCAAATCAAATTTAAATCGATCAATGTAAAATCAAAACGAAAAATTGAACACACACCTCACATAGCTTTTAACTTTTTCACGTATTTGTTTTTACCACAGTAAAAATAACCGTTGGCGCGAAATGAAGATTGTGCATATCTTCACCCCGCGCGCGCCAAATGAAATTTAGCGAAACACAAGCAATTCAACATTCCCGCCATCTCTTCTTCTTCTTCCCTTAAACCCTCCAAAATGCGACCCGAAAAATTCTCCATCTCCTCTTCATCACCCAAACCCGAAATTAAATGGATCTTTCCGACATCGCCCGAAAGCTTGGTCTCACCGAAACCAAACATCTGGTTCGCAAAGCCGCCGAGCTCCGTCGACTCGCCGATGTACAGTTCGATTCCTCCGTCATTGGCGTCGTAAGTAATGATATGATGGATTGGTTGCTGGGAATTGAGGTTTATTTGATTAGAATTGGATGGAATTGAATTTGGATTGATTTTTTTTTGTAGGGGGAGATCTGCAAAGCTATAATTTGCTTAGAGATTGCTGCTTGTAGGTACAATTTCTGTTTTTCTTCTCCGATTGTTTGGGTGAATTCTGTTCCAAGGTGAATTAGGGTTGAAGTAAAACGATCAGTCGACTATGGGTATTCCAAATTTGTTGGGGGTTGGTTATATGAATCTGCTATTTCATTTTTGGATAGATAGAAATTGGGCGTGTGCAGAGTCGGGTTATTAAATGGGTTGATTTGAATGTCAATTTGTAGTACTGATTAATCAAGTAACTGGGTTATATAGATTTTGTTATATTTGATATTTGTTTCATTTATGTACTAAATAATTGCAAATGGAGAAATGGCCTCTTGTAGAAATGTAGTGTAATAGCTGGAGGTTTAGTGCATTGGGCTGCCCTTTTTTATATAGTCCAAGTCATAGGTCTACTTATAGTTTTACATCAAAATAATAGAATGTACTCCTATTAGAAATGATCCAGACAAAATTATTTGAAGTACTGATGCCGCTGTAAGATGTCAGTGACACTTGTCTATGATTTGTAATATGTTCTGGTGATAAATGTAGGATGGATGTGGTGTTTGATCGTCAGGCAGCGATAAAATTGAGTGGGATGTCGGAGAAGGCTTATAACAGATCATTCACTTCAATGCAGAATGGAATTGGAGTAAAGTGAGTTTTTAAGCTTTTGTTTCACTCTACATTTTCATTTTTGTGAATCTGTACATGCCTTTTTGGAGGCAAATGGTGCTTTGTTAGATGTTGGATTCTTGCTGATGTGAAAAGTTCTTTTTTACTTTGCAGAAACAAGCTTGATATTAGAGAATTGGCAATTCAGTTTGGGTGTATCAGGCTCATTCCTTTTGTTCAAAAAGGTCTATCATTGTAAGTTTGATCATCTACTTTGAACTCATGGTCTTACATATTTTGTTGTTTTGATTGTCCTGCCTATGATGTTTGTTTGATCTTATGTTTGAGAGCCTAATTGGACAAGAACAAGCTGCTTTTGTATTGTTTTTTATGGGATTTGGTTTGGCATGTTGGGACCTATCTGTGCCTGTTCTTTCTGAATTTCAGCATGCTAGAGTTTCTAGTTTAGATGGGGTTATATAAATAGTTAGAGAGTTCTTAATTAGGTTTTGATGATTATAATTCCTTTACAGATACAAAGATCGGTTTCGTACATCCTTGCCACCTTCTAGAAGGGCAAGTGCTGATTTCAGTCGACCTGTGTTCACTGCTGCTGCGTTCTACCTGTGCGCAAAAAGACACAAGGTTTCTTCAATATACTCTTCAAGCATTGGTAGTCCTGCACTAGTTGTAGCAGCATGATAAATTGGAATGAACTGTCTCATAGTTTTCTTCATCTGTGTTTGCAGCTGAAGGTTGATAAAATGAAGCTCATTGAACTTTGTGGCACATCAGAACCTGAATTTGCTAATGTAAGGCCTTTACTCCTTTGATTACGTTTTTCTTTTCATTGTTTTTATCATCAAATTGTTTATTTACTTAAGCTATCAGTTTGCTGTACTATGGTTCTAATATTTTTATGTGGATTGAAATGATACAGGTTTCTACCTCAATGAATGATCTTTGTTTCGATGTTTTTGGGACATCAAAGGAGAAAAAGGATCCCAAGACAGTGAAGGGGAACCGAGGTAACACATGCTGATTAATTAAGTTCCTCACTTTATTACAAGCAAAATGAGGTTTAGTGCTTTTCAATACACATTATGATACATATTTAACATAGTGATTTGCATATGCAGAACTGCTAGATGCATTACCTGAAAAAAGGAGGGTTGAAGATGGTGGCTATTCATCCGAGGATGATAATGTAAATGAGAAGCTCTCTTTTAAATTTTGCTACTAGTTAATGATGTCATAACACTAATTAACATAAATAAGGAACACAGAAGCTCTCAACTCAGATGTAAGGACCTGTTTGTTTATATGTTATGCATAGATATGGTAGGAAACAACCCTACTACTGTTGAGGACATATGGCAAGCCACATTGATGCTTATTTGAACTCCTAGATTAGAAAAAAAAAGACGATGAGTTTGACTGGTTACTGGCTTATCTTGGACTAAACCGTCATTGAATGCAAGTTATAATCTCCACAAATCTTTGTGCTGGAGTTCTATACTCAATTAAAGTTCTTACAAGTTACATCTCAGTTTGTGTCGTTTCTTGCTGATTTTTGAAACCTTCCATTTTGCAGTCATCAGCTTACAAGAAGCGTAAACGCATGGATGAACATGCTTACGAGGAATGGAAATCTACTGTCCTTGCATCAAAAAACCAAAGCAGCCAAAAAGGTAAAATAAATGAATACTTCATCCATTAACTAGGAGTTCCCAGACCATTTAGTAGTTACATTAGCTTATGTGCTGATGGGAATTGTGTTTATTCTTGTAGCTCCTAAACAAACCAAACAAGCCCGGCTGGACTTCATGAAGAAAGTTCCTGAAACTAAAGTGCAAGCTACATAATTCTCCATTGTCCTTTCCAATTAGACAAATTTTAGTTGATTTTTTTCAAACAGTGGACAAAATGATTGGGAAGAAATTTCCTTTTGGTTTCTTGATACCATAGTTTACCTTTAAAAAAGAAGAGATAGTGGTAAGCCACTAAAATGAATGTTTATTTGGATTGATCCTTCTTAACAGCAAGGTTTGTCTGTACAGATATAGATTATTCTTGTTAAATTATCAAATCACATGCTTATGATAGCTCAATTATTGTGTATGCTGTGACCATATTCTTCTACAATACATAAATCATTTATCTTATTATAAATTTATAGTCTCTGTTACACAATAACTACCATGTGTGTCCCTATCCTAATTTAGTCATCCTATCTTTTTAGTCTTGATGAAATGGTCAAAAAAGAAAATGATGTTTCCACAATTGGAGACTTTGTTTTGGAAGGGTAAATACTAAATAGAATAGGATGCTTCCCATAATCGGAGACCCTTGTATTTGAAAGAAGAATATCAACATCTAGAATACAAAAATTCCACAACGCAACGTCAACTTCAAGGTGTAAAGTTTGATTTTTTAAATTTATGACTTGACTAATTCATGTTAAGCAATGACATTTGGGAAAACAATGATCTCTCTATTTTCTTCTTCTTCTGATAAAAACTCAACGAGCTTGTAATAAATATTCACTATTGCATGTTTCATAACAAGTAAAAATGGATTGAGCGAGTAATTTTTTACTGCATGCTTCAGAAATAATTTTAAAACTTTTTATAGCCAATAATATCATACCGATAAATAAAATACTTTACACTATCCGTAAATTGCAAAGTTTTTTTTTTTTTAGAAAATCAAGCTGTTTGGATAACGTATAAGCAGTGGGTAGATAATAATCTTGTTGGCGGCTCATTGGAGAAAAATGCCAACTGGCGAAGTATTTTGGACCAAATAGAGCCAAAAATCCAAAGTCAAATTTAACAAAGCTATCTAATAAAATTCATAAGCCACGATGAACCCACACCCATAAAAAAAAGAATAAACAATTATTTCCTTCATTTTTTTAATTTGAGGAATTTTAGTTATTTTATTTTAATTTATATCTTAAAATATAATATAATCTTACTATGTGTCATCATCACATAATTGAAATGTTGATATACTACTAAAAGTAAAATACAAAAATAATTTTTTATCCCTACTTAAAAGTTTCACTTTTTTATAATTTTAATTTTAAAATTAAAAAATATTTACCATATGAGCGACCTCCTAAAATTACTTGCGATACTTCTATTTGTATTTATTATCTTGTCTGACATGTCAACCTTCCATATAAAATATCAACCATCAGTGACAGCACATACTGCTCCATTAGTTTAAAAATTAATAATGTTAGAGAATTATTATTCTTTGTTTAAGGCACTTGATTAAAATAAAATAGTAATTTTATTTTATTTTTAGATTTTTTTAAAACAAGTGTATTCAAACGGAAAACACTATTTCTTTTAAAATGAAAACAATATTTCCATAAGAAGAAATTTTGCCAGTTTTATTTAAATCAACGAATACATGATATTTTTATTTATTTATTGTCTAATCATAATTAATCAAGATATTTTTTTTCGTATATATAATTCCGAAAATGAAACTTAATGATCCTTTAATGTAGAGCCCTGCTAATTCTAACTATGGTAATAACTATATTAATGTCATACACATAATATTATGGACCTATGGTAATAATTTTATGAGAAAAAAACTTGTTATGTTTGTCTTTTTTAAACATCAATAATAATTACATGTATAACAAATCCTTACTTTTAACAACTATGAATTTTTCAAACGAATATGGTCATTATAATAAAGTTTGACTGTAATAAATATCATAGAAGTTGATTTATAGACTTGGTTAAATTGCGGAATAAGGCAAGTTTTTCACCGCTGAAAAGTCGTGGGCCTAATATTCCTTTTTTATTTTATTTTTTAAATTAATTTGATAATAACAACGACAAAGAAAAACCCATTATAAATAAATAAAATTAATTTGATGATCGTTATTATAGGAGTCCAGTTTTCCAAAACAATAATATCCTCTCTGAAAAATTCATTATTTTTGTTAAATTTTTTCTGAATATTTTTTGCTGTTTGAAATTCCTTCCAATTCTATTTGGAAGAGAATTTCAATCAAACCATATATCTCCACTGTTCTCTTTCTCTACAAACCCTAATTTCAATTTTATACAAAGTTTGAATCTTTTACAGAGTTTGAAAGAAAGCTCAGTTTTTCTTTTATTGGGTATTTATTTGTTTTCCTTTTAAGGCTACTTTGAAAAAGATAGTGATTTATTTTTCTTTTTTAAGGGTAATTTTCAATAAAAGATTTAAAAAGGAACAATTTTGTTTCTTTTCTGGGTTTTTTCAATTAAGGGTAATTTCAAGAAGGTATAAAGGAAGGACCTTGGTAATATTTTGGTGAGGATTTTGTATTTTTGAGATGGTGGGTAGTGTGAATATTGATCCACAGGGGAAGGGAGGATATGTCTCAGATGAAGTTTTGGGAACATTTTTACCAATAGTTGTGTATTGGGTATATTCAGGATTGTATTTAATGCTTGGGAATATGGATAATTATAGGTTGCATTCTAAGAAAGATGAGGATGAGAAGAATTTGGTGTCAAAAAAAGAGGTTGTTAAAGGTGTTCTTCTCCAACAGATTGTTCAAGCTGCTGTTGCTACCGTTCTCTTTGCGGTTAGTTACTTTGATCATCTCTAGTTGCTGCAAAGTTTTGATTTTTATTTGTTTTGGAGTTTATTATGCATCATGATGAATTGGATTTGTATAGTTTACTATTGAGGCTTAGATGGTATTGATGTATTATTATGCATATGCTTGTTTGGTCTTCTTTTTATGCGTCATAATGATATTTATAAGGTTGACTATTGAGGCTTAGTTGATATAATAACTTATTATGCATATGTTTGTTCGGTCTAATTTTAATGAATCATAATGGTATAGATGATTTATATGGTTAACTATTGAGGCTTAGTTGATATTGAGAACTTATTATGCATATGCTTGTTTGGTGAATCATAATGATACAGGGGATTTATTTGGTTAACTATTGAGGCTTAGTTGATTTTGATGACTTATTATGCATATGCTTCCTTGGTCTTGTTTTGATTGGAATGAAATGATTATGTCTGGTGCCGGCTTAAGGTTTAGAAATTATTTGATTTATGAGTGTATGATTTTGTTGATGGTATGTGCAATTCATAATTGGATGTTGTGTATTACAACGTGGGGTGAGTCATATGATTTTGTCAATGGTATGTGCAACTCATAATTGGATGTTGTGTATTACAACGCGGGGTGAGTCATGGATAGGGGAATTTTTGGATGCGATGGCAGTGTAATAATAGTTCTTTTGTCCGAATTGGCACTGCTAGGCAAATGTTGTTGGATTTCAAATTGAATATCATTTGTTGTTAGGCTGATTTCAAACATTTTGAATTATATTCATTTACTTGAGGGAGGAGCTTTTTTATGCCTGTGTGTGTGATCCTAGAATCCATCCGATAGATGGATGGTAAAATTGTTCTACCTTAGTCCTTAACGGTTTCTTAATATTTATTTATATACATTTTCGGTAAAGGAGTCATTTGTCAGAGGACTATGATACAATGCTTTATTTGGCTGTTAATCCACAGCTTACTTGTTTTACCTATCATTTAGATGAATCCTTCATGCACAGAATAAACAAATTCAATTGAAGTACAAGAGCAAGAAGTATAACTTCTTGTGTAGGTCAATCACAAAGTGTGCAAATTTCTTTTTTTCCTGTCTTGACAAGCCTTCAAGGCTACTTATGTAGAGTGTTTTATATCTATATATTATAATTTACGTTATGAAGTGTCTCAAAATCGATTGAACCTAAAAAGTGATAGTCGACAGTTATCTGAACAGAAATTTCATCTTTTAACTTTAAATGAAATATTTTTGATAAGGAGGTTTATATGAAATGCTGGCAGGTTTGATTTTCTTTGAGTGATAGGAAAATAGGAGTTCTGTAAAAGTTAGATGCAAACTGTTGAACCTCAGTTTTGAGTCATTTGATTTTATGAAGAAAGGTTGACTTTGAAGTTCTTCTAGGAAAATAGGTTGCCAAAGCGGCTCAATCAGCATTGTTTTGATCTTGGCTGTCGATGCTGATGCTGGGGATGAGACTACTTGACGCCTCATATAGAAACTGTCTACAAGGATGTCGAGACTATCCTAAGAATAAGCTTTTATTTGCTTAATCTGCCTTTTACTAAAGAAAATGGGGAATCATTGCTCTTCTTTTGCATTTCCTTGTCTACCTTCTTCTTGGTGTCCATCTGTCTTGCAAAGTTAGTTGACGGCAGCTTAATAGTTGAGAATAGGAGGCCTAACTGTGACCTCCCAATAAAGCTTTCTACAGTGCTACTTCACATATGTTTGGAATTATGGACAGACTAAAGTAAGTTGTGAGATGATCTTTTCAACTGCAGTATGTGAGCTTGGATATGTTGAGGGATAGATTCGTTTCTCTAACCTGCAAAGAATAGATATAAAAAGGAAACAATGTAGTCTTGTCTTTCTTTTGGCTTGCGTTGATATGTGTGTAGGCTGTAGCCTGATTTGCAAAGTTAGTTTCAACCACTTCTTTAAACTAATTTGCAAAGTGTAGTGTAACTCATATCTATCCTCTTAAAAACTCTAGTTCAAACTTATTTTATTTGTTGGTACTTCTCTTTATGGGTGGTCATTAGTTGGGTCTCTTGAGTCGTGACCTCAACCAATGCACTGCTTTTGTTTCCTTTCACTTTGGTAAGAGTGGAAAGTAGATAAGTTCAATTAGTAGAGGGCTAGCTCATACCGAATACAATTTATCTCCGATCAATGAGCTAAAAATTGTACACCTTTTGTATGTTCTGATAAGTAACTTAAGTATATACCATGAGGAGTTGTACTTTTCATACTTGTTTTCTCTACTTTTAGTATGTTGTTCCAATCATGAACCTGATTCTCATATTCTTGTTCCATATCATGTCAATTTTTATGTTTGTATTTTGACTAATGCTTGGTGTCTGATTATCTACTAATATGGAGCAGGTCACAGGAGATGATGGTGAATCTGGTGGAGATCAACACACTTCAATCTTTGTTCTTGGCAGACAGTTATTTGTTGCCATGTTGATGTTAGATACTTGGCAATATTTTATGCATCGGTACATGCACCAAAACAAGTTCTTGTACAAACATATCCATGCTCAACATCACCGGCTAATTGTTCCTTATGCATTTGGAGCTTTGTACAACCACCCTTTGGAGGGTCTGATTCTTGACACAATCGGCGGGGCTCTAGCTTTCCTTGTCTCTGGCATGTCCCCACGTACCTCCATCTTCTTTTTCTCATTTGCTACGATCAAGACTGTTGATGATCACTGCGGACTATGGTTGCCCGGAAATCTTTTCCATATCTTCTTTAAAAACAACTCCGCTTACCATGATATCCATCACCAGCTTTATGGGACCAAGTATAACTATTCACAGCCTTTCTTTGTGACGTGGGATAGGATACTTGGTACTTACATGCCATATGAACTTGAGAGAAGACCGGAAGGAGGGTTTGAAGCTAAGCCTGTTAAAGATTGCAAGGAACATTGACAATACTGTTAACATGTTTGTCATATAGTATGTACCACTGCAATTTTCGTCTGCTTCAAATGCTTAGTTACTCATTTAATTTGTATAGAGTATATAGTTAAAGGGTTCGCATATATTGTTGTATAACTGGTGTTGGTTTCGAGGTTTGAGAAAGGAATAGGGTTGAATAATAGTTTCCTTTTTAAACATTGTCTCAGATTTGATATCTGGTATATTCAACTGCAGGCAGAGATAAAAGATTACTGAAATACATTGTGTGCCTTGAATTCTTTAGTTCCAAGCATATGGACATGTATTGTGACTTTCTCATTGTTCTTTTTTGTGGGCTGTTATTGACGGTGTCGAGCTCACCTCGACCATTTTACTGAGTACCTGCTTCTTCCAACCAAAGAGGTATCAGGTATCTCTGTTTAGCGGTACTTAGATACACAAGAGAATCTTATGAAGAGGGGAATACAAATGTGCCCAAGATGCTGTTTTTGTGAGCAGGTTGCAGGGACAATTAATCATCTGTTCTTACATTGTAAAGTGGCTGGCCAGCTGTGGAAATTGTTTACTAGCTTCAGAGGTATAAGTTGGACTGTTCCAGGGAGAACAGGACAGGCTCTAGAAAGCTGGAATATGGAGGGCAGTGGCAGCACAGACAAGAGTAGATGGAAAATTGTCCCAGCTGTTATTTGGTGGACCATATGGAAAGAAAGGAATTCTAGGAATTTTGATAACAAGAGCAGCCCTCTGCACAAGATTAAAATGAACTGCATTATCACTTTTTGCTATTGGTGTAGTTCAGAGTATATAGATGACCCTGTGGCTATTGTAGACATTCTAGGGTCCTTATAAAGATGAAAGGAGGATCTAGGGATAGCTTCTCTTTTTTCTTCTTTTCTTTTCTTTATCTTTTGTTTATGCCCGACACACATGTGTGGAGGGACGATATGATGTAAATTTTGGATACCAGCTTTGAGCTGATGATTGATATACAAATGTTACCTTTATCAAAAAAAAGATAGATGGGAAGAAATCTTTGAGTATTTTTTGCTTTTCTTGTTTTCACCTGCTTCATTGATTGACCGCTAGGCCATACTCTCGGGTGCTAACATTGTCATTTCTCTAACATCTAGCAGAGTGGCATCACAACATTTTGGTGAACTCATAAGAAAATAGAAAAGGCTGAAACCATTCACTTCAGGATCCGTAAAATCTAATGACAAACCTCAAGGACTGAAATGAAAAATTTGTTCAATAGTTACATTGTGAGATGTATTTAGTTTACAATGAATGCAACAGCCGTTGGACGTTTTACAGAATCTTTATTAAACGAAATAACTCATAAAGAAATTACTTGTGATATTCCAAATTGCTCCAGCTACAAACTCTGCATACTCATTTTGAGTTGAATTTGAACGGATTACAATGGGTTGAACTAACAAATCAGCAGATTTACTGATCCATCAAAACTGTACTACAGTTAATGTTTCTGTGTATGTTATGAAATGGTATTACAGCAAGCAAAATGACTAGCACATTTGTGTTGACGAGTTGGGACTACAACCTTGTCATTATTTGGAAATGCATCATGGTTGAGTTCACCAGAGCTCAGCATTTTGTTACTGCATGCAGCGGTTTCTCAGTTTCTCCACAATTAATTGAACTTCATCAGCATCCACATCTCTGGTCACAGTAAGTTTCTTCTCTTTCATATCAGTTGAAATTGATTCTATCCCTTTCATATCGAAAAGACAAAAAAGATGAATCTATCTATTTGGTGTACTAAAAAAAAAGGAAAGAAAGAGAAAAAAAAGTAGTACCTGGACGAAGAGAAAATCTTTTAAATGCCTTGGGTATATCTTCATCATGAGATAAATTTAATTTCAACGTCTTTTTCTGCAAGAAAACCAAGAGAAAAACCCAAATGTAAAACGAGGGCACCAGGTAAGATAAGAGAGAAAACAGTTCACAAAATTTAGGCCATTTCTGATTCATCAAAATCATGCAGAATAAAGCTTTTTTCAGTAGTGTACCTCGATGAGAACGAGCTTGAAATTAGTATTTTGATTATCTTCGACTTGTGTTTCTTGTATATTCATGGCTGACTTGACAACCGACTTATTCCAGTTTTCTACCTCGATGTACTGCAGAGAAAGGATGTCCATGAAACAAGAAGGGATCTCCATAAGATCTCGACATCCACGCAAAACCAATTGTTCAAGGTTAGGAAAGGCATCATCAGCTACAATCCATTTCATCAAGGACACGTATTCTAGTGTCAATATTTTGAGTTGAGGGAACATGCCATTGCTCACTTTCCATTCCCTATGATCACCAAATTCAACGTTGTACAGTATGAGTACCTCAAGGTGCTTGAGATGATCAGCAGTTTCTGATAAGTACTGAGAATCCAGGTAAAACCAAGAGAGTTTCAAGTATTTGAGATTTGGTGCAGAGATGCAAAAGGGGATGGTTTTAAAGGCTTTTGATTGATAAAGCTTTAGTATTTCAAGCCGTATTGGAAAATTCAACACATGGTACTGAAGGGGGTATTCTAAACATTCAACTTCACATACCAGTTTTCGAAGATTAGGTGTTTTTCTCAGCATCAATTCTGCATCCTCAATACAAGAGAAATATGGAGAGGAAAGGGTTTCCAAATCATAAAGTTTTGCAGAGTTCTCGAGTAATGGATCTTCATTTTCTGTGCTGAAGTCAGGAATATACAGATGTCTCAATTTAACCATATCCCAAACTGTACTAGGTAGTAGTAGCGTGCAACGTCTCACACGTTTTAGTATAAGAGTTTCAAGGTTCCAAAGATTGGATATGCTTGAAGGAATTGAATTCTGTTCAATGGGTGCAGATAAATACCTCAAGTAAAAGAGCTCAGTTGGAATAGAATCAATAACAACCTGGTGCTCCAAATCCAATACTTTTAGAAACTTGAAATTTGGTAAAATATGTGAAATTGAGAAAGCATGAGAGGATAAGGGATGACGGGCAAAGTATGGGTCATCATTCTTAAGAAGTACAGAGCCAACAAGCGAGCAAGACACACTCCATTCAACAAGACTATCCATTTCAGTGAAGGCCAAGTGAGCATGCTGCTCGCGAGAGTAAACAGCTTTGGTACTCTGATCCCTGTGAATATATCAATTAGCAAAATCATATCATTAATTTGAAATAATTGATTGATTGAAAGTAGCATTACTTGTCATATATATTACCGTTTTATGCATAGTAGAAAATTCTCCTCAGCTGCTCTTTCCTTGCAGAAGTCAAGTAATACATCATGAAGGCGACATGCTTTGACCTTACCATCTGAAATGGCCCTCTGAGTAACCATTACTAGATTTCTTCCAATAAGATTCTCCAAGTAACCTTCTGCTATATCCTCCAACCTCCTGCCTTCACTACTTTTTATAAATGATTCTGATATCCATAACCTTGTTAACTTTGAAATGTCAACCACTCTATCCTCTAAAAATGCTCCAAAATAAAGGAAGCAAGACTTAAGATGGCAGGGTAAAACATGATAACTTTGGTCTACAATGGTTCTTGAGTCATTGTGAATGTGGGTACCCAAATTGTTGGCCACTTGTTCCCAACATTCTATTTCCTTTTCCATCTCCGACAGAATACCAGCCACCAAAACAATTGAAAGGGGGAGTTGTCCACACATTTTTGCTATTCTTAGCCCAACATTTTTTAGGAGAGGGGAACTGCAGCTTTGTTCACCAAACACTTTCTTTTCAAGCAACTTCCAACTTTCATCTTCGTCAAACATACGAAGATGAAGGGGATCACTATGAACACTAGCATATTTGGCAACTTCATGATGTCTTGTTGTTAGAATGATTCTGCTTCTGTTATTGACATCTGGAAAACAACCTCTTAAATCATCCCAAGCACTATTTTCCCACACGTCATCAACAAGGATAAGGTACCTTCGGGGCAATAAAGTTTTGCGAAGCATATCAGTTAATTCATTGTCAGGAAGTTCTCTACGGTCAGAACCCTCACCAATAGCATCACATAGCAAGGACAATAACAAGTCCTTATACGAATATACTTGAGACACACAACATTGTGCACAAATATCAAATTGAGAGACAACTGACCTGTCAGAATAGAGTCTGTTGGCTAAAGTCGTCTTACCTAAACCTGGCATGCCGTGAATTGAAATGACATCTTGCCCTTTGGTTCTACTCAGTAGTTTTTTTCTTAAATTTTCTATGACATCCTCAAACCCAACAATTTCTTCTTTCATCCTCGGAGTCCTTGCCAGTTTTGATGATGTACGAGCAATGACAGTCTTCATTGTATCGTCAACAGTATTCTTTTCCTGAATCTTTGCTTTGATACAAATAATTTCCTCTATGATATCCTGGAGCCAACGCTCGAGGCACCAATGAGGAATGCCTTTATTTATACAAGCATCAACTACATATTCCACCTCATGTGCTTTCCTAATTATCTGTATAGCACAATCTTCATTCAGTCTCTTGAACTTATTGTGTGGCTCTTCTACGACAACCTTCAGGAAAGGTTGCAAGCTCTCAAATTCCGTTTGAATTACTTGAATTTGATTCTTGAGGAAAGCGAGTGAATCTGAATAATGGCCTTGGAAATCCTTCAGGTTTTTCAATAGAAAATCGACATAGCCTAGTCCATGAATCCTTGGCAAGTTACATTGAAATGCCTTTTGCATGACGAGGTAGACCATCGCCTTGATAGGCTCAATGTTTCTGGGAAGATCAAAACCAAGCTCCCGGTTGATATCCTCTAACGTTGTGTCTTCCTTCTCCCCCTTCATATCATAGAATGAGTAAATAAGAAGTCCGGCATCAATAATAACAGAATCCATATCTTGAAGATGAAATTCCAGATCTAGTATTGGCAGATGAATGAGATTGGCTCTTAGAAGGCAGAGCATCTCCTGAAGGTTAGCCATTTGATCACTCAAACCAACCATCAGACTGTGTGTCGGAATCTCCACAATGCCACTCTCAGCTGCATGCTTCTTTTGAGCTTGTGGTATGGTCGACTTCAAAGCTTGCAGGACATCAATATAAATATTGTTGCAGCTGATGTCTGGCTGAATGGACTTAATCTTCATTTCCATGAAATCAGAACGCAAACGACTGACTTCACTTGGAGACAAATCTGGATTTCCGTTGCCATAGACGACTGGCAAATGCAACCAGACAACCATTGCAGTGTGGCTAGCCTCAATTAAAGCATGAATATAAAAAGTAGTATGTGGGTATTGAGGCTCTATACATTTGTTTGAAACAAAGCAGACAAAAAATTTCAATAACTTCAACTCCTTTAACACTTGTTCTATTTGTTCCTTGTGTTCTGGAACAAAAAGCCACGAAATTGGATCATTGATCTTCACTAGAACATTGAGGTTCTCCACAAAAACATCGATGACTTCCATCACAAATTTGGGGCTAACATCATCCACCTTGTTGGCTGCAAGTGATGTATTTGGAAAAGAGTACTCAGCTCTGAATTCTTGCTTAGTCTTCCAAATTACCAGCCACCAAAACAATTGAAAGGGGGAGTTGTCCACACATTTTTGCTATTCTTAGCCCAACATTTTTTAGGAGAGGGGAACTGCAGCTTTGTTCACCAAACACTTTCTTTTCAAGCAACTTCCAACTTTCATCTTCGTCAAACATACGAAGATGAAGGGGGTCACTATGAACACTAGCATATTTGGCAACGTCATGATGTCTTGTTGTTAGAATGATTCTGCTTCTGTTATTGGCATCTGGAAAACAACCTCTTAAATCATCCCAAACACTATTTTCCCACACATCATCAACAAGGATAAGGTACCTTCGGGGAAATAAAGTTTTGCGAAGCATATCAGCTAATTCATTGGCATGAAGTTCTCTACGCACAGAACCCTCACCAATAGCATCACGTAGCAAGGCCAATAACAAGTCCTTATAAGAATATACTTGAGACACACAACATTGTGCACAAATATCAAATTGAGAAACAACTGACCTGTCAGAATAGAGTCTGTTGGCTAAAGTTGTCTTACCTAAACCTGGCATGCCGTGAATTGAAATGACATCTTGCCCTTTGGTTCCATTCAGTAGTTTTTTTCTTAAATTTTCTATGACATTCTCAAACCCCACAATCTCTTCATTCATCCTTGGAGGCCTTGCCAATTGTGATGATGCAATGACACTCTTCATTGTATCCTCAACTGTGTTCTTTTCCTGAATCTTTGCTTTGATACAAGTAATCTCCTCTATGATATCCAGGAGCCAACGCTCGATGCACCACTGAGGAACCTCTTTGTTTATACAAGCATCAACTACATATTCCACCTCATATGATTTCCTAATTATCTGTGTAGCACAATCTTCATTCAGTGTCTTGAGCTTATTGTGTGGCTCTTCTACGACAACCTTCAAGAAAGGTTGCATGCTCTCAAATTCCGTTTGAATTACTTGAAGTTGATTCTTGAGGAAAGCAAGTGAATCGGAATAACGGCCTTGGAAATCCTTCAGGTTTTTCAATAGAAAATCGACATAGCCTAGTCCATGAACCCTTGGCAAGTTAGATTGAAATGCCTTTTGCATGACAAGGTAGACCATCGCCTTGATAGGCTCAATGTTTCTTGGAAGATCAAAACCGAGTGCTCGGTTCATATCATCCAATACTGTGTCTTCCTTGTCCCCCTTGATGTCATATAATGAGTAAATAAGAAGTCCGGCATCAACAATAACAGAATCCATATTTTGAAGATGAAATTCCAGATCTAGTATTGGCCGATGAATGAGATTGTCTCTTAGAAGGCAGAGCATTTCCTGAAGGTTGACCATTTGATCACTTAAACCAACCATTAGATTTTGTGTTGGAGTCTCTACAATGCCACTCTCAACTGCATGCTTATTTTGAGCTTGTGGTATGGTTGACTTCAGAGCTTGCAGAACATCAATGTAAATATTGTTGCGGCTGATGTCTGGCTGAATGGACTTAATCTTCATTTCCATGAAATCAGAATGCAAACGACTGACTTCACTTGGAGCCAAGTCTGGATTTCCGTTGCCATAGACGACTGGCAAATGCAACCAGACAACCATTGCAATGTGGCTAGCCTCAATTAAAGCATGAATATAAAAAGTAGTATGTTGGTATTGAGGCTCTATACATTTGTTTGAAACAAAGCAGACAAAAAATCTCAATAACTTCAACTCCTTTAACACTTGTTCTATTTGTTCCCTGTGTTCTGGAACAAAAAGCCACGAATATGGATCATTGATCTTCACTAGAACATTGAGGTTCTCCACAAAAACATCGATTACTTCCATCACAAATTTGGGGCTAACATCATCATCCACCTTGTTGGCTGCAAGTGATGTATTTGGAAAAGAGTATTCAGCTCTGAATTCTTGCTTAGTCTTCCAAATTACCTCCTTCCAGTAGGGACAATCATAGGGTTCTCTATGAGACTGAATCTTCCAAATTTCTATCATTTTCTGTGAGAATTTTAGCATACCGCATTCACTTGCAAAAGGTAACCTTTTCAAATGGAGAAAACAATCGAGGAATTTTAAGTCCCATAGAAAGAAATTTATTCGATCCCTTGCAAGATGCGGGTATTTTTTGGCTTGCCGCGTGCTAAGGAGGCGATCTTTCAGATCAGACAATTCATTGTTGAAATACATCCTTGTGACACAAGAATTAAACTGTTGTGAACTGGGAAAGAAGAACAATTGAGATACAACACAGTATTATAGTGGACACAAACGACCTACATAATAAGTCGCATGAGATAAGCTGATTTATATTATGTCACATTAAAAGACATAATTATGTATTATCTCATTATTTTACGACCAACAATTATTTGTCAATGATGAAGATCCGTGAGTATAATATATATTACTCAAATTTCAAATTATGTGAGAGTGTTAGACTAGACAAGAAATTTAAGAATAAAAGGAAATTTTTTGAAACTTATAATCTAAAATAAATAGTAATATTTACATGAGTATTTTTTTTATTTTTTTGAATGTATACCACTAGACTTTTTATTAACATAAAATTCTCAATAGGGATAAGTACAAGCAAAGCGGGCTAGATCTTATCTTACCAATCCTATTGTGAATCTTTATTAATTAACAAACATGAAGAAAATAAGAACCAGAGAGAACTAGATATAGAAAAAGTGTCATAAAGAGGGAGTACAAAAGATAATAAATAGCTCTCTCCCCTACGCTTAAGATATTTTGAAAGAGTTCGGCCATACAAACAAAAAAACAAAGTCATTGCTGGTACACTAAGGGCCCATTTGGCCATGCGATATGGTATCATGATATGAAATCATGATATGGTATCATGATATGGGATCATGAGATGAAATTGAAGGTTTGTTTGGACATGCGATATGGAATTTTTGTGTTGTATATTTTCTCATAAACATAAAAATCCCATAAGTTGTAAAACTATTAAAATAGCCCCAATTGTTTATTCAATCTTATCAAATAAACAAAAATTATAAAATCGCATAATAAATTATTACAAAGTTATTTGTTCTTCAGTTAAATAATTGTTTCATCTAACTTTAATTTAATTAAAAAAAATTGAACATAAATTGTACTTGATATGTTCATATCTCTCAACTACTCTTACAAATAACCTATAAAGTAGAAAAAAAACATACATTAGTGAGTAAATATTAACTTAGAAGTTAAATGCACTAAGATAAAAATTAACAAACATCACTAACTTCTAACTATTTACAAGAAAAATCAATAGTTAAATATTATTGAATAACGAAATTTTAAAAAGTTACCACAAGTTTGAGTCAAAAACACTTCTAATAAAATTTAATCAAAAAAATTATAACTAGTCCACTTGACTAAATATTAATAACTAATTGATCAAATTTTCCTAAGTCCTCAATCAATTGGACTTGATATCCTTCAGTCATGTGAACGAACATTTTGCAAATACTAAGATTAAGAAAGTGCGACACCGCCAATGAAAATTGTCTTTTATCAATATTATGCTTAGTCATAAGATTAAGACGTTTTTTTTTATTATGAAAAATCAAAAAAGTATTACTCCCTTTGTTCTCATTTATATTCACCAAATAAATTTCCACTTTATCATTTATATTCACCAAATTTAAAGTGATAATAAATTTTATATTGGTGAGAATAATAAATTTTAAAAAGTAATGATGTGATTATAAATTTTATTTACATATGAAACAAATGGTTAGTAGATATAAATGTGGGGTTGTTTTAACAAAATATAAACTCATGGATCAATTATTGTATTAAAATATCTCAAATCATGATATGAAATCACATGGTGATTCCATATCATGGTTTTTGGAGAATATGGTATCACCTCTCATGATATGGAATCATGAGATGAAATCAGCGTAAAATCGCATGTCCAAACGCTAATTTCATCTCACGACACTATATCGTGATATGATTTCGCATGGCCAAACGCCTACTAACATAAAGTGCCAAAGAATTATTCAAAAGGTATTATACAATATATCCTTTTAACTTGATCTCGATTTACATTTATGTTCTCCAATTTTAATTGCACATAAATAGACACTTAAATTTGTATAAAATTAAACAAATAAGCATACATGTCTTACATGACATCTTACATGATAATTTGCATCCAGTATATTGCCCTGTGTGTATTATGTCACGTGGACTCATGTGTTTACTTGTTTAACGTTATACAAATTTACATGTCTACTTCTGTCCACACAAATTGAACGACATAATATAAAATAAGACCAAGTTAAAAGACATATTAAGCATTATGCATATTCAAAAGTATTCGAGGAAGGTAAAGTGCAAAGATAACTTTAGAATTTATAAATTTTAAAAAAGTTAATTTGATTTATTGAATTTCAAATATATTACTGTATTTATACAAACTAAATAATTTTTTGATACATACACATAATTAAAATTATTGAATTACGTAGAATCCGTAGGTTTTAGCTCAGCCCCTATCGATGATATGACTCATGGGCATTGAAATAATTGTAACAGCTGGCAATAATTGTTTGAATAGTTCAATTGTGATATGTGGTGGTCCAAAAAAACTAAAAATCCAAGAACAATTATGATAGGATAAGTACTGCAAGATTGGGTCAAAAGTCCATCCATTATTCCTTTCTATTTTTTTTTAAAAAATTATTTTTATAATAAACTGAGGGACGTCTCTCGATTTTTTGCGTGGGATAAGTTTTTTGAGATAGGTCCATAAATTTTGCAAACGATTTTTTTTGGGAGAAAATATAAATATTAGAAAGCGACCAACAACGTCAGTTTTTTTTTTAAAAAAATAAATTAAAAACCCAGTATTGTCCATCGGTTTATTTAACTGTTGCCTAGATACCTTAATTAGGAATATTATTGACTTGATAATTTTATACTACTTGGTAATTGAATGTTTTGTAAATGAATGAACTTTGGTAGACCTTTTAGATTGTTTGATGGATATTTAGTATGTATTTAGTCAGTTTGTTACTGATATTATAGCTCAGTTAAAGTTGATTTTTGCAACAATTAGTGTTGGTTTACAACTAAATATTGAATTGCAATTAATTACATTTGACTAGTGAGATGCAGAAATTGCACGTTTCTGCATATATTTTTTTGGGCGAAAAATTGATCGAACTAATAACACTGTCCGTCGATTTTCTACAAAATTAAAATTAAAAACAATGCAGAAACTTAAAAATTGACCTACCGTTGGTTATTACGGATATTTTAAAAACTTATTTAATTTAAAATGTTTTTTTTAAAAAAATAAAATACTTAAATATATAAATCGAGGCTGTCTGCCAATTTATTTAATTCATTCATCGGATTTAAAAGAAAAGATTGACTTAATGAAATTATAGAGATGTAAACATACAAAGAAATCAAGGGTAAATAACAAATTATATATACATAAAAAATATATCAGGTTGTGACACCCTATTCCCCCCCCCCCCCCCCTCCCCCAATTTCCTCTGTCTTGACCCGACCCGATCCCACTTCCCTGTCCCATCCAACAACCCTAACCGAGTCTGATCCATCTATACAAAGTTCAACTTTCCAAAATGACTAATTTGGTCTTGGAATGGCCGGAAACCAAAAATTGTATTTGTCTATTCTTGACGAACAATAATAGGGCTTATTTTCCCCTTTATTAACGAAAGAGTTAAAGGATAAAAAATACACCTAAACTATTCAATTTTTTGAGTTTCATATTTGAATTATTGAGAGTGTGAGTTTCCTTTTTGAACTATCACTCAATAGTTAGTGAAACACCTCTCGACTAATTTATGATGTTGTGTGTATTGCCCTCTCTCTCTTGTTTTGAAATTCTGTCATGTGACACTTCACATGGAAAAATAATTTCACTATGGCAAATCTAAATAAATTAATATAAGGTTAAATGTTGACACAAGAATTAAAATTGTTGTGGACTGGGAAAGAAGAGCAATTGACATACAATACACAGTATTATGGTTTCTTTCTTCACTTCCTCACCTCATAGTTAACTTACTATTCCACCGTTAAATGTCCTCAACTTAAGGTGTGTGTAAGTAGACACTTAAATTAGTATAAAGTTGAATTAGTAGACACACATGACATACATACATGACAAAATTTTATGAGATACATTCGTCCTACATGACGACTGATTTATATTATGCCACACACGTTTATGTATTATCCCATTATTTTATTGCGTCAATTACAACCAACAATTATTTAGCTCCGTGAGTAGAAGGTATGTGTGGAAAGTTGACTACTGACAATAATTGTTTGGAAAGTTCAATTGTGATATGTGTGGCGCTCAAAGAAACAACCATAAACGAGTCTGATCCATCTTTCATAATCACTAATATTACTTGTGCACACCTAAAATTAAAGATCGTAATGCTAACTGAGGCCAAGATAAATGACACACTTATCTATTATACTTTTACATTGAGAAAATAGTCAAATCACCCCTCAACCTATAATCAGATTATCAACTACACACCTATATTTTACGAGGATCTTATTACCCCCTGGACATTTTCAAAATGAAATATATCCCCTTAAAATCGAACACCCAGATGCACACTAAGTAGTGATCATGAGCCCTATCACGTAATATTACGTTTTTTTATATAAAAAAATATTTTTTTTTTCTCTATTATGCTTTTTCCTTACTTTTCATTTTCCATTCCTCTTTTTCTTTGTCTTCAACAATGCTTTTCAGATTTTCTTAAAAAATGTCTTTTTAGATAGGATACATTCCATGACTACTACATATGCTTAGACCTTTAGAGGAGATCTGATATCAACAAAATCTTGATGAACTTAAAACAATGCTTTGAAAAATTACTAGTAAGCAACACTAGTTAGCTGAAATGACGATACCAATGTTGGCTAGCGGAGAGACTAGTTTTGATTTCGATTTCACAATGTTAACCTAAGAAGTTTGATGGATTCTTGCAACCATTTCAATAAATGGGTTTTTTCCATTAATTAGTTTGTTACCCAATGATTTTGTAATTAAATTCTTCGAAGTTAATGGGTTTGTTACCAGAGGCGTATGCAAGAGGGGGTCACCGAGTTCACGTGAACCCATGCTCCCCTCCTGAAATCATATATAGTAGTTTTATATTTTTTAAAAATATTTAAATATAGATATGTGAACCCACACTTGCAGCATTATACCGGGCGATTATGTTGGGTGCACCTCTCTAAGTGATCGAGGTTAGAAATTTGAATCTTTTAGTTATCTTGTTTTATTTTCCTTTTTAAAATTGGGTAATGTCTCTCTAAGTGGTTTGGATAGGTAAAAATAACTTTGGACCTATAATTTTAAAATTTTAATTATTTTTAGTGATAAGAACCTAAATGTTAAATCGATCAAATTTATATCTTAGATTCACTTTTTTGTAATAGTGCACCCATCATCTCAAAATCCTAGATACGCCTCTGTTTGTTACCAATGAATTCTTCTCCATTTTTACACGAAAGTTCAATCCTTTTGACTTTCGATTAATTTTGAATTACCGTCAAATTTTTAAATCGGTGAAAAGTGAAGCTACTGTTGACACCCAATTTTGGCCTAATATTTTCAAAATTCGTAACTTTAAAGATTTTTTATAATTTTAAATAAGTTTATCGATAACTATCCTTATTTATCAAATTTAAGATTTTTTATCAATTAATTTTAAAATTGCATTGTTTACATGTCATTAGTTACGTTCATTATATTTTTTTTAATATATATTCATTTTATTTGTTACATTCGTTAATATTCATTTTGATATTTTGCACAACCTAGAAATTTATTCAAATACAGATAATATTTCATACACAGATATTTTGTTGATCGATAATTTTGATCCACGATTTTAAAATAATGATATTATAGTTTCCAACTCCCTATATAAAGAATAGTTTGTCTATTAGGTCAAGGGTGGTGAATTATTATTTTTGAGAAGGGGGTAAAAAAATTCCAAAGAGAAAAAACCCTAATTTTTTTCTCTCCCACTTTTCTTCCTTAGCCGCCACCTCCCAGAAACCCACCAGAATCAGACCAAAACTCCACTCCCTTTTACCCATTAACGAAGGGAAAAGGGTTAAAAATGCCCTTAACGTATCTCAAATGGTTCAAAAATACCCTTTTTCCACCTTTTGGTTTAAAAATGCCCTCAACGTTTTTTTAAGGTTCAAAATTGCCCTTTATTAACAGCCCACTAACATAATAAATGATGACTCATTTAATTAGCCAAGTGACTTTATCTTATTGGTCCACCTAATTTTTAAAATCCAGCCCAACGACCCGACCCATATGTGCTACAAAAACTTAAACCCACCCAAAAACCCATTTTCATATTAACCTATCTTATCTTTGAGCTCCATTTTAGGACGACTCTCAACCTCTTTTGTAGCATTCGACGATGGCGATTGAGGGTTGCAAATCACAACACCTCTAGTTATGTTCTTCAGATAATACTTTTTTGTTTCTTCAATCTTTTACACAGTTGATTCCATTACTCTGCAACTTAGGTAATGTTTTGCTTTTTTAGGAGTTTGATTAGGAGTTTGTAGAGGTGGGTTTACAGCAGAATCTTGATATTGATCAGTTTCAGATTTCTGTTGGAATCATGAGATGTTTTTGCTTGAGAATTGTTGAAATTCAGGTCAATTATTGACTTTTGATGAGCTTTTCTGCTTTGGGTCGGTTTGTTCCTAAGCTTTCAAGGCATTTTCTGAAGATATGTAGGGGGATTTTATTAAAGATGTCTGTAAATTGCAAATTGTTGGGCACGAATTAGAGCTTCTCTTCAAGTTTTAGGCTGAAGAAGGCCAGAGGTCTTTGCTAGGACCAAATTGTGGGTGGAGATGGGAAATGAAGCTTTTGTTTTTATGGCTCATTTTCTTTGGAATTGGATTTTTTGGTTGGTCATTAGCTTGAATGGTGGTGTTTATAGTTGGAAGCAGGAGGCTTCAGAACCAAATGAAGATAAATCTTATTTTCTTCTTGAACGATTCATTGTCAGCAAGGAACAAATTCAAGATTTAGCTAACCTTATTCTTTGTAGTTCTTCCTTCCTTTTCTTCTTGAAATTAACTGAAGGAGGTAGGAAGAAAGAAGAGAGTAAGAACAAATGGAAACAAAAGATCCAAAATTAATCGATCATATCGGGTCAGATTTGAAATGGGTTTCTAGATTAAGTGGGTCATATATTTTGAAATAGGTAAAGAAAATCCATGTCACAATTGCCATGTCATTGTTCTGTTAATAAAGGGCAATTTTGAACCTTAAAAAAACGTTGAGGGCATTTTTAAACCAATAGGTGGAAGGAGGGCATTTTTGAACCATTTGAGATACGTTAAGGGCATTTTGAACCCTTTTCCCATTAACGAACCACCATGGCTCCACAGTGAGCTGGTGAGCTCAAAGCTCGCACAACCAAACAAAACCCCTTTCTTCCCTCTCCGTTTCACTGCTCCTAACTCCGAGCTCACACCACCACTGACCGGAGAAGAACACCAAACAGCCAGCAAACTCCGACCAAACGAGCTCACCACAAAACCACCAGACCCCTTCTGAAACCTCACCTCTTTTCCGACCAACAACAAGTCAAGCAACCCCACGCAGACTCCAAACTCGCCTGAAACCAGCAACCAGCAACCATCACCCACTTTCCAGCCAGCAAACAATACCCAAAACCCCGAATCAGTCCCCTTCCCTTTTCCTTTACGATTTTTCTTTGTTTTGCAGGTGCTCTGGCAAGCCAAAGCAATGCCTCGCTGCTGGCCGTTCTCTCTATAGTGTGGCTCCATCTCCGGTGACGTAGTAACTGGCATCTCTAGATCCGGTTGGAAAATGTCTTTTCCGGTGACCTCTTTTGCTCCTTAGTTTAACTAATTTTCTAGCAATATGATGTGTTTTTTTTTCCTTTTCAATTTAATTGTTAGATACTCTCACTCTTGATTTTCTATGTTAATTTTGTTGTGTGTTGGGTTGGATATACAGTAATAGACTAATTTGTATCGGTGATACTTTATCATTAACATCATTTATGCCGTTTAATTGATTATTATTATTATTATATTGGTTTTAATTATTTGTTATGATTAATAGATTCAAATTTGTTAGGTTAGATATGTTTTGTTACTGTTTTAGTTTTGTTGTTGTTGATCAATGTTATTATTGATTATTATATTTATTTGCTAACTAAATACATCGTTTTCTTGAAGTTGTTGATTTATTATATTATTATTATTATCATGCCTTTGTTTTCTTTTTGTTTATTATTATTATTAGTATTATTATTAGATAATTGTTATCCCTTCATAAGATTATTAGTGTTATTATTGTTGTCAGTTGTGTTATTCTTGTTGAAATTCTTTTTTTATTCGTTCTCGCTATAGTTTATTATTTGTCTACTTCAATTCCTATTATTGTTCTAAGAAGTTCCAGCAGTTCCGTGTTATTGTTTAAATTATTATTGTTATTATATGGTTATGTCTAAGTTATTTTGATTTATTCTTTGTTTACTTCAATATTGATTTTGTGTTGAAAATATAAGCTAAAATTGGCCAATGAAAAAAAACCTCTCCGTCGAATTTGGAGGCCTCCACATTATAAAAGACGAAAATTTAGTTTAAGTTTATATTTTTTGTAAGCTAAAATTGGCCAATGAAAAAAACCTCTCCGTCGGTTTTGGAGGCCTCCACATTATAAATGACGGAAATTTAGTTTAAGTTTATATTTTTTGTAAGTTAAAATGGCCAATGAAAAAAACCTCTCCGTCGATTTTGGAGGCCTCCACATTATAAAAGACGGAAATTTAGTTTAAGTTTATATTTTTTGTAAGCTAAAATTGGCCAATGAAAAAAACCTCTCCGTCAGTTTTGGAGGCCTCCACATTATAAATGACGGAAATTTAGTTTAAGTTTATATATTTTGTAAGTTAAAATGACCAATGAAAAAATCTCTCCGTCGGTTTTGGAGGCCTCCACATTATAAAAGACGGAAATTTAGTTTAAGTTTATATTTTTTGTAAGTTAAAATGGCCGATAAAGAAATTACCGTTAATTTCCAAGGTCTTCCATGTTACTAAGACGGATTTTTTTTTTAAGTTGTTATTTATTTTATTTATTTTTATTTTTATTTATTTACTATTAACACTTTTACTAAGTATGTTTACAGGTACCCCGGAGATGCTTTCCGTTGAAGCTATTCGAACTAGGTTCGAATTATACTCTTATTCATTATTGTATATTATTGACGATAGGCAAATTTAGGCCGATTCTTATATTATTGTTTTATATTATTACTTGTGTATATTGCATGTTTATTATACTTGTACAATATTTTATCCTACTCCTCAATTTGAAAAAAAAATGAATTCAATTGGGATCCACATTTGTGGATTTCGAAGGATGCCTAACCCCTTCCCTTCGAAATAACTTGAACCCCTTACTTAGAATCTAATGGTTTCGTAGATCACTTAATGGTTTCCTAGTTTTCCTAAAATTAGGTGGCGACTCCTTTAAAATTCTTATTTTCTTAAAATTCTTTTAAAATTGAATCAATTGATTATTTTTAGAGTGTCCGCGATGTTTCGCCCTATTCGAATAGAGTATGGGTGTGAACAACTACGATGACAAGTATGTGATTTGAAGATGAGAGTTGGCTTAGTGATAAATGAATGATGCGGGCCTGATGGTGGAGGTGAACTGATATTGCCCTGTTAAAGAGGAAAAGAAAGAAGAGGAAGAAGGTAAAAATGGAAAAATAAATAAGAATAAAAGTAAACACAAGAATTAAAAAAAAATGAAATAAAAGAAATACTTATAAATTAAAATTTTAAATTGTTTTTGTTGCCACTCAGGGAGGTAATAGGTTTCTCGTGCAATGTAAGTGTGTAGTTGGTAATCTGGTAATAGATTAAGGGGGTATTTGGCTATTTTCTCCTTTTACATTTTCCATGACAGTTACCTTACCTATCAAATACTCTCTATGTCTCAATTTATGTGACACTTTTCATTTTTCGAGGGTCAAACAGTTTAAGTTTGACCGAGATTTTGCGCATGAAAATTTCAAATTTCTTGAAATGAAATTTATATATTTTTAAACTACGTAAAAGAATTATAAGTCACTATAATTAATAATTCAAAATGTTTAAAGGATCTATGAAAAACTTACGATCAAAGATAGATTCGTTTGAATCTTGAAATTCGAAAAGTCATATAAAATGAGATGGAGTGAGTAATATATGCATGGCGCATGCCATGATGTCTGATAGTTCTTTTCATTGAGTCTTTGATTACGTACATATAGTTCAGAAAGACCAATATTGTATAAGTCAAGATATTTCTACTTCACGAGACAGTGTTTTACCTAAATAACTTCCAGGAAATTGTTAATAATAGTGACAATCAGTTGCAAAAGTAGATATTTCGTTAAAGGTGTTTAAGATTAAATATATATGTTTAAAAAATAATTTTTAATCAATATACTTTGCATAATAATTTAGATACATAATATAATTTTTTGATGAAGGGTGGTGGAAGTGACCAAAGCGGACCAACCATATATGAATGACTATTGTAAGTCAAGATACTTAACACATTGATGAGAGTGCATTTTCCAGGAAACTGTACTTACTAATTGCTTTACCTAAACACAAAGTCTCGTCTTATATGTATTATTATATCAATATAAACAAAGACAATTACTTAGTGCAAGCTGGTACCAACAAAGGGGTGGCTTAATAAAATATAATTTGTTGAAAGACTTGGTTCAACAAACAAATACTTTAAATTTGTTCAAGCTTAACTTTTCGTTTGATTTTCCTCTTTCTCTGAATAACTTAACCTTAATTTTTTATTTAACGTTTGTGATTCACCCCCTGATTGGTCTTTATGTGTGAATTTATATATCAAATATCAGATGATTTAAAACTTCTTATTTTAAATGATATATATGGTTGTAATTCACTCTTCCATACGTAAGTACAATGACAAATGTTCACATGCATTATTGGATCTTAATCTTAACTTAACTTTCCTAGTAGTCAAGGGACCTAATTATATATGAATTAAAACTTAAAAGTCTACTACTCAGGACAAGAACAATATTTCAACATTGGCAATAGAAATGTCATTCCAATTTATGTGATGTACTTTTATTTTTAGTGTCTCGAAAAAAGAATGACAAAATATATCTTTCTATCTTGTCTTAAAGGCATTGTACACGCCCAATAATCGATTAGGATCCAACCCCGAGACCCAATCTAGGACTTGACCCCGACTCTTGACTCGAGACACGACATTTGAATTGGGACCCCCCAACACCTGACTCGAAAATTGACCTGGGACCCAACTTCCAAATTGAGACTCGGTTTCGACTCTGGATCCGGGACCCGACCCCAACACTCGCCCCAAGACACGATTTCTAATCTGGATCCGAACCCGACACGCGACACCTGACTCTGGACCCGATCCGACCTCGACTCTCAACCCAAGACCCGATTTGTAAATTAATTTATTTAAATAAATTTACTAGTACTGTTGACACCTAATTTTGGACTTCCACATTATAGATTAATCATCGAGCTCCTTCAATTTCAAACAATTTAAAATAATTAGTTTCATAAATTTTCAAAAAAATAAAATAAATTTGCAAGTTTTTAAATAGCCTATCACTTTTAGTATTTTTTTAATAATATATATGTTTTATATAATTATGTATGAAATAAGTATATCCTATAAATATTCGAAAATCATCCCAAAAGATTTTATGTTTTTAGTGTATTTTAAAATGATGGCTATAATTTTGAATTAATTAGCTTTTATGAAATTCGAAATATTTTTCAAGTTATTTGTATGTAAGTTTTGTCAATTTTATAAAAAAATAATAAATACGTTTTTATAGTTATGTATATAATTAGTATATCTTATTTGAAGATCGTCTCAAAAGGTTTTAGTGTTGCTTTAAATTTTGCCAATTAGTTTAATTAATTAATAGTTAACCTTTTAAAAATTGATTATTTTATTTGATTAAGATTAAGAAGCTCGTTAATTAATTAATATTAATTCGTTTTATTTAAATTTTAGCCGATTTCACTAATTAACTCAAATTGGCTAAGTCTTTAATTCAATGGCTATAATTGCAATCCAATGGACCAAATTCTAAATTCCAATCTAAGCTTTTTTTTTTGGGTAAATCACATAAATATGCTATATTTAAAAAATATTTACCATCTATGACAATATAATTTTTCTAACTAAATATAACAATTTTTTGGAATTAAGAAATGTATTGTCACTTGCCTCTTTCTCGGCCGTTTTTCCTCTTCCTCTTTTTTTTTTTTTTTGTTCTTCTTCTCCATCTTTCTTTCTCTATCATTATTGTCTTCCTCCTCTTCTTTCTTTTTTTTTTTTTTTTTTTTTTTAAAGATTCTTCTTCTTTCAAATTTTCATTTAAATAACAAATCAATTTTTCATATTTCATTATTTTTACCCAAAAAATACGACGAAAAAAGAAATGAAAAGATGAAAATTTGTACAAAATCATGTTTTCAAGCAGAAATTTCAAATCTCTAAAATTACAACAACAAGAGTTCACCATTGATGGTCATTATAAAGTTCAAATTTTGAATTCATTATTTGTATTTTATGAATTTGTGATTAGTTTGGATAGGTTGTTCCTACAAATTATTGAAAATGTCGTTTGGAATTTATATTTCAATTTTAAGAGGTTTTGGTTAAGTTTATAATTGTTTTTAGGAGAAATATTAGATTGAAACTCGAAAAAGGTGAAGTTTATGAAACTGTATCGCAATTGTATTAAAGTTGTATTAGATATGTTTCATAATTGTATTAAAATTGTATTAAAATCATGAACAATACATTTATACTACATATTACAAACTTCACTCTTTTTTAGTGATATCAACCAAAATAATTTAAGCAACACACTTTTAATACATTTATAATATAGAAACAATACATTTGTAATACATATTGCAAACGTCGCTCTTTTTCATAGTGATACAAATCAAAATAATTTATAAGATATATATATATAGTACATGTTTTATTCATGAGTAGTACATTTATAATACATAGTGCACACTTCACTCCTTTCTTAGTGATACCAACAAGAATAATTTAGGTAACACATTAATAATACCTTTATAAGACATCCACATTATATTTTAATACATATTGCAACCGTCACTACTCATTTTCTTTGTGATAAATAAAAAATATTTATAATACACATATAATATAAATTTTATTCACGAGCAATTCATTTATAATACATATTGCATACATCATTCATTTTCTTAGTGATACAAATCAAATAATTTCTAAGACACGTATAATATAAGGTTTATTCATGAACAATACATTTCTAATACATATTGCAAACTTTACTCTCTTCTTAGTGATACCAACCAAATGATTAATACATGCACACTACATTTTTAATACATATTGCAAACATCACTCATATTCTTAGTGATACAAACTAAAATAATTTATAAGATACATATAATACATGTTTTATTTATGAATAATACAAGCTTAATTCAGTCTATAGATTATTGTCTTGTCTTTCGTTAGTTACGTTTTTTTATTTATTCTTAATTTTCTCTTCTAATTCAACTTTAATATTGTGTAATACACTTTCAATGCAAATTTAATTCATTTTGTAGTTTATTATTTGTTGCTATTAGATTACTTGTTTAATTCATTATTGATATAAGTTTAATTCACTCTATAGGTCATTGTCTGGTGTTTCATTGGTTACATTTTTTATCCATGCTTAATTCTCTCTTCTAATTCAACTTTAATATTTGTGTAATACACTTTTAATACAAGTTAATTCATTTTACAGCTTATTGGTTGATTTGTTATGATTAAATTACTTGTTTAATTCATTATTGATACAAGTTTTATTCAGTTTACAAATCACAGAATGCTCTTTCGTTTGCTACATTTTGCATGCATGTTTAATTCACTTCTAATTCAACTTTAATATGTGTAATACATTTTTAATTCAAGTTTAATTCATTTGGCAGTTTATTATGTTTCTTCATTTGTTACGATTAGATTACTTGTCTGCTCTTTAGTTTGGATAGGTTGTTCCTACAAATAATTGAAAATATCATTTGGAGTTTATATCTCAATTTTAAGAGGGTTTGGTTAAGTTTAGAATTGATTTTAGGAGAAATATTAGATTGAAGCTCGAAAAGGATGAAGTTTACGGAACTATATTGTGTTTGTATCAAAGTTCTTTTAGATATGTTTCATAATTGTATTAAAATCATGAATAATAATCCTACATTTATAATACATATTGCAAACTTCACTCCCTTTTTAATGATATGAACTAAAGTAATTTAGGTAACACACTTATAATACATGCACAATACATTTTTAATACATATTGCAACATCACTCACGTTCTTAGTGATACAAATCAAAAATAATTTATAAGACACATTATAATACATGTTTTATTCATGATTAATATAAGTTTAAGTCAGTTTATAGATCGTTGTCTTGTCTTTCGTTAGTTACGTTTTTCATTCATTCTTAATTCTCTCTTCTAATTCAACTTTATTATTATGTAATACAATTTTAAAGCAAATTTAATTTATTTACTTGTTTAATATTAGTGTAATACACTTTTAAATACAATTTTAATTGATTTTGCAATTTATTGGTTGATTTTTTACGTTTAATTACTTGTGAAATTCATTGTTGATACAATTTCATTTAGTTTACAAATCATATAATGCTCTTTCGTTTGCTACATTTTGCATTCATATTAATTCTCTTCTAATTCAACTTTAATATGTGTGGAACACATTTTTAATTCAAGTTTAATTCATTTTGCAATTTATTATGTCTCTTCATTTGCTACGATTAGATTACTTATCTAATTAATTAATTATTGATACAAATTTATTTAGTCTACGAATCATTGACTACACTATGAAAGAAAATAGAGAGAGAGAGAAAGAAAAATAAAACAAGAGAAAGAGAGGGAGAAAGTGCAACAAAAAGGAAAAAAGAAAGAAAAAGCAATAGAAAGAAACCAAGAGAGAAAAAGCAGCAGCACAAAAGAAAACAAGGGAAAAAGAACAATATAAAGAAAAAAAGGGAGAAAGAGCGAGAAAAAGAGATACAAACTAAAAAGGCGAGAGAGAAAAAGGAGAAAGAGGCAAAAGAGAAAGACAAATCTAATAAAATATATATTATTGTTATATATTGCTATAAATGGTAATAATTAAAAAGTATACTTAAAATAAGTAATTATTTTTTAAAAAGGATCCACTCAAGTAATTAATCTTTTTTTTTCCCACATACAAGACCACAATTGGGCCGATTTTCAACCAAATTGGGCCCAAACATTGACCCATTCAGCAGCCCACTCTTATTCCCAATTCCCAACCCAACATACAATACAAACCCAACCCAAATCCCTTCAATTCAATAACCCATTCCCAGCAGCATAATACATACAACAATTCCCAATTAACCAAAAGCAATACAATACATACAACAACAGCAAACAGTAGCCGAATGCCCCACCCCTGCGTTTTCTCTTCTTCTCCGTGTGAACCAGACAGCAGCAAGACGTGTTTTCTTCTCCCTCACGCGTCAACAAGCAACAACTCCCACGACTTTCTCTGCCATAGCCGCCCACCTTGATCTTGTCATCCAGATTTTAGGGGATTTCGGTTGAAATCTTGTACAAGCAGCAGTTCCTTGGTCCTTGGGAAAATTTGAATCAAAGATTGGATGGTAATTTCCGTTTCTGCCCTTGCCCTCGTCCAATTTTCATCGACCTAAATCGCCCCAACTTCCCCTATAAATAATTCTTTACATACAAGTGACAGGAGGGGACAAAAAAAAAATTAATTTGGATTTGAGGTCATACACGATAAATAAGTTGGCAAAAGAGTTTTAGAGTTTAGTTCTTAGACAATAATCACTCATACACTTGAAAACTTTACATCTAGCTTTTTGAATCTAAGTTACGAGAGGATTGACACTTGGATTTTCTTAGCTTGCTGTTCCTATTCGAAGTTCGTGGTAAAAGAATCGCTGCCCCTCAAGCTTGTTGTCGTCCAGTTCTCTGCCCCATAAAAGGTAATACTCGTCTTTGATTCACGCCTCTTTTGTGCCTAATGTAAGGACGATTTGCTTTTGATAGTTGTGTAGTGTTAGATGTTGGTATCCTGGGAGTGTCATGACTTACTGTTGGTTGCAAAACTTTGACATAAGCTTGTTTGTTGATTCAACTATTCTTTTGGTTTGTTTTGCTCGAAGCTTTACTAATTCCGTATGGCATTGAGTCGGTTTCGTTCTATTTTCTTCTTGTTATTCTAACTAGTATAAATCATGTGAGTTGCTTTTAAGAGGAAATTCCATAATCCACCTGATGGTTGCTGCACCTCTAAATCTTTAATAATGTTGATTACGTATCTTTCGTTATCGGGTAATTCGAGTTAACTTGAATCAATAAATTGGTCATTTCCAAATCTCTGGAGCATTTTTTTTCTTTCTTGTGCTAAACTCGCCTTATTAAAATGATCTATTATTGCTAGTTAGTTTCTCAGTTGTATGTCTTTATCATCTTCATCCGTAAATCATGCTAAAATTGAATCTTGTCATCCGTAATCAAGTTGGTTTTGAATGTCTCTTTCTTCCGCTTCTCTCAATTGCTTGGGATTTATTATCTCATTCGTGTAACATGTCCTGTTTTAATCGAATTTATGTCTCCATTTAGTCTAAGTTTTAGTCGAAAAAATGCTTAAGTAAAATGTGATGGATCCTTTTTTTTTTTTTGTTTCTTATTAGTAATTTTCTTATCTTGTTGGCTTTGTTGTTCAAACTCATAAAGATTACGATGTCGGTAATTAGGAGGTCGTAGGATTCACTTCAACAATTATCAAAGTAGTTTATGTTTTGCTTCTGTTCTGTTTTGATAGCTGCTGGTTTATCTTCTCCTTTCCTTATAATTGATCTATTGTTTATTTGTTTAAAGCTCATTAAAGTTGTGACCATAAAGTGGAAAGTTGGCTAAATAAAAAATGATTTTACTAACATTCCACCTGATGCCTTCCAAGATTAGTGTTAAGTTTAGGATTATCTAAGTATTGTGGCCATATTAATTTTATTTGCCTCTAGTTCGTCGTAGAATCTATTTTGATTTAGTCAAAGTCGTGTTGTACCATGGTTAGAATGTTAACATTATATTGAGTTTTGACCATTCTGTGAATAACCTCTTTGCTAGCTTTAAATGATATGAAATTCTTATTTTAGTCGAATCAATTTGCTATCTGCATTCCTCTTCTGCTAATTCTTGTTCTTTTTTTTATATTTTTTATGTTTTTCTGGATTGAATCGTTGCGGTTGAGCTCACTGAACTCCCTCCCTCCCTTCCTTGCATATCGAGTTGGGCCACGGAGGCCCAATCTTACTTCTTGTCGAGTTGAACTCATCATTTCGAGAAATTGGAAGCTGAAACAGAGCTTGAAAAGTTCGAAAAGGGGTTGTATACAAGATGTATACAGCTATATGCATCGATATATAGGTCAAAAACGCAGGAATACAAGGCTAAGGTGAAATACAGGTGTTCGGAAGCAAGAGATACATGAAAGGGCTGATATACATGCCGATATACACTGATATACATCAGCTGTATACCAAAAACGGGAATTGAATTAAAGCTTAAAATATAGTGAAATTGGCCCAAAAAGGAGCCCAATTTCATTATCTCTCTTACTCTTCTAATGATTCGATTATGTGTGACTAATCTTATTTAACTCTAACTTTAAATAATTTAATTAGATTCCCCGAAAGATGAGTTATTTTTGTTATGTTGGTTTACTTATAATATTTTTTTTTGTGTTCATTTATTTTACTAATAAGATCTTATGTCATTAATTGAATTAAAATTCTTTGTTCTTAAAAAGAACGTTATTTAATGTTTTTTTACTTAACACACTTTTAGTTCGTTTAAAATTGTTTCAAGTAAAGGTCTCTCTCAAATAAACTTTTAAAAAGCCTTTTCAATTAATTAAAATAAAATACTTGCTTGGTCTTTTCTCAAAGAGGGTCAGTCAGTTAATTTAAAATGATGTTCATGCTTTAATTGGTTTAAATTGTTATTTTAAAACGAATTAAATAAATTCTAATTAGTCTAGTTTTATTAATATTCTAATCACTTACAATTTAATTCAAATGTTTCATCTTTGGGTTCATTTCTCTAAAAATAAATAAATAAATAAAATAAAAAATAAAAATATGTCATTTATTTAATTATTTTCTTAATCAAATATATTATAAGTAATTATTTTTTTATGTTGAATCATTTTTTTCCTAAAAATAGTCAAATATATTTTAGTCAAGTCGCAGGTCAACCGCATGTTAGCGGACACTTCGAATGCTTAAAACCTTCTCGAAGTGTAAATCGAACCCCGAACCCTCTTTGGTATTTTTCAAATGATTTTTTCTGTTTAAATCTTTGAAAATTATAAGTTTTCTTAATTTCTTTAAAAAATTAAGTGGTGATTCTTTTCTAAGTATTTTTCTCAAATTGTTTTATACTTAGAACATTTCAAAAAGTGATTTTTCTAGAGATAGTCAAATTATGACACAACAAGTACAAATATAAAACATGAAATCAGGAAAATGAAAAAAATAATTAAAATGATTTGAGGGATATTTGTGTCTTTATGTGACTTATCCCATGGTATTATATCCTATGTATTACTAATATCTCCAAATGAAAGGTATTAATAGTACATCCTATAATACCATGTAGGATGTATAACTAATCCATGAATTAGTTATACATAGGCTCAAATTCCTATCAAACATAGTACTAAATAATATCATATATAATGCATGAATTATTTCTTTTAATGCGGCCTATCAAACGACCCTTATTGTTTTGTTTATTTATTTTGGTGGGCTGTACACTCAGGCAACCCACATGATTTTGTATATATTTTCTTAGTTTAATAAAAATCTTGACCCATGTGGTCTTTCATTTAAAAAAATAAAAATACAGAGTATTATAGTTAGTTTCTTCACTTCCGCACCTCACAGTTAATTACTATTCCACCGTTACTTTTGGCATAATACGTGCCCTCCAATTTAGGGTGTACACATAAATACTTAAAATTTATATAAAATTGTATAAATATCATTTCTAGCTAAAAAAGAAAAAAAAAGTTTCAGAAAAAGGGTGTAGAAGATAAGATCATAAGAATGACAACCACTGATACTCCATAGCAATAATAAATATTTAATTCTGCCAAAAATACTGAAGATAAAATTCCCTACAAACAAAAAACAAAGTCATTGCTGGCACACTAAGATAAAATATTGTAAAGTATTCAAGCAAGGCAGACGGATAAATTACAGAGACAAATCTAGAATTTTACTATATAAGAAGAGTGAATAAGCACACTCTTCATTGGCCTATCACAAAGATGGCCCGCCTACTTTTATACACTCATCTTTCATTATATTTTAATTTTTTCCTTGTTAAATAGTACTAAAAAATAAATTTAAAATATTACAAATTCGATTAACTCTCGAAATTTTACGCGAATTGTATAATTAAGACGAAGGGAATAACATATATTATTTGAAAAATTACATTAAGAATACCATAAACCACAATAGTTAACAACTTACAATATTTGAAAAACATATTAACTCTCAAAATTTCACATGTGTCACATAAATTGGGACAAATGGAGTAACATATATTATTTGAAATTACATTAAGAATATTATTAATCACAACTTAAAGTATTTAAAAATAGATAATATATATTATTTGAAAATAATGTAAAAAATATTATAAATCATAATAATTAACAATTTAACGGATATTGTGCCCGTGCTAGCATTTAGAAGTGAGAATGTTTAGGAGCTTAGGGTCAGTCAGTCAATTGACCGATTTGCCCTTCTTCTTCAACCTCTATTTACTACAAAAATAGTACTAAAAATCAATTTAAAATATTAAAAATTTGGTTAATTCTTGAAATTTCACATGTATTGCATAATATAATAGAGTGAGTAACATATATTATTTGAAAATTATATAAATAGTACTAAAATATAGTTTAAAATAGTACTAAAAATTTGATCAACTCTCGAAATTTCATATGTACTGTGTAATTGAGATTGAGTGAGAAATATATGTTATTTGAAAAATAGAATAAATATGTGATATTATTAGAAAGAGCTTTAATATATATTTTAAAAATTATTTTGTCTTCCGTAAATGATTTTCTGCATATATGTGGAGTTTTAAAGTTTTTAACATTTTAATATTGAAATATGATTATTTGAAAATTTTAGCACTTTCTTTATTTAAAATTTTCCTTGTTTTTCTTTTAATTTGTTCTAGATTTAAAATTTACATAAAAAGTACATAAAAAATCACAATGTAATAATATAAGATATTAAAAAAAACATAATTAAAAATCATAATTTTTTTTTATTGACTCTTTAATTCCATATTGAAACAAAAGAAGTTTGTTTGAAAATAACATAAAAAGTACCGTAAATTAAAGTAAAATAACAACTAAAAATATTTAAGAATCATATAAGAAATTTAGTTGAGTTTCGTAAAAGTACCTACGTCACATAAAATGGAACAAAAAGAGTAATATATATTATTTGAAAATGATATAAGAAGTGCTATAAATCACAATAAATTAACAACTTCAAAATATATTTAACAAAATCACATACAAAAAATTATATAACTCTCCAAATTTCATCGGTGTCACATAAATTGAAACAAAGAACTACTCCCAATTTATGTTACTTACTTTCCTTTTTAGTCAGTCC